>NC_092153.1:33059149-33378268 GCF_045791955.1 Oncorhynchus clarkii lewisi
CAGACAATACGAAAGAGAGGTTGAACAGGCTAGTAATAGGGGTAGCAACAATTTCGGCAGATCATTTTAGAAAGAGAGGGTCCAGATTGTCTAGCCCGGCTGATTTGTAGGGGTCCAGATTTTGCAGCTCTTTCAGAACATCTCAGCTATCTGGATTTGGGTAAATGAAAAATGGTGGGGGCTTCTGGGTGTTGCTGTGGAGGGTGCCGGGCAGTTGACCGGGGTAGGGGTAGCCATGTGGAAAGCATGTCCAGCCGTAGAGAAATGCTTTTTGAAATTCTCAATTATAGTGGATTTATCGGTGGTGACAGATTTTCCTAGCCTTAGAGCAGTGGGCAGCTGGGAGGAGGTGCTCTTATTCTCCATGGACTCTACAGTGTCCCAGAACTTCTATTCTGCAAATTTCTGTTTGAAAAAGCTTGCCTTAGCTTTTCTGAAAAGTTGCATATCACTGGGGCCATTCGATGCTAATGCAGAACGCCACAGGATGTTTTTGTGCTGGTCAAGGGCAGACTTTCTTATCTATTCCTAGTTCTACATTTTTTTGAGAGGGGCATGCTTGTTTAAGATGGTGAGGAAGGCACTTTTCAAGAATAGCCAGGCAACATCTACTGACGGGATGAGGTCAATGTCATTCCAGGATACCCCGGCCAGGTCGATTAGAAAGGCCCGCTCGCAGAAGTGTTTCAGGGAGTGTTTGACCGTGATGAGGGGTGGTCGTTTGGTCGCAGACCCATTACGGATGCAGGCAATGAGGCAGTGATCGCTGAGATCCTGATTGAAAACAGCAGAGGTGTATTTGGAGGTCGAATTAGTTAGGATGACATCTATGAGGGTGCCCGTGTTTACTGATTTGGGGTTGTACCTGGTAGGTTCATTGATCATTTGTGTGAGATTGAGGGCATCAAGCTTAGTTTGTAGGATGGCCGGGGTGTTAAGCATGTCCCAGTTTAGGTCACCTAGTAGCAGGAGCTCAGAAGATAGATGGCGGGCAATCAATTCACATATGGTATCGAGGTCACAGCTGGGGGCAGAGGGAGGTCTATAGCAAGCGGCAACAGTGAGAGACTTGTTTCTGGAAAGGTGAATTTTTAGAAGTAGAAGCTCAAATGGTTTGGGTACAGACTTAGCCTGCAGAGTTCTGTATTACTATCTATCTTTGCAGTAGATTGCAACACTGCCCCCTTTGGCAGTTCTATGTTGGTGGAAAACGTTATAGTTAGGAATGGAAATTTTTCCTGAGCCAGGATTCAGACACGGCTAAGAAATCTGGGTTGGCAGAGTGTGCTAAAGCAGTGAGTAAAACAAACTTAGGGAGTAGGCTTCTAATGTTAACATGCATGATACCAAGGCTTTTACGTTTACACAAGTCAACAAATGAGAGCACTTGGGGAGTGGGAGTGGAGCTAGGCACTGCAGGACCTGGATTAACCTCCACATCACCAGAGGAACAGAGGAGAAGTAGGATAAGGGTACGGCTAAAGACTATACGAACTGGCCGTCTAGCACGTTCAGAACAGAGAGTAAAAGGAGCAGGTTTCTGGGCACGATAGCATAGATTCAAGAAATAGTGTACAGACAATGGGAAGGTAGGATGTGAGTACATTGGAGGTAAACCTAGGCATTGAGTAATGAAGAGAGAGATATAGTCTCTAGAGGTGTTTAAACCAGGTGATGTCATCGCATATGTAAGAGGTGGAACAACATGGTTGGTTAAGGCATATTGAGCAGGGCTAGAGGCTCTAGAGTGAAATAAGACAGTAATCACTAACCAGGATAGTAATGGACAAGGCATATTAATATTAGAGAGAGGCATGCGTAGCCAGGTGAGCATACAGTATGGGTCCAGTGAGTGGTAGGGCTGGCTGGGGACACGGCGATTCAGACAGTTAGCTTCCAAAATGTGAAATGGCTTCCTGGATTCCCCCAAGCAGCTGATTGGTCGGCCCCATTGCAGATTTACTCTCTGATCCCGCCCTCTTGTCAGGGGATACAGCTGTCTGCAATTACCAACTCCTGCTGCAGCTTTAAAAGCCAGGGTTCCTTTGTTGGGAGAGAGAGCTTCTTGGATGTCCTGTGTTGCTCAGAGACAGTGTTGTTGAAAGTATTTTGTAGTGGCTATGTCTGAGGTATGTGTGTGCCAATAGAACTGTGTTTTTGATTATTGGAATTGTTCACTTTAAGTTTATTCTGTTTTGTTTGTTCCCAGGGGGGAAGGGGGAGGCACATTGGAAGTGCTTAGACAAGAAGCCTGTGGGCATACATATACCTGTAGTATGTACTCTGTCTAAACACACCTGGACAGACCACCCCCTGTGTTTTGGTTAGCACGCCAGGTGGCATTAAGAATAGGTAAGGTAGGAGTTCCAACTTTCTTTGCCTTGGTTCTGTCCAGCCCCTTTTTCCCCACATTTACCGAGTTAAGGAAATAATTCCCTGTAAATGGTAGACTTCTCTGCCTATCATCCTTACCTGCACCTACAATCACATACCTCTTTCACTTCACAGGGAGTTGCGTGTAGCAGGGTGATGTTACATATGCCTCTTGGAGGGAACACATGTACACTTAATGTACGCATGTACATTATCTATTTAGTATGTGGTATTTTATTAGGATCCTCATTAATTGTTGCAAAAGCAGCACCTACTCTTCTTGGGGTTACTCTTCCAAAATGTGAAACATAATACAGAACATCAATAGATAAGAACAGCTCAAAGGACAGAACTACCTAAATGTTTTTAAAGGCACAGGTAGCCTACATATCAATGCATACACAAACTATCTAGGTGAAATAGGGGAGAGGTGTTGCTTTATCTTTTTTTAAACCAGGTTTGTTTATTTGAGCAATATGAAGTGGAAGTTCCATGCAGTAAGGGCTCTTTATAATACTGTATGATTTCTATAATTTGTTCTGGATTTGGGGACTGAAAAGACCCCTGGTGGCATGTCTGGTGGGATAAGTGTGTGTCAGAGCAGTGTGTAAATTGACTTTACAAACAATTTGGGATTTTCAACACAAAGTGATGCAGTCAGTCTCGCCTAAACTCTTAGTTAAGAGAGACTGGGATGCATAGTACTTATATTATCCTTCTCATTACAATGAGCAGAACGTGCTGCTCTGTTCTGGGCCAACTACAGCTTAATTAGGTATTTCCTTGCAGCACTGGACTGAACAATAATCAAGATTAGATAAAACTAGAGCCTGCAGAATGTACTGCTTTGAGGGGTGTCAAAAGCAGAGTATCTCTTTACAACCATTGAATCTGTTTTGCCTGACAGTTTCCAATTAAGGTAACGCCAAGTAATTTAGTCTTAACTTGTTCAATAGCCACACCGTTCATTACCAGATTCAGTTGAGGTCTAGGACATAGGGAATTATTTTTACCAAATAAAATGCTCTTAGGTTTAGATGTCCAGGACCAGTTTATTACTGGCCACCCATTCCAAAAAAGACTTGACTCTTTTAAGGGTTTCAGTGACTTCATTAGCTGTGGTTGCTTATGCATATGGTTGAATCATCAGCATACATGGACCTGCTGTGTTTTAATGCCAGTGGCAGGTCATTGGTAAAAAAGAGTAGAGGGCCTAGAGAGCTGCCCTGTGGTACCACACTTTACATGTTTGACAGTTGAGAAGCCATAACACTTTTTTTCAACAGGATATGGTCAATAATATCAAATGCTGCACTGAAATCTAACAGTACAGCTCCCACAATCTTCTACATTTCTTTCAACCAATCTGTCATTTTTCTGTATTTTATGTTGAGTGCCCTTCTCTATAAGCATGCTGAAAGTCTGTTAATTTGTTTACAGAGAAATGACATTGTATTTGGTCAAACTCCACTTTTTTCAGACCTATAAGCTTGCTGCGAGCAAGTGAATTCTGTCCCATTCCTCCTGACAGAGCTGATGTAGGCCTCCTTTCTCACACACGCATTTTGAGTTCTGCACACACATTTTCTGTAGGGTGAGGTCAGGACTTTGTCCTTAAGCCATTTCGCCACAAACTTGGAAGTATGCTTGCGGTCATTGTCCATTTGAAAGACCCATTTGCGACCAAGCTTTAACTTCCTGACTAATGTCTTGAGATGTTGCTTCAATATATCCACATAATTTCCCCTCCTCGTGATGCGATCTATTTTGTGAAGTGCACCAGTCCCTCCTGCAGCAAAGCACCCCCACAACATAATGCTGCCACCCCGATACTTCAAGGCTGGGATGGTGTTCTTCGGCTTGCAAGCATCCTCCTTTTTCCTCCAAACATAACGATGGTCATTATGGCCAAACAGTTCTATTTTTGTTTCATCAGACCAGAGGACATTTCTCCAAAAAGTAGGATCTTTGTCCCCATGTGCAGTTGCAAACCGTAATCTGGCTTTTTTATGGCGGTTTTGTAGCAGTGGCTTCTTCCTTGCTGAGCAGCCTTTCAGGTTATATTAATATAGGACTCGTTTTACTGTGGATATAGATACTTCTGTGAAGATGCTGGAGGAAACGGGAACAAGGTCCTTTACTGTTTTTCTGGGATTGATTTGCACTTTTCGCACCAGAGTACATTCATCTCTAGGAGACCGAACGCATCTCCTTCCTGAGCGGTTTTCTGATTTTTATTTTCCCATGATGTCACACAAAGAGGCACTGAGTTTGAAGGTCGGCCTTGAAATACATCCACAGGTACACCTCCAATTGACTCAAATGATGTCAATTAGCTGATCAGAAGCTTCTAAAGCCATGACATTTTCTGGAATTTTCCAAGCTCTTTAAAGGCACTGTGAACTTAGTGTATGTACACTTTTACACATCTGTAAACAATTGTTGGAAAAATGACTTGTGTCATGCACAAATTAATGTCCTAACCGACTTGCCAAAACTATAGTTTGTTAACAAATGTATTGAGTGGTTGAAACACTTAGGTTGGCTACTTTAAAACAAGTTTATGTAAACTTCCGACTTCAACTGTATGTTCGTTACATTTATGGGGGGTCAATTAATGAAGACATCCTCTTCTGCAAGCCACTGGGAACCAGCACATGAGTTATGGTCAACTTTGTTAAAGCAAGGCCCCTGAACTCGTGTATTTTCTGCATTATGCAATGATTTGGGCAGCGACCATGTAACGCTTTTACAACATACAGAAGTGCGCTGGTTATCAAGGGAAAAAGTACTGACGTTTTTTTAAATTGAGAGACTAGCTTAAAGTTCTCTTTACTGACCATCATTTTCACTAGTCTAACCACTTGCATGATGAGTTTCTCACACGACTGGCCTATGTATTTTCTCACACCACTGGCCTATGTATTTTCTCGCCTGAATGATCTGAATCTAGGATTACAGGGACTCTCTGCAACTATATTCAATGTGTGGGACAATATTGAGGTTATGATTAAGTTGGAGCTCTTCTCTGTTTGCATTAACAAGGACAACGCATAGATCTTTCCACTGCATGACCTTTTGTGTGCAAATGAACTCACGCTTACGGACAATGTCAAATGTGATATAGCGAAGCACCTGAGTGAGCTGGGTGCGCAATTACGCAGGTACCTTCCCGAAATGGATGGCACAAACAACTGAATTCGTTATCCCTTTCATGCCCTGCCTCCAGTCCACCTACCAATATCTGAACCAGGGTCTCATTGAAAATTGCAACAAGCGGTTCTGTGAAAATTGAATATAATCAGAAGCCAAGAGTACATATGTAATCACAAAGGCTTTAACCAATGGCTAAGTATAATCCAATGAAGGTGCCTTTCACAACAACTCTAACAGTTTAACAACATTCAGAAAGTCAAAGTTGGAGGGTAACTCTGGACCATTAATACAACTTAGTTTCTTACTTACGCCCATTGTCCCATCATTGATGAAAAGTATTCTAAAATGCCTCTAAACAGGGGAGGTTTTTTTAGAAGAGGGGAAGATATGCAAAGATGAGAAAGTGATGTGAAGTGATAAGGAATAGTGCTTCTTGTGAAACAGAGGATAAATTATTTTAGTTCATCCTGACCAAGCATACGTCTGTGTCAAAGCCTAGCTTGACAGGTTGTTTGTCTTACAGGGGAGCACAGTCTTGAATTAATTACCGGATCCAGAGCAATAATGTTGGATTGTTTACTTCATTGTCTGTCTTACTCTAAATTGTGCTTGACAAGGGAATGAGATTAGAACCTGAATGTTTCATTCAGTCAGGCCCTGTCTGAATCACATATCTGCCTGCTGCACAATGTTTTGCAGTATGTGTCATCTTTACTTACACTTAAGAAAACAGCCCTTTTAAATCTGAGAAAGAAAGATGGTACACCAACATCTGCACCAGTGAAAAAAATTAGATGACTGTGCTGCATGCATCCTTAGCAATAAAATTGGCAAACCCAATGACAAAAGTGTTTATTTTAGTGTTTAACAACTGCATGGGACATCGTGCTGCAGCCGTACGTTGTAGGAAAATGGAACTCACCGAGAACGGCCAGTTCTTCATAATCATTCGATGGAAGAAATGCATAAACAGAAAAAGGTTCAAATGAAAAGGATCCGTGGGTTAAAAACAGTACAGTGTTACACCCCGGTTCTGGACGAGAGCCTGTCGCAGCCCCTCGCTCAACTCTTTAAGCCCAGGAAGGACTTTAAAATGAACGATTCGAAGACAATGTTTGTTTATAAGAATTGATCGAAGCTCATAATTACGTTAACCTGATTAGGCAATGGCCACACTCCAGCTGGAACTGTTTTAAGTGATCAGCTAAAAGGAGGAAAATAAATCTCCAGTTTTAATTCCTGGGCTAATGGGTTCGCTAGCCAAGCAGAAAGCCTACTTATATTCTTCAATTTTTGGATGATTCGTTAGTGTGCCCCCCACCCCCACAGGTTCAATGTTGGATCCCCACTTTGGTGGAACTCCCAAATATCTTTTTAATAGTCAGGTCAAACCCATAGCTTTTGACTCTTAAGACCTGTCAGTGTTCTCCTCTGACTATTATAAAATGTGCTGCTTGGGCTCTGATTGAAAACTGGCTATTTTGTTTGGGTAAAATCGGACTTTATTCTAAAGTGGTGGACAAGAGGCCGCTTTGACTGCCATGGCTATGGATATTCGTAATGATACCCTCCAAGCAAAAGGTATCTGCATGAAACTATCTCCATGATCGTGGCACTGTTATCATAGCACTATTATAGTGGAAGTCATTTGAAATTATACCCTGCCTGAGACTTGTCGCGGATAGCCATTAGACCAAGAGGACAATACTTTGGTTTGGGGAGGGGTAGCCTCTGCTCCAGGCTTCACTCACATTTTTCTCGAAAGCCTGGGAAATTCCTATTGGAAAAGAATATATAAGTGAAGCGTTGCTTGTCAGTGGCTGCTGGCTGATTGGCTGTGGATAAAAAAAACTAATAAACACCCTTTCCCTCCCTCTTCAGAAATTATAATTATCCAGAGTAAGCTGTAGATGCTAAGGAAGGGTCTGGCTAAAAGGACACATTCTGTATTAAAGGCCATTATTATAACGACATTCCATTTATTGTGAAATAAATTCCTACCCTATGAAATGTATCTCCCCCAGACACCTGCACTTGTTTTTGCCTTTGTTCAAGGTCACTTCGTTTCATGTTAATTAATTCTGTGTTCGTGGTCCAAAATGACTGCCCCACTTATATCTGAGTATAAATCCATTATAATACATCTATTGTTACTGAATGTTGTGTTAGATTTTCTTATCCACTTAACTTGTAATGTTCACAATAACTTTTTAACTTCTATTTGCCATTTAGGGTCTGTAGGCCTCACTGACACTCAACTCGTCAGTCTATTCTTGTTCTGAGAAAGGAAGGCAATTCCATGTGAGAAATTGACAAGAAACTGATCTCGTACAACGTTGTGTAATACTCCCTTCACAGAACAGAACAAACTGGCCCTACCCAGAATGGAAAGAGGAGTGAGAGGCCCCGGTGCACAACTGAGCAAGAGAACAAGTATATTAGACTGTCAAGTTTGAGAAACAGACAAGTCCTCAACTGGTAGCTTCATTAAATAGTACCCGCAAAACACCAGTCTTAATGTCAACAGTGAAGAAGCGACTCTGCCATTCAAGGCAGAGTTCCTTTGTCCAGTGTCTGTGTTCTTTTGTCATCTTAATCTTTTATTTTATTGGCCAGTCTGAGATACGGCTTTTTCTTTGCAATTCTGCCTAGAACAGGGGTTCTTAAACTTTTTCATCCTGCAACCCAAATGAGATATTCTGTGTTTTCCTGGGACCCAAGCTAAGGAAAATATGCAACTATACATAAATATTGGTACATTTCATTGCCCTTTTGCCTAAAACAAATGCAATATAGACAAAAACAAATAACAATGAAATGAAATATATATATTAATGTTTATTTTTCCCCATTAAAAACAATAAAATCATTTTCATTCTGAACTGGAATAAACCGATTGATCACATCCCACAGATGAATAACAGAACACACACACATGCTTTTGAATAGTGCAACCCTAAGTATCAGTACAGACGGAAAATTATCAGGCCTATCTTGCTGTAGAAATGATTGTTGAAAGAAAGTTTAGGTTGGAACTGTTGCTGTTAAAATACAATACATATTTTTTTATTTTGAACTGGAATAGACTGATTTGATCACACCACACAGATGTAGACCAAAAAAACACACACACATTGAGAGCATGTCTATTCTGGGCTCCGTTCTTGACAGTGCAAAGCTGTCTATTTCGGGCGCCGACAGAGATGTTCGCCTCGCTACGCGTTCCTAGGAAACTATACAGTATTTTGTTTTTTTATGTGTTATTTCTTACATTGTTACCCCAGGTAATCTTAGGTTTTATTACATATAGTCGGGAGTAACTATTGGATATAAGAGCAACGTCAACTTGCCAATATTACGACCAGGAATACGACTTTTCCAAAGCGGATGCTCTGTTTTGCCCACCACCCAATGGACCAGATCCCAAAACAACGACGCCATAGAATGGGCAGACGGAGCAGAATTCTGGTCAGGCACTGTAGACGGGCACAGCTCCCAAGCATACCACTCGCCAATGTCCAGTCTCTTGACAAAAAGGTAGACGAAGTCCGAGCAAGGGTTGCATTCCAGAGAGACATCAGCGACTGTAACGTTCTTTGTTTCACGGAAACATGGCTCACTCGAGACACGCTATCGGAGTCGGTTCAGTCAGCTGGTTTCTTCACGCATCGCGCCAACAGAAACAAGCATCTTTCTGGTAAGAAGACGGGCGGGAGTGTGTGCCTTATGATTAACGAGACATGGTGTGATCATAACAACATACAGGAACTCAAGTCCTTCTGTTCGCCTGACTTAGAATTCCTCACAATCAAATGCCGACCGCATTATCTACCTAGAGAATTCTCTTCGATCATAATCACAGTCGTGTATATTTCCCCCCAAGCAGACACATCGACGGCCCTGAAAAAACTTCATTTGACTCCATGTAAACCCGGAAACCACATATCCTGAGGCTGCATTTATTGTAGCTGGGGATTTTAACAAGGCTAATCTGAAAACAAGGTTCCCTAAAATCTATCAGCATGTCGATTGCGCAACCAGGGCTGGCAAAACCCTAGATCATTGTTATTCTAACTTCCACAACGCATATAAGGCCCTCCCCCGCCATCCATTCGGAAAAGCTGACCACGACTCCATTTTGTTGCTCTCAGCCTATAGACAGAAACTAAAGCAGGAATCTCCCGCGCTCAGGTCTGTCCAACGCTCGTCCGAACAAATCAGATTCCATGCTTCAAGATTCCTTCGATCACGTGGACTGAGATATGTTCCACACTGCGTCAAACAACAACATTGATGAACACGCTGATTCGGTGAGTGGGTTTATTTGCAAGTGCATCGGCGATGTCGTACCCACAGCGTCTATTAAAACATTCCCAAACCAGAAACCGTGGATTCTGAAAGCGCGAACCACTGCTTTTAATCAGGGCAAGGTGACCGGAAACATGACCGAATACAAACAGTGTAGCTATTCCCTCCACAAGGCAATCAAACAAGCTAAGCGCCAGTATAGAGACAAAGTAGAGTTGCAATTCAACGGCTCAGACACGAGAGGTATGTTACAGGGTCTACAGTCAATCACGGACTATAAAAGGAAAACCAGCCCCGTCGCGAAATCAGGAAGTCTTGCTCCCAGACAGACTAAACAACTTCTTAGCTCGCTTTGAGGACAATAGAGTGCCACTGACACGGCCCGCTACCAAAACCTGCGGGCCCTCCTTCACTGCAGCCGAAACACCTAAAACATTTAAGCGTGTCAACCCTTGCCACCCTAGACCCACTCCAATTTGCTTACCGCCCCAATAGGTCCACAGATGACGCAATCACACTGCCCTAACCCATCTGGACAAGAGGAATACCTATGTAAGAATGCTGTTCATCGACTACAGCTCAGCATTCAACACCATAGTACCCTCCAAAATCATCATCAAACTCGAGACCCTGGGTCTCGACCCCTCCTTATGCAACTGGGTCCTGGACTTCCCGATGTCCCGCCCCCAGGTGGTGAGGGTAGGTAACAACATCTCCACCCCGCTGATCCTCAACACTGGGGCCCCACAAGGGTGTGTTCTCAGCCCTCTCCTGTACTCCCTGTTCATCCACGACTGCGTGGCCATGCACAGCTCCAACTCAATCACCAAGTTTGCAGACGACACTACAATGGTAGGCTTGATTACCAACAATGACAAGACAGCCTACAGGGAGGAGGTGAGGGCCCTCGGAGTGTGGTGTCAGGAAAATAACCTTACACTCAATGTCAACAAAACAAAGGAGATGATCGTAGACTTCAGGAAACAGCAGAGGGAGCACCCCCCTATCCACATCGACGGGACAGTAGTGGAGAGGGTAGTAAGTTTTAAGTTCCTCGGCGTACACATCACGGACAAACTGAAATGGCCCACCCACACAGACACCGTGGGGAAGAAGGCGCAGCAGCGCCTCCTCAACCTCAGGAGGCTGAAGAAATGTGGCTTGTCAGCAAAAAGACTCACAAACTTTTACAGATGCACAATCGAGAGCATCCTGTCGGGCTGTATCACCGCCTGGTACGGCAACTGCTCCGCCCTTAACCATAAGGCTTTCCAGAGGGTAGTGAGGTCTGCACAACGCATCACCGGCGCAGACTACCTGCCCTCCAGGACACCTACACCACCTGTTGTCACAAAAGATCATCAAGGACAACAACCACCCGAGCCACTGCCTGTTCACCCCGCTATCATCCAGAAGGCGAGGTCAGTACAAGTGCATCAAAGCTGGGACCGAGAGACTGAATAACAGCTTCTATCTCTAGGCCATCAGACTGTTAAACAGCCATCACTAACATTGAGTGGCTGCTGCCAACATACTGACTCAACTCCAGCCACTTCAATAATAGAAAAATGTATGTATTAAATGTATCACTAGCCACTTTAAACAATGCCACTTCATATAATGTTTAGATACCTTACATTACTCATCTCATATGTATATACTGTACTCTATACCATCTACTGCATCTTGCCTATGCCATTCTATACCATCACTAATTCATATATTTTTTTATGTACATATTATTCATTCCTTTACACTTGTGTGTGTTTAAGGTAGTTGTTAGGTAAGATTACTCGTTGTATATTACTGCATTGTCGGAATTAGAAGCACATGCTTTTTGCTACACTCGCATTAACATCTGCTAACCATCTGTATGTGACAAATAAAATTTGATTTGATGCACAGCCTTGAAACTGTTTCTCTACTTGTTTTTTAATATGTCAGAGTTGAGAACCCTGACTCGCATAGGTATGTGGTGCCAAACTGGACCAGAACATCTGCTGCTTTCTCAGTCAGGCAGGAGACCGCTTCCTGCTGTAGATGAACATCCCAGAACTGTGTGTGCGTTTGCCTCAAAAGGTTTCTTGCTTCAATCAGTTTATTCCAGTTTAGAATCAAAATGAATATTGTATTTTAACAGCAACAGTTCCAACCTAGACCAGTTTTCAAAAATAATTTATCCAGTAAGATGTGCAGTAGGCCTGAATTTTTCATCTTAATTTGTACTGTTAGTAGGGTTGCACTATCAGTAGCTAGCTTGCATTGGCGAGTGATGGCTATTAGCTGTGTACAAGGACAGGAGAATGTTTGAAAGACAAACTCACATCTACTACTATGAGAGTTAAGTAGAAATAAGGGAGTACTAACTATCATCATCACCTGTTTTAAGATGAGAATTCCTTGCTAGCTGACTTACTTTTCCACTGTCGAAGCACTTTCCTGAAAGTATGCTGCCCGGTTCTGAAAGAACTCCCAGGGTTTACCATCATGCTGTGGATGTTTGGTCAGGACGTGTGGTTTCATTACTAAGCACTTCCCCGCACAAAACACATTGTGGGCGCACCTCGTTTTAAGTTTCTATGAAAGAGAAACTCATCACTCTATATGCGTTTCATGACAATAGAGCTCAGTCAGAACTTGTGGCTAGCATGAATCCATTTGATGACAGCGGTGAGTGATGGCGAGTGGGAATGACAAGTCAGTGGCAGACAGCGCATCATCTGCTGCTGAACGACAGCACTACATCATGTGTGTCGCGGAGTAATCTTCAAGAAAACTGCAGAAAAAAGAAAAGGTAAACCGCGAAGCACATGGCATCTCCCTCTCACACTCACACAGCTGCCAAACTGAGCAGACCGCTGCTAAGCAGAGAGTGCACTTGGCCAAATCAATTCCAGTAATTCATGAAATAATTATACATTTACTCTGACACATTGAGACCCACCATTAAAAGGCTAATTGGTCATTAGAAAACCCTTTTGAAATTGTTAGCACAGCTGAAAACTATTGTTCTGATTAACCTCTCTTGGGTTGGGGGCAGTTTTTTGACGTCCGGATGAAAAGCATGCCCAAAGTAAACTGCCAGTTACTCAGGGCCAGAAGCTAGGATATGCATATAGATGTGGATAGACAACGCTCCAACGTTTCTAAAACTGTTAGAATTATGTCTGTGAGTATAACAGAACTGATATGGCAAGCGAAACCCCGAGGACAAACCAACCAACAACAAAAAAAAAATCAATGGCTATCACTTTTATTATAATGCCAAGTCCTCCCAGATTGCAGTTCCTAGGGCTTCCACTAGATGTCAACAGTCTTTAGCAAGAGTTTCAGGCTGGGTTTTGGAAAAATTAGCCAAATTTAATTTTTCTAGGTGGCTCCCATTTTGGCTGTAGTGTTTCCAATCGCTTGGAAGAGAACGCGTTCTTTGGTATTTTTCTCTGGCAAAGACAATAATGATCGTTTCTTTACATATTAGGGTACCTAAGGTTTGATTATAAACATTGTTTGACTTGTTTGGAAAAGTTTATTAGTAATGTTTGGGATTAATTTTGTATGCATTTTGATGGAGGGAAACTGGGTGGATTATGGAGTGAAGCGCGCCAGCTAAACTGAGTTTTTATGGATATAAAGAAGGACATTATCAACCTTTTTGAGTGCCAACAGAAGAAGATCATCAAAGGTAAGGTATTTTTTATATAGCTATTTCTGACTTTTGTGTCGCACCTGCCTGGTTGAAATATGTTTTTCATGTGTTTGTATGCGGTGCGTTGTCCTCAGATAATCGCATGGTTTGCTTTCGCCATAAAGCCTTTTTGAAATCTGACACAGTGGCTGGCTTAACAAGAAGTTAAGCTTTATTTTGATGTATTACACTTGTGATATCATGAAAGTTACATTTTTATAATACTGTAGTTTGAATCTTGCGCCCTACAATTTCACCGGATGTTGGCCAGGTGGAACGCTACTGCCCATAAAAAGTTAAGAGAAGGCCTAAAGGAGCTAGCAGACCAAATTGGGGCTCTATTACCAGCTGCAAATACCCAGAGGCGAGCCAATCATTTTCTTCAAAAAATGACAGCAGGATGATGTGGAAGCATGTCTCACCACCTTGGAAAGGACGCCAGAGAGGGAGAAGTGGTAAAGGGGTAAAATTCACTAAAAAAATAAATAAAATAAGTTTATCTTTAAAATGGTGTATAATACTTGTATGTTTGAGGAATTTTAATGATGAGATTTCTGTTTGAATTTGGCGCCCTGCAATTTCACTGGCTGTTGTCAAGGTGAGACGCTAGCATCCCAATAATCCCAGAGAAGTTAAAGTAGAGCCAATGCAATGTGAAAAATGGTTGCAACCGGAGACCCGTTCATCCGCTCTGTGAAAAAGAAGAAGCTGATATATGGTATGTATGCCCTGTGGTAACCACTGTACTTGAAAGATCAAGAAACAAATATATGTGCAGGGTAAAGGTTGAAGGGAAAGAGGTTGAAGCACTGTAGTATGCTAACCCTGTTGTTGCAAACCTAGTGCCGACTCATAAACTGTATACAAGTCAGGATATCAGTGTTACGTGCATTCATGGGGATACCCGTCTTTACCCCACAGCCTTAGTTAGCATACAAACCGAGGACGGTCTGGTGGATTATGAGGTCCCAAAGATGTCATATGATGTAATACTGGGTAGATACTTTCCTAACTTTGACGACTATCTAGAACCAGCAGACCTGGCAGGGTCCCTGAATAATTTCAGGACGGCCCAAAACCAGGATCCAACCCTGCAGCAAGCCAGAGCAGATGTGCAGGTCGTAGATGGTACTCCCATAAATGGTTTGGATGATGCCTAATCATTTTCCCCACTTCATCATGAAAAAGGGTTTGGTGTACAGAGTCTCAAAAATAGGGGTTGATGTGGTGGAACAGTTGTTGGTCCCCACCCGGTACCGGAGGACAGTACTGGATTTAGCTCATGGGCACATTCTGGGTGGACACCTTGGTATCGATAAAACCCGAGACCGGATTGTAAGGAGGTTTTACTGGCCAGGAATTAAGGCTGAAGTGACTTGGCATTGTGGAGAGTGCACAGAGTGCCAGTTAACAGCTCCCCAACCAGCTGTTAGAAGCCCATTAGTGCCACTCCCCATAATCGAAATGCCATTTGAGAGGATAGCAATGGATATAGTGGGCCCACTACCCAAATCCGCCAGAGGGCACCAATACATTCTGGTCATTCTAGATTATGCCACTCGCTTCCCAGAAGCCATTCCACTTCGGACAATGGCTTCCAAAAATGTCACCAAAGGAATATGTGCTCCTTCACCAGGGTAGGGGTTCCAAAGGAGATCCTTACTGACCAGGAGACCCCCTTTATGTCCCGCCTTATGGCGGACCTTTGTAAATTGTGGCAGAACCCTGCCAAGTGTTACGTGGGGTTAGAGGAAACAGAGTATCTGGGATACACAGTGGGAAGAGGGTTAATCAAACCCCAACGTAAGAAGGTGGAGGCAATTAGAGAATGTCGAAAACCAGTAAATAAGAAGCAGGTTTGAGCCTTCCTGGGCTGACCGGTTACTACAGAAAGTTCAGCCCAAGTTATGCCACAGTGGCCGCCCCACTCAGACATGACTAGAGCCAGAGGGCCAAAAATGGTTAAATGGCATGAAAGGGCCACCAAAGCATTTAGGACATTACAGGAGGCTCTCTGCTGCAATCCAGTGCTGGTGGTACCAGACTTTGAGAGAGAGTTTGTGGTTCAGACGGATGCCTCAGAGGTCGGCCTGGGAGCAGTGCTGTCCCAAGAGGTAGAAGGGGTAGAACACCCCATCCTGTTTTTATGCAGGAAGCTGGAACCACGGGAGACCAACTACTCAGTCATTGAGAATCAAATCAAGTCAAATCAAATGTATTTATATAGCCCTTCGTACATCAGCTGATATCTCAAAGTGCTGTACAGAAACCCAGCCTAAAACACCAAACAGCAAGCAATGCAGGTGTAGAAGCACGGTGGCTAGGAAAAACTCCCTAGAAAGGCCAAAACCTAGGAAGAAACCTAGAGAGGAACCAGGCTATGTGGGGTGGCCAGTCCTCTTCTGGCTGTGCCGGGTGGAGATTATAACAGAACATGGCCAAGATGTTCAAATGTTCATAAATGACCAGCATGGTCCAATAATTATAAGGCAGAACAGTTGAAACTGGAGCAGCAGCACGGCCAGGAGGCCTGGGGACAGCAAGGAGTCATCATGTCAGGTAGTCCTGAGGCATGGTCCTAGGGCTCAGGTCCTCCAAGAGAGAAAAAGAAAGAGAGAAAGATAGAATTAGAGAGAGCACACTTAAATTCACACAGGACACCGAATAGGACAGGAGAAGTACTCCAGATATAACAAACTGACCCTAGCCCCCCGACACATAAACTACTGCAGCATAAATACTGGAGGCTGAGACAGGAGGGGTCAGGAGACACTGTGGCCCCATCCGAGGACACCCCCGGACAGGGCCAAACAGGAAGGATATAACCCCACCCACTTTGCCAAAGCACAGCCCCCACACCACTAGAGGGATATCTTCAACCACCAACTTACCATCCTGAGACAAGGCTGCGTATAGCCCACAAAGATCTCTGCCACGGCACAACCCAAGGGGGGGCGCCAACCCAGACAGGATGACCACATCAGTGTCTCAACCCACTCAGGTGACGCACCCCTCCCAGGGACGGTATGAGAGGGCCCCAGTAAGCCAGTGACTCAGCCCCTGTAATAGGGTTAGAGGCAGAGAATCCCAGTGGAAAGAGGCGCTGGCAGTAAAGTGGGCTCTAGAAAGCCTGAAATACTACCTGCTGGGGCGCCACTTCACCCTCATCAGTGTCCATGCCCCACTCACCTGGATGCATAGGGCTAAAGAAAAGAATGCTCGTGTGATGCGGTGGTTTTTGAGCCTCCAACCGTTTCACTTTGACTTAAAACACAGAGCGGGGAAAGAAATCGGAAATGTGGATGGGTTATCCCACATGCCCGCATGCTTTGCAGCGGGAGCCCAACCTAGGGGGTCGAATCTAGGGGGGAGATGTGTGGCAAAGAAGGGGGTCGAGTGATAAATGGCAGATATGTGAGAGCAGAACTAATGAACGGGCTCTGCCCTCTCACTAAAATGGCCTCCCCGATAAGAGCTACAGATCACAAAATGGCTGACTGCCAAAACTACAATTCCCAGAAGCAAGGGGAACCCTCAGAAGGTGGGGCCGACCCACAGATAAAGGGTCAAGACAAACCAGGAAGCGAGAGAGAAAGGGCTGGAAGGATCTGTGAACCTTAGAGAAAGAGATGATATATATTGGATTTACCGTATATGAGCTGGACTGTTTGGACTTACCTGTTGGCGTTTGGACCTGGACCTACCGAGAACCCGATTTGGGTACCAAACCCTGCTATCCTTGACCTTGCCTGCGGCCTGGGTGGATTAGGATGGAGAAACAAACACACAGGTACGGTCCTGTTTGAAACAACTCTCATTATGTGGTGATTTTGGTGACAGTTTCCACCTTAATTTGTGACAAATGCTCCTAATCTTGAAGAGATTTGTCAAAATACTTCCAAAATTATAGCAAAATGGCTTAAGGACAACAAAGTCAAGGTATTGGAGTGGCCATCACAAAGCCCTGACCTCAATCCCATAGAACATTTGTGGGCAGAACTGAAAAAGCATGTGCGAGCAAGGAGGCCTACAAACCTGACTCAGTTACACCAGCTCTGTCAGGAGGAATGGGCCAAAATTCACCCAACTTATTGTGGGAAGCTTGTGGAAGGCAACCCAAAAAGTTTGCCCCAAGTTAAACAATTTAAAGGCAATGCTACCAAATACTAATTGAGTGTATGTAAACTTCTGACCCACTGGGAATGTGATGAAAGAAATAAAAGCTGAAATCACTCTACTATTATTCTGACATTTCACATTCTTAAAATAAAGTGATGTTCCTAACTGACCCAACACAGGGAATTTTCTTTGCATCACTTTTCTTTGCATCATGTTAGTAACCAATGTATATTCTATCCTGTGTGTGTCTGTTTATTTAATTCTGTGTGATTTATTTAGTTAGTAAATAAATAATTCTGCCAATTTGTGTATAGCTGATTCATCATTGAGACTAGGGTTCCTACACATTTATAGGATATTACGACGTGTAGAATAAGACTGATGAGGTAAATCATAAGTAATGCATGACTAAGATGATAACGATATATTTATATCTTTTAGAGTTAATTCGGGAAACGATAACTCATTAAACAAACATTTTCCGTGGTGCCCCAAGATTGCTAATGAGTTAATTGTTACATGAGTAATTTAATCATCGTAATAATTAAACATAGTTAATTGATTTCATAAAATAATCGTCATTGCATTAATGGTACCAATGACACAACAATGTTTCTCTATTATGTCAAGGTAGTTAAATTTATAAATCAGTTCATGGTCCTTGGAGATGACAACACCTAAATATTTAATTTAGTCTCCTGTGATTTTAGAAGGTATATGTTTAAGGAACTCTGGGTTTAAGTCACCTTTAAGAGGCGTTCATTCACTTTTATCCCAGTTTATGGTGTACAGAGAGAGATCTCTAAATGATTCAATGAGCTCCAACAGCTGTGGAAGTGACTCTTCGAGGCGTGACACAAGAGGCACTCCTGGAGCAGGAACGTTGAAGTGAAATCGGAGGAGATTTATTGTAATTAGTGAGAACTGAAGCCATCGGGCACGCATATAGTATTTCAACCCAAGAGACAAAACTCTCGCCCAGACTGTCAGAATGTAGTTCCATTTTACTTGGTCAAATGCTTTTTGAGTGTCAAGTGCAAGAATTGCAACTTTAGAATCTTTGTCATGTTTAGAATACATGATATTCATCAGTCGCCTAACATTGGAAAATGAGAATCTGTCTGCGTTAAAACCAGTTCGGTCATGATGAAAGTGTCTAAATGCATTTATTTAATCTGTTAGAGTATTTTAGTAAACACCTTAAGGTCGCATCCGAGTTGGGCAATATGAAGATGGATCTGTTTAATATTTATCTTTCTTTAATGTTAGGAAGATATTGGCTGAGTATAAAGACTTCGGGAACTGCGAGTTTCAATAGAGTGCTTAATCATCCTCAACATAAGAAGTGTAACCTTTTCTGAATAAGCTTTGTTAAACTCTATACCAAGGCCATCAGGGCCAGCCGCTTTACCTTTAGGGAAGGAACGTACTGCAGAGATAATCTCTTCTAAAGTTCTCTGCACTTAGCTCCCTTTGAGCAGCACCACATAATTTAGGTAGAGAAAGGGAACAGAGGAAATCAGAAATGTTTGCTGTATATGCAGTGGTCTTTGAAGTGTAGAGGTCTTGACTAAACTTTATGAAACATGTGTTAATTTCTTTTGGGTCCGTAGTAAAAGCTCCTGTAATAGATTTAATTATATGAATAGCTCTATTGGCCTAAATACCTCTCAGCTGGTACACCAGTAGTTTAACCAGTTTGTCACCCAACTCAAAGCATTTTTTGTTTCATATTTAATACCATTGTGTTTACTTGTTTAAAGAGAATAGTATTGTGTTCATATTTTAGTTTTATTATGTCATGCAACTTGAAAGACAAGGGTGAATCCATATAATCTCTTTCAAGTACCGGGAGCTGTCCCTGGATTTCTAATCTTCTCTGCCTACAATTAGCCTCATATGATGATATATGCCCACGCACAACAGCCTTAAATGCCTCGGATACATCAGCAGTATCATTCTGGGAAATATAGTCTGTAATTAAATTGGCTGTTAGTTGGTGAAATTGTGCATCATTGAGTAATGTTGGATTAAATCGCCAGCTGAATTGAGGCTTTGTCCTGCCAAAATCCATTTGAAATAAAACGGGACTGTGATCAGACATTATTATATTATGGTACTTGGTAGAGGTGACGTTAGATGTCAATTTAGAGTCTGTTAAAAATTAGAGAAGAAAGAATAATCCTTATCCGTAGGGTGTTGTAATCTTCAAATATCGACAAGGTTCATTGTTCCAATTAAATTATTCAAGACACCAGTGGAATTCAGTGAAGTGGTAGGACGAGTAGGAAGCCTTTCCATATAATCTCTGCCTGTAGTTAAATGTGTGGTTTATAAATCTGGTGAGAGATTAACATTCCGAAAGAACCCTGGGTCATCGACATTCGGTGCATAAAGATATAAAAATGTTACATGTCGTAATAGAATATGGCCTATTACTATAATAAAGTGGTCATTGGGGTTGTTTATAGTTGAAATATGTTTGAATGGGACAGTTTAAAAACTTATATGGCTACAGCTCTAGCCTTGGATGAAAAAGTTGATTGATAAATCTGTGATACCCAACTACATTTTAATCTCCATTGCTCAGTATGCTTTATGTGAGTTTCTTGTAGAAACATAATAACTAACCCTAATCCTAACTTGTTCTCAAACCTTGTACATTCCACGAAAGAAGGGTAATGTCGCCACACCGTGGCAAAGTAATAGTTACCAGTAGCCATAATAAATAATTATTTGGTCCTCAAATATATTCAAATTGTAGCTGTAGGGCTGGCGCAACACGTAAAGAGCAACGGACAAATGAAAAACACAAAAAACATTCTCCACCTCCCTCCCCTGTCCACTTCCCCAAACGAAGTGGAATACAAATTCCCCCATAAACATTTTGGAACTGCTGGACACAACAGGGAGACATAAGCTAACTAACCAATTTCTAATAAAAATAAATTAACATACCTTCAGGTGGTCTGACTGGGCCCCCTCACCTTTATGTCTATAATAATTGCTCTTATAAAATAACTGAATTGAGCCAAACAATGTAGTCAATATGTCCCTACTGAAACAGGGAAACCGGTCAGATGCAATTATCTTGAGTTTTATAGCTTTGTTTGCTGTTAGTAACTCTTCATACTGTCCCTCGAGGGTGGTGATGTGTGTCTCGTGGTCACCTGCGTTTCCTTCCAGGTCAACAATGCGGGTTGTAAGGTCAGCCAGGGAGGTTTGCACTGATTGTAAGGATGAGTCGAGATGATTAAATTGAGCGTTCATGCCCTCTTCCATTTTCTTGATAGCTGATAATATAATAATCGGTGAAGACTCCGAGTCAGGGTTAGCCATGCTAACCATTACAGCCAGGCTAACACAAGCATCGCCATCCTCATCTTGTGCTGTGGTGGGGACTTTGCCATCTTTCTTGCCAGTTGTTTTTGGATTAATTAGTTTCCCCTTGGCCGTGTTTCTCATAGAGTTGTTCATTGTATCAGTTTGGAAGGGCAAAAGTATAATTTAAGTCAAATTTAAGCAAGGGTGAGGATGAGGTAGTTTGAAAAGCATCTACTCCATGTGGTGCTCACTAGCGCCCCTATCCCTCTGTCCATATCCTTTGATATTTAGTGAGTTATTAGTCCAGTTGTGACCAGCAATAGGGGAGTGATTGAGCACAAGAGCAGCAAGGGCAGTGTTGTATTTTGAGACCGACTTGAATAAGACAAGTGGATAAGCAGGTTAATGTCAAGCCGTGTCTTTTTTAAAGCCTCATGGAATGTAGGCCTACATTGAACACCACACATTGGCTGCTATTTCCATATCACTGTTAAAACTGTAAGGTCACTGTTAAAACTGTAAGTGTTCACAGTAAACGCCTGCTGGAAGTTGCACAGCAGCAGAATGGGGCTGGTCAAATGGTAATTTTAATGAATGGAGGGACTTCGGGGCTGCAGTTTTTTTTCCTGTGAGAGATGAGTGGTTTTTAACAGTACTGTTGGAAAGGAGGTTTTGCAAAAAGGGTCGGTACAGATGGTCCGGGTAGGTATTTGGTTAACTATTTAACTAACTATTTAGCAGTCTTATGGCTTGTGGGTAGAAGCTGTTCAGGGTCCCGTTGGTGTCCAGACTTGGTGCATCGGTATTGCTTGCCGTGCTGTAGCAGAGAGAGCATTTTATGACTTGGGTGGCTGGAGTCTTTGAAGATTTTTAGGGCCTTCCTCTGACACCACCTGGTATAGAGGTCCTGGATGGCAGTGAGCTCGGCCCCAGTGATGTTCCGGACCGTACGCATTACCGTCTGTCGCGCCTTGCAATCGGATGCCGAGCAGTTTCCATACCAGGTAGTGACGCAGCCAGTCAAGATGCTCTCAATAGTGCATCTTTAGTGCATTAGAGATTGTGCGGATCTTTTGGGGCGGTCTGGGAATTGTAGTGGATCCAGGGTGTCTGGGATGATGGTGTTGATGTGAGCCATGACTAGCCTTTCAAAGCATTTCATGGCTACAGATGTGAGTGCTACAATCATAGGAATTTAGACAGGTTACCTTGACGTTCTTCGGCACAGAGACTATAATGGTCTGATTGAAATATGTAGATATTACAGAATGGGTCAGGGAGAGGTTGAAAATGTCAGTGAAGACACTTGCCAGCTGATCAGTGCATGCTCTGAGTACACGTCCTTGTAATCCGTCTGACCCTGCGGCCTTGTAAATGTTAGACCTTTACAGGTTAACTCATATTCTCTTGGGAGAGCAGAACAGCTGGTGCTCTCATATAAGGTTCAGTGCTACTTTCCTTAAAGCAAGCATAGAAGGTATTAAGATTGTCTGGTGGGCTGGGCAGCTCATGGCTGGGTTTCCTTTTGTAATCTGAAACGGCGTAGTAGGATTCGATCTTAGTACTGTGTTGACATTGCTTGTTTGATGGCTCGTCGGAGGTCTTATAAGTCTGGATTAATGTCCCGCTCCTTGAAAGTGGCAGCTCTAGCCTTTAGCTCAGTGTGAATGTTGTCTGTAATTCATGGCTTCTGGTTGGGATATGTACGTACAGTGCCTTGCGAAAGTATTCGGCCCCCTTGAACTTTGCGACCTTTTGCCACATTTCAGGCTTCAAACATAAAGATATAAAACTGTATAATCAACAACAAATGGGACACAATCATGAAGTGGAACGACATTTATTGGATATTTCAAACTTTTTTAACAAATCAAAAACTGAAAAATTGGACGTGCAAAATTATTCGGCCCCTTTACTTTCAGTGCAGCAAACTCTCTCTAGATGTTCAGTGAGGATCTCTGAATGATCCAATGTTGACCTAAATGACTAATGATGATAAATACAATCCACCTGTGTGTATTCAAGCCTCCGTATAAATGCACCTGCACAGTGACAGTCTCAGAGGTCCGTTAAAAGCGCAGAGAGCATCATGAAGAACAAGGAACACACCAGGCAGGTCCGAGATACTGTTGTGAAGAAGTTTAAAGCCGGATTTGCATACAAAAAGATTTCCCAAGCTTTAAACATCCCAAGGAGCACTGTGCAAGCGATAATATTGAAATGGAAGGAGTATCAGACCACTGCAAATCTACCAAGACCTGGCCGTCCCTCTAAACGTTCAGCTCATACAAGGAGAAGACTGATCAGAGATGCAGCCAAGAGGCCCATGATCGCTCTGGATGAACTGCAGAGATCTACAGCTGAGGTGGGAGACTCTGTCCATAGGACAACAATCAATCGTATATTGCACAAATCTGTCCTTTATGGAAGAGTGGCAAGAAGAAAGCCATTTCTTAAAGATATCCATAAAAAGTGTTGTTTAAAGTTTGCCACAAGCCACCTGGGAGACACACCAAACATGTGGAAGAAGGTGCTCTGGTCAGATGAAACCAAAATTGAACTTTTTGGCAACAATGCAAAACGTTATGTTTGGCGTAAAAGCAACAACCTGAACACACCATCCCCACTGTCAAACATGGTGGTGGCAGCATCATGGTTTGGGCCTGCTTTTCTTCAGCAGGGACAGGGAAGATGGTTAAAATTGATGGGAAGATGGATGTAGCCAAATACAGGACCATTCTGGAAGAAAACCTGATGGAGTCTGCAAAAGACCTGAGACTGGGACGGAGATTTGTCTTCCAACAAGACAATGATCCAAAACATAAAGCAAAATCTACAATGGAATGGTTCAAAAATAAACATATCCAGGTGTTAGAATGGCCAAGTCAAAGTCCAGACCTGAATCCAATCGAGAATCTGTGGAAAAAACTGAAAACTGCTGTTCACAAATGCTCTCCATCCAACCTCACTGAGCTCGAGCTGTTTTGCAAGGAGGAATGGGAAAAAAATTCAGTCTCTCGATGTGCAAAACTGATAGAGACATACCCCAAGCGACTTACAGCTGTAATCGCAGCAAAAGGTGGCTCTACAAAGTGTTAACTTAAGGGGGCTGAATAATTTTGCACGCCCAATTTTTCAGTTTTTGATTTGTTAAAAAAGTTTGAAATATCCAATAAATGTCGTTCCACTTCATGATTGTGTCCCACTTGTTGTTGATTTTTCACAAAAAAATACAGTTTTATATCTTTATGTTTGAAGCCTGAAATGTGGCAAAAGGTCGCAAAGTTCAAGGGGGCCGAATACTTTCGCAAGGCACTGTACGTATGTACGTATGTACGGTCACTGCGGGGACATCGTCATCGATATCGCTTATTACTGGAATGAAGCCCGTGACTGATGTGACCTCCTCGGATGAATCCCAGAACCTATTCCAGTCTGTGCTAGAGAAACAGTCCTGTAGTTTAGCGCCCTGTCACACCCTGATCTGTTTAACCTGTCTGTGATTGTCTCCACCTTCCTCCATGTGTCACCCATCTTCCCCATTATCCCCTGTGTATTTATACCTGTGTTCTCTGTTGGTCTGTTACCAGTTCATCTTGTTTGTCAAGTCAACCAGTGTTTTTTGTTTCTCTGCTCCTGCTTTTCCCAGTCTCTCTTTTTTTCTTGCCCTCCTGGTTTTGACCCTTGCCTGTTCTGACTCTGAGCCCGCCTGCCTGACTATTCTGCCTGCCTCTGACCCTGAGCCTGCCTGCCGACCTGTACCTTTGCCACACCTCTGGATTATTGACCTCTGTTTATCGTGACCCTGAGCCTGCCTGCCATCCGGTACCATTGCCTCCTCTGGTTTACTGACCCCTGTCTGCCTTGACCTGTCTATTTGCCTGCCTCTGTTGGATTATTAAACAATTGTTAATTCAACGTTGTCTGCATCGGAGTCTTACCTTCATACCTGATACGCCGTATTGAGCGCGTCACTGGTATTTCCTGTTTGAGTTTTAGCTTGGCAGAAGGAATCAGCAGGATAAAGCTCTGGTCAGATTCGCCAAATGGAGGGAGAGCTTTTTTCGGTGTGTGGAGTAAAGGTGATCTTGAGTTTTGTCTAGGTGATCTAGGTGCTGCCAACCAAAACATTGTGTCCACTCTTGCCCGTTGTGTGTTCCCAGCCACTCACAAACACGTGTCTGGGCCTGGCTGCATCTTGACTGCTCAAAACTAATATTGAACGTATGATGTTATATGTGCACTGTTACAAAACCTTCAAGCCATTTCTGTGATGGATATATTTGAGGTTATTGGAGGGTTTTGAAGGTTTCAGTGTCTTGTGTTGGCCATGTTGTTCATGTCACAGGACCTGATTCCTTGGGGAACCACTTGTCTAGCCGTGTGTATTTTTTTTCTATTTGGTTTTGCATTTTTTATTTTATGCACTTTGAAATTATTCTGTGTAATGAAAAGTGCTTCACAAATGTAATCTATTATTATTATTATTTCATTAGTTGACCCAGGCCCAGCAGTGGCCCATGTGTCCACAATGGCAGTGTTGCTGTTGGCTGGGGTTCTGTTGTGCTTATTATCAAAGGCGTCTCTGACATGTCACAGTTTCCCCTACTAGGCTTGACCTACCCTCAGCCAGGAAACACTGAACGTGTGTGTGTGCCTGTCTACCAACTAATTTGTGTGTGTGTGTGTGTGTGTGTGTGTCTGCAACACCAGTGGGCATGGCCTCTTGCAAATTACTCATATTTTCTCCCTGTAATTCCCCCAGCCTAACCAGACAGCAATCTGTCACACTCCACTGCAGGAGCCAAACAACATACTGTAGCTCTCATCCAGTTACACAGGACCACGTCATATGTATGGACAGCAACCTCAACTACTCTCTCACAGCATGTCCTCTCAGCCCATGTGCTTTTAAACCATTGCTGGGCCCTCAGCTACCATTCCTTTGTTCTGTAACATGCACTTAGTGTACCAATCTATAGGGGGCTTCCATGTCTTATATTTTTTGCTGTACATTCTTTAAGTGGGATTTTTCAGAGACCCTAGAGAGGCCAGCGGGAAACAAATGGTAACCCATACGCCTGGGCCCCTTACCTGAGGGCTATTTAATAAACCTCTTGTAAAGACCAGCGTGCCTGGCCAATGGGGACTCTCCTTCACACCTTGGCATGGGCAGCTTTTTGATTGCCCATTTTTATTTATTTTTATTTAACCTTTATTTTTGACAGGGAAGTCATACTGAGGGGTCTCTTTTACAGATGAGCCTACTCACTCCGTCCTTAAGACAAATATACAGAGACATCAGATGACACTCGCAGCTCTCTGGCCTAATGGGGTAGATCTGATCTGTTTCACCTGTCCTCCTTACTGTCTCCACCCCCTCCAGGTGTAGCTTATTTTCCCCAGTGTATTTATCCCTGTGTTTCCTGTCTCTCTGTGCCAGTTCGTCTTGTATGTTTAGTCAAATCAACCAGATTGTTTTTACCGTACTCCTTTTTGCTATTCTCCTTTTTCTAGTCCTCCCGGTTTTGACCCTTGCCTGTTTCTGTACTCTTTACTCGAGTACCGGCCATTCTAACGGACTTGCCCACGAGCCCGTCTGCCACTCTGTACCTCCTGGACTCTGATCTGGTTTTTACCTTTTGCATGTCCACAACCATTCTCTTGACTACCCCTTTGGATTATTAAACATTGTAAGGTAACACCCCCCCCTGAAATGTACAAAAATGAATGGGAAGTCATTGGCACTGGACAAACCATGTACACGGTGTCCAATACCACTCAATTCGGCGTCGTTTCGTTCAAAGTTGATTGCAAATGCCATATGGCAAATGCCAAGTGTAACACTTTAAAAATCCAACAGATGGCGAGTGTGCTCCATCGTGATTTTTCATATTGCAAATGTAACAAGTCAACATCCAAAAGGAAATTTTTGAAAAACTGAACATTTTTTTCAAAAACTTATCACCCCCATACCTAAGAGAACATTTTGACATTTGCCATATGGTTAGTGAGAAAGTCCACATTGCAAATGTATGGTCCCTTACTAGACGTCCGAAAACGTTTCTAAAATTCGCGTAGGGCCGTGCGGCAGGGGCGGATCTTCCAGGAAGTCATCCAACGAACTCTCTCGGACATTCGGTTTCCGTTTGATAAAGTAATCAAATGTTGGTCATTTTTTCGCTGTCCCGGTAAATCCCACAAGAGGGCGAATGGAATCATATTGCAAATGTACAAAACATCACGAATCACGACGTGACCTTATCTCCTAAACTGAAAATACGTAGACTTAAAACTCTAAATTCTATAATTGCCTACCCAAAGGAGGATATGTGTTAACTTTCAGCTTCCTGTGTAAACCGGAAGTGCCTTAAGTGTGTCATAGGTGCTGTTTCGAAGGGTTAAAAGGTCAGATCTTTTCAAAACTTCATATGTGTGATTAGGCAACCCCCATGAACTGTAAGTCAGTCATTTCTCCCAACAGATGTCAAAGAAAAGCTCTCTCTCTCACACACATACACACACACAGCAAGGATGGAGTGAAAAAGTGTTGTGCTCAAAGACAGAGACTACAATGGCATTTCCATATTCTCAAGGAGTTCAACGAGATGCCCGGCTTGACCGTAGCTCGCTCGGTCTAAGCGCAGCGACCATGAGAAAAAGTAGGTGTCACGACTTCTGCCGAAGTCGTTGCCTCTCCTTGTTCGGGCGGTGCTCGGCGTTCGACGTCACCGGTCTTCTAGCCATCATTGATCCATTTTTCATTTTCCATTGGTTTTGTCTTGTCTTCCCACACACCTGTTTTCAATTCCATTCATTACCTGTTGTGTATTTAACCCTCTGTTTCCCCTCATGTCTTTGTCAGAGATTGTTTATTGTCAGTGTAGTGTTTTTGTATAGGTGCGCGACGGGTCTTCGTACCCATATTTGTTTATATTCATTTTTCTTATTAGTGTTATGGAGCATGTTACTTGGACATTTATTAAAAGACTCCATTTTACACTCCGTTTGACTCTCCTGCGCCTGACTTCCCTGCCACCTATACATATATTTCTGACAGTAGGCCAATAATGAAGCCTGGCACTAATTTTCATTTGCTTTTGGGTGACAGTGGGAGAACCTTTAGGGTGAGAAGCAAATTTTGACCTCAGGAACGTTCCTGAGGTCCTCCCGATCTGTGCAAGCCTAACCTTGACCGTGTGGCATTAACCCTTAACAGTTAAAAGAAGGTGTTTACATCAAACAGTTTTCAATGACTTCTCTCCCCATAGGAATACATTGCCTGCACCCCTAAATTCAACCTGAAGCCTATGTGGGTTATGAATGCCGTATGAACCTGTCTTTGATGACAATCCATCAGGCCACTGAGGTCTACCTGTGTTGATTCTAAGCTTCCTGGATCAACCGGAAGTGGTTAAAATCACCCTAAAAGTGTTTTTCCATACCCAGCCAGCAGTTTGTGATAAATAGTGCATTCAACCCTGTGTAAATCGGTCAGTTCTTAACGTAAACACTTAAAACTCAGGATTCTGTAAAGGCATACCCAAATCAGGATATGAGTTTACTTACAGCTTCCTGTGCCAACCGGAAGTGCCTTAAATTGTGTCATAGTGGCTGTTTCGAAGAGTTAAAAAGGTCCGATCTTTTTAAAACTTCATGTGTGATTAAGCAACCCTCATTTTTCCCAACAGATGTCAAAGAAAAGCTCTCTAACACACACACACACAGCAAGGATGGAGTGACAAAGTGCGGTGCTCAAAGACACACAGAGCCTACATATTCTCAAGGCCTTGCCGAGTTCAACGAGATGCCCCGCTTGACCGTAGCTCGCTCTAAGTGCAGCGACCTTGAAAAAAAGAAGGGCCAAAATGAAGTCTGGCCCTAAATGTCATTTGCTTTTGGGTGACAGTGAGAGAACCGTTAGGGTGAGAAGCACAATTCGACGTCAGGTACGTTCCTGAGGTCCTCCCGATCTGTGCAAGCCTAACCTTGACCGTGTGACATTAACCCTAAACAGTAAATCTGGGTTTTTTGATCTCACAGATTACAATGACTTCTCTCCCGATAGGAATACATTGCCTGCTCCTCTAAAGTCAACCTGAAGCCTATGTGGGTTATGAATGCCTTATGAACCTGTCTTCGATGACAGTCCATCAGGCCACTATGAGGTCTACCTGTGTCATAGTGTCAATTCTAAGCTTCCTGAAGCAACCGGAAGTGGTTAAAATCACCCTAAAATAGTTTTTCCATACCCAACCAGAAGTTTGATAGAAATAGTGCATTCAACCCTGTGTAAATCAGTCAGTTCTTAACGTAGAGACTTAAAACTCAGGATTCTGTAAAAGCATATCCCAATGAGGATATTTCTTTACGTTACGTAAATCAGTCATGTCTCCCATTAAATTTCCAAGAAAAACTAAATCACACACAAATCTTGGAAGGAGGGACACATTGGGGTGCGTAGAGACAGACAGCACCTACAAGAGTTAACTTTGTTCAAACTATTAAAGAACCTAGAGCTAGACCTAGAGTTCTGAAACTTTAGAAACCTGTTCTAGAGCTCAGTTCGATAGTGCGTGGTGAGTTATGTGGCTCTAGAAGGTTCTCGGACCGAGAAACAGCCTCGTACATTTGCAATAACTTCAATTCATTTTTGCATCACGAAAATGTTGACATTTAGAAATGTCCCCGAGTCGCAAGACTAGGTGCATTGCGACCGCCTCGGCCCATATAGACGGACCCCAACATTTCTGTCTGATAGCTCATTCAAGGACCCCGTAGCAAGTCATGGAAAAAAAAGTGGATTTTCAGCACCAATTAAAGTCTTGCTCGGGCACCAAATGACCTATTGTGCCGAAACTTGGGATTCGGGGTCGCCTCAGGTAGGCCTACACATAATGTCAGAACTGGAACCGCAGCTAGAACGTGTTTTACGTTTTTATTGTGGTTTGAACAGAAAGTGTTGTGAATTTTGGGCCAGCTCTGAAGTATGTGATAGTTGGCTTCTAAACGAGAAAGTGGGTGTGGTGTCAGTTTGAATCAGTTTGGTGTCAGAATGATATCTAATTGACTGATGGACGGTGACTTGCTGGTGACTTTTGTCCATTTGCAATATGTTTAAACAGTGAGGTACCATCACCAAAGTGACATTCTGAAATCAACCCCAACGTGCGATGGAGAGGAACCAGAATCACTGCCCAGCCATCATCGGGCCAGTCAATTTCGCATTCCTGCAGGATTTTTGAGCATGCTAAATTCGTGATGATAAATGCCCATTGAACCATATTGCAAATGCACAGTGCATTTGCAACAGTGAAAAAACATCACCAAATGGACATGATGAAATCAACACAACGAGCGATGGAGAGTAACCGCTATCACTGCCCGGCCATCCTGTGTTCATCAAGCCAGTCAATTTTGCATTTCGGCAGGAGTTTTGAGCATGACAAATTCGTGATGGTAAATGCCCATTGAAACATATTGCAAATGCACGTGCATTTGCAATATGATTCAACAGTGAAAAACATCACCAAATGGACATGATGAAATCAACACAACGAGTGATGGAGAGGTTCCACTATCACTGCCCGGCTATCCCGAGTTCATCAGGCCAGTCAATTTTGCATTTCTGCAGTATTCCTATGCCTGTTATACTATGCCTGTTCGGGCGGTGCTCGGCGGTCGTTGTCACCGTTATACTAGCCGCCGTTTTTTCTATTTCTGTGTTTGGCCTGATTCCTGTGGTTGAATTGTCCTTCTAAACCTAACGGTTCAGCCGCTGTCCCCAAAAAGCCCCTGAAATTTAGGGCCAGGCGTCATTTTGAGCCTGCTTTTTTTCCACTTGTTGCTGCACTCAGAGCGAGCTACGGTCAAGCGGGGTGTCTCGTTGAACTTGGCACAGTCTGGAGACTATGGTGATGCCATTTTTAGTGTTGATTTCAGAATGCCATTTTGGTGATGGTCCCTCTCCATTTAAACATATTAGAACCTGCTGGCTGCCCGCGGGCGTTCGAAACAGGTCCTGTCGTTTCCACCTCCCGGCACTCCTGCTCCTATCCCTATAGAAATAGGGAGCCCCTGATCCATGAACTTCCAAGCTGCGCCTGAATCGACTGGTGCCTTATGCTGTAGAGAGGGAGAAAAGCCAGGGAAAGAGGTTAACACATACATATGACCGACAGGAAGCTCTGGGTGAGTCTGGTGCTGACTCACCTGGGGTGATCGAGTAGTGCTCTGCCTGCCCTCCCGACTCCCAGACGAGTTCCTCCAGCACCGGTCGGCCTTCCTCCGGGGGGGACGGGGGACGGGGGATCGATTCAGGTGCAGCTTGGAAGTTCACGGATCGGGGGCTCGCGTTAAGGCTAGGGATTCCCCTTGTGTCGTTAGACCTACCTTTCCCCATGCACTCCTTAGATAGCCGACCATTAGGGTCAGGAGTGGTCAGGGAGGCCACGGTGCCGCTGGACATGGTAACGCAGGGGAGTCATAAGGAGCAGATTAGTCTGTTCCTTATCGATTCACCTGCGTTTCCATTGGTGTTGGGAATTCCCTGGCTAGCTCAGCACAACCCGGTGATTTCCTGGCAACAAGGGGCTCTTAAGGGGTGGTCAGAGGAGTGTTCAGTCAGGTGTATAGGAGTTGCCATTGGTGCGAATACGGTGGAGAGTCCAGACCATGTTTCCACCGTGCGCATTCCCTCTGAATATGCCGATTTGGCTATCCCAATTACCACCCCATCGTCGAGGGGACTGCACGATGGACCTCCTGGAGAATGCTGCACTTCCTAGGAGTCACGTGTATCCATTGTTCCAGGAGGAGACAGTAGCTATGGAGACATATGTTGCTGAAGCACTGGGACAGGGGTACATTCTGCTCTCCGCATTACCCGTCTCCTCAATCTTCTTTTTTGTGAAGGAGGGAGGTCTGCATCCGTGCATTGATTATCGAGGTCTAAATTTCATCACAGTGGGGTTTAGTTACCCACTTCCTCTCATCGCTACGGTGTTGGAATCATTTCACGAGGTGCGGTTCTTCACAAAACTGCACCTGAGGAGTGCTTATAATCTGGTGCGTATCCGGGGAGGAGATGAGTGGGAAACCGAATTTAGTACTACATCTGGCCATTATGAGTACCGCGTCATTCCATATGGGTTGAAAAATGCTCCAGCCGTCTTCCAATCCTTCTTGGAAGAGATTCTCCGAGACCTGCTCGGGCAGGGAGTGGTAGTGTACATCGATGACATCTTGATATATTCTGCCACACGTGCCACACATGTGTCTCTGGTGCGTAAGGTACTTGGGCGACTCCTGGAGCATGACCTGTATTGCAAGGCGGAGAAACAGGCCGTTTCCTTCCTGGGTTATCGTATTTCCCTCTCCGGGATGATGATGGAGTGTGACCGCGTTACAGCCGTGCGTAATTGGCCGACTCCGACCACGGTGAAAGAGGTGCAGCGGTTTTTAGGGTTTGCCAATTACTACCAGAGGTTTATCTGGGGTTTTGGTCAGGTGGCTGCTCCCATTACCTCACTGCTGAAGGGAGGACCGGTGTGGTTTGGTCAGCAGAGGCGGGCAGAGCTTTCAGTCGTCTGAAGGAGATGTTCACCAATGCGCCCGTGTTGGCGCATCCGGACCCCTCTTTAGCGGTCATAGTGGAGGTGAACGCGTCTGAGGCGGGGGTTGGGGCCGTGCTGTCCCAGCGCTCGGGCGGGCCACCCAAGCTCCGCCCTTATGCCTTCTTTTCGAGGAAGTTCGGCGGAGCGGAACTATGACCTGGGGGACCGGGAGTTGTTAGCTGTAGTCAAGGCTCTGAAGGTGTGGAGACATTGGCTTGAGGGGGCGAAACATCCTTTTCTCATCTGGACTGACCATCGTAATCTCGAGTATATCCGGGCAGCGAGGAGACTAAATCCGCGTCAAGCTAGATGGGCCATGTTTTTTTTACCCGGTTTCGGTTCAACATCTCGTACCAGCCAGGCTCCCAAAACACCAAAGCTGACGCGCTGTCCCGCCTCTATGATACCGAGGAGCGGTCCGTTGAGCCAACTCCCATCATTCCACCTTCATGTCTCGTGGTACCGGTAGTATGGGAGGTGGACGCGGAGATAGAGAGGGCCTCACGGTTAGAGCCGGCCCCCCCTGACTGTCCAGCGGGGGCTCAGTACGTGCCAAGGGGGGTCCGGGATAAGCTAATCCGTTGGGCTCATACTCTCCCCTCCTCGGATCATCCTGATATCGAGAGGACAGTGCGGAGTCTTAGAGGAAGATACTGTTGGCCCACGTTGGCTAAAGATGTGAGATTTTGTCTCCTCCTGCTCGGTGTGCGCTCAGAGCAAGGCTCCTCGACACTTGCCTAGAGGGAAGTTTCAGCCCCTCCCATTCCACAAAGGCCGTGGACACACTTCGGTGGACCTTCTTACCGACCTACCCCCGTCCCAGGGAAGTTCTATGATCCTGGTCGTTGTGGATCGGTTTTCTAAGTCCTGCCGTCTCATCCCGTTGCCCGGTCTCCCTACGGCGCTGCAGAATGCGGAGGCCTCGTTTACCCATGTCTTCCGGCACTATGGGGTGCCTGAGGACATCGTTTCTGATCGGGGCCCCCAATTCACATCCAGAGTTTGGAGGGCGTTTATGGAGAGACTGGGGTTCTCGGTCAGCTTGACCTCGGGTTTTAACCCCGAGAGTAAACCAGGATGTGGGCAGGTTTCTGCGGTCATATTGCTGGGACCGGCCTGGTGAGTGGGCAAGGTATGTTCCTTGGGCTGAGCTCGCTCACAACTCCCTTCGCCACTCCTCAACGAACATGTCCCCTTATGAGTGTGTGTTGGGTTACCAGCCGGTCCTGGCCCCATGGCATCAGAGCCAGACCGAGGCTCCTGCGGTAGAAGAATGGGTACAGCGCTGAAAGGACACCTGGAAAGTCGTCCAGGAACCACTAAGACTAGCGGGAGAAAGGCAGAAGAGACAGCAGTGAGAGCCCCGTGTTCGCACCAGGGGACCGGGTCTGGCTCTCGACCCGAAACCTGCCCCTCCGCCTGCCCTGTCGGAAGCTGGGGCCGCAGCGTGTGGGGCCGTTTAACGTCCTGAGGAGAATAAACGAGGTGTGTTACAGGTTACAACTTCCTAGGTAGTACCGTATTAAGTCAAAGGTTGTGAATACTTTATGAATCCACTGTAGTTTGTTTTACATGCAAACTGTAACGGTTAAACTAATAGAACAGGGTACATATACACATGACATAATTGTGTTCATGGACTTTAAGAAGTTACTCAACTACCAACGGGCAAGCATGGATTAAAATAGCATAACTCTCTATTTACCCTCTCGGCTTAAGTTTTATACTTCAGCCTAATGCAATAACATTTTACAAAACATACTGTATGAGCTCCAGTACAGTTCATTTGACAGTTGATACTTTCCCAAGGAAGTCTATATTCCCTGCTGACAATAAGTAATTGATCCCTGCTCTGCCATGGACTAGTTACTACAACAGGATATATTACAGTGAGTACTCTATGGGTGCAATTGAACGTTTCTGTGTTATTGTTATGACCGGTGTCCCAAAGAATGTGGACTTCAAGGTTTAGGATGGGAAACTTGCCAGGCCTAAATAACCTAATTATTAACCTGTGAGCACTGTAGCACATTTTATTTGCATTGTTATTGATGATTAGACAATTAGCTGATGTGAGACAAGTGATGCCATCTGCTCATCAATTAAGGGTGCCTAATATTAATTTAAACTTTAGTGCTGCAACCCATAACACAAACCCAACTATTCACGGCTTTCCCTAATTTGAGTTTGGCCAAAAGCAATCTATCATTTGTTCTGATGAACTGAAAAAGGCTCAAATTCTAGAAGAAAATAGTGCCATCCAGTAGCAAATAAGTAAATTTCACAATATTACAGTATTCATAGGCTGTGTCAAATAGAGAATGTCACCAGTCACCCACATATCCACCAGTAGACCTACCTAGTGTTATTCTGCTTTCACTAAACGAGCTGACATGTTTGTTTTTTCCATTTATTTTCAAGGCAACATAGACTTGATGGTTTACGGAGTGGTCTTAGAATGGGGATTGAAAAACGAACGACTTGGCCGTTGGAGTGTTACCCAGTTGCCTCCTTTTCTCATTATTACGTTTGTTCTTTGAATACTGCAATTCTACTTTTAGCTGCCATTATGTACAATATCAGATAATCCTTACTATACATGTAACACAAAATCCCAATTTTCCCATGAATGAGAAAAGGAGATATACAGTAGAAAGGGAAGGGAAAGGTGATGAGCCATCGGTGCAAGGTTCTTCAAAGGATTCTGAAGGCAATATCCGCCTAATTGAATCCAACGTAGAAGTTGGTGGGTGAGGGGTACTTGTTGTGGATGGTGCTGACGACGCAACTTAATAACACTCTTCATGACCAGAGCCTGACTATCATCTTGCAGTAGAGGGCAATTCACCCATTGTTAATTCACCCATTGCCTTTAGAGAGAAAAGTTTGGCTCCCTAACTCCCAGGGTCAGAGAGTGGGTTCAGAGGAGATTTTCTACAGTATCAGTGCAGTACAGTAGCATTGGCTAGCTAGGTAGTGGTTGGTAGGATAAAGTGACTGGATTGGAACAGTAAACTATACAATAATAACAGAGTAGGTTGGGTGGGTACATTGCAGTTGAGTCAAGTACAGATGCAGGATCTTATTTTAAGCCAATTTGCTTCAAAAGGAAAACAATCCTGCAGCAACAGGAAATGTGAATTACTATGTGGATTATACTTAATAGACATACATGAAGACATACATCCAAGTTGGCCGTAACCAGTTTTGATTACCATTTGTGTGGTGGCTGTGATTAGCTAGCAGGAGCTCTCAGTGGGGTGTCAGCACCAGAGTGGAAACGTTCATTATGTCCTTTTCGAGCTACAGTGACAGGGCAGGTGTCAGAATTGGGACCGGCGTGCAGCTACAACCTCAGCCTTGTCTGGTCTTGGAACACCGGCTATGTTCTTTGGAGGTCATCTTGGAAGTTGTACATGGGAGAGCAGGTCCTTGTACACCAATGTCTTGTCCTCCTGTCTTTTCAGCACACACTCTACCGGGTCCAACAGGAAGGTCCGTTTTGTTGGCTCGTACATTTTCTTAGCAACCCAGGATTTGGTTTGTTTTGGAAAACCAATACAGCACCTGGGTGTGCCTAATAATAAATTAAACAACAATTAGCCATTTTCCCACATCTGCATAAGATTTACACACTAAGTCTGCCATCCACCTCAAGCTCAACCTTGACAAAAGGGAGCTCCTCCTCCTTCTGGGGATGGCCTGCCTGCTGAAAGACCTCTGTATCACGGTTGACAACTCCACAGTGTTGCCCTCCCAGAGTGCTAAGAACTTTGGCGTGACCCTGCACAACACCTTGTCTTTCTCTGCAAACATCAAAGCAGTGACTCACTCCTGCAGGTTCATGCTCTACAACATCCTTAGAGTACAACCCGACCTCACACAGGAAGCGGCCCAGGTCCTAATCCAGGTAACTTGTCATCTCCTGTCTGGACTACTGCAACTCACTGTTGGTTGGGCTCCCCGCTTGTCGGGAACGCTGCAGCCCGCCTGGTTTCAACCTTCCCAAGTTCCCCCATGTCACCCCACTCCTCAGCACACTTGATTGGCTTCCAGTTGAAGCTCGCATTCACTACAAGACCATGGTGCTTGCCTACAGAGAAGCAAGAGGACCTGACCCTCCTTACCTTCAGCCTATCCTCAAACCTTACACCCCAACCCACTGCTGGTTTCTTTGCCCCTCCCTCTTCAAACAGCAACTTAAATAATCCCCCTCACCTCAACCCCCCCGCCCCTAAACCTTACCCCCCCCCCCCCCCCAAAAAAAAAGCCAACACTTGCACTTGACCCTGTGATATGTCATTTATGGTGATTTGTGGTTACATCTGTAATTACACTGTAATATGCATTGTAGTTCATTTTAATAGCACACAGTTACACTGTAATAACAACAGGTAACTGGTGGCAATTGCAGTCTGTAATTACAGAGGTGTAACAGCAAATGCTTTTTACCATTTGTTAGGTTCTTATTTTTCAGAGTAAATAACCCACGCACACTAGAGAAGCTTTAAAAAAATGTAATTCTCCCCAAAGGTTCTGTACAGCTGTAATCAGGCAACCCAACATTTGTCCCATCCAGATATTTATATCCCACTTAAGACACTCCTCCTTCTCTTCGATCCTTACATTTTATGGCTCTACAAGAAGCTAATAAAGAGGGTAACAGGATACCCCTCACCTCCTGACCTCAACCCCTCTTTCATCAATACACAGATGTCCATCTGTCTTTCCTGCATCAACACGTCGCTCTCCTCTCCTCCATCAAACACATTCCACATTCCTTTTGGCTTTCTACAGAGAACCCTTAACTTTCTCCTTAGATTCTATGCTTCTTCTCTATTTAATATTTCAATGGACCCAACACATGCTTGTTACAAATTTCTTCTCAGCTGCATCCGATTCAGTGATAACTGTCACAATTTTGTAATCTCTTGTGGACAGATGCGCTGGGTGTCCGAGATTGCAAAGGTTGGAAGATCAATAGGCTCTAATTACCTACCCATGCATGCGCACGCTTCAAAATCTCCACTCAATGTTGTTGCTAGCACTTGCTCCCAAAAAGTGTAACATTTGGGTTAACTTTGTTGAGTTTAAATAAACAGATCAGATACAGTATATCACAAAAGTGAGTACAGCACTCACATTGTAAATATTTGAGCATATCTTTTCATGTGACAACACTGAAGAAATGACACTTTGCTAAAATGTAAAGTAGTGAGTGAACAGCTTGTATAACAGTGTAAATTTGCTTTCCCCTCTAAATAACTCAACACACAGCCATTAATGTCTAAACTGGCAACAAAAGTGAATACACCCCTAAGTGAAAATGTCCAAATAGGGCCCAATTAGCCATTTTCCCTCCCTGGTGTCATTTGACTCGTTAGTGTTACAAGGTCTCAGGTGTGAATGGGGAGCAGGTGTGCTAAATTTGGTGTCATCGCTCTCACACTCCCTCATACTGACGGGTCACTGGAAGTTCAACATGACACCTCATGGCAAAGAACTCTGAGGATCTGAAAAAAATAACTGTTGCTCTACATAAAGATGGCCTGGGCTATAAGAAGATTACCAAGACCCTGAAACTGAGCTGCAGCACGGTGGCACGGTGGCCAAGACTATACAGCGGTTTAACTGGACAGGTTCCACTCAGAACAGGCCTCGCTATGGTCGACCAAAGAAGTTGAGTGCACATGCTCAGCGTCATATCCAGAGGTTGTCTTTGGGAAATAGACGTATGAGTGCTGCCAGCATTGCTGCAGAGGTTGAAGGGGTCAGCCTGTCAGTGCTCAGACCATACGCCGTACACTGCATCAAATTGGTCTGCATGGCTGTCATCCCACAAGGAAGCCTCTTCTAAAGATGATGCACAAGCAAGCCTGCAAACAGTTTGCTGAAGACAAGCAGACTAAGGACATGGATTACTGGAACCATGTCCTGTGGTCTGATGAGACCAAGATACACTTATTTGGTTCAGATGGTGTCAAGCGTGTGTGGCGGCAACCATGTGAGGAGAACAAAGACAAGTGTGTCTTGCCTACAGTCAAGCATGGTGGTGGGAGTGTCATGGTCTGGTGCTGCATGAGTGCTGCCGGCACTGGGGAGCTACAGTTCATTGAGGGAACCATGAATGCCAACATGTACTGTGACATACTGAAGCAGAGCATGATCCCCTCCCTTCGGAGACTGGGCAGCAGGGCAGTATTCCAACATGATAACGGCCTCAAACACACCTCCAAGACGACCACTGCCTTGCTAAAGAAGCTGAGGGTAAAGGTGATGGACTGGCCAAGCTTGTCTCCAGACCTAAACCCTATTGAGCATCTGTGGGGCATCCTCAAATGGAAGGTGGAGGAGTGCAAGGTCTCTAACATCCACCAGCTCCGTGATGTCGTCATGAAGGAGTGGAAGAGGACTCCAGTGGCAACCTGTGAAGCTCTGGTGAACTCCATGCCCAAGAGTGTTAAGGCAGTGCTGGAAAGTGATGGTGGCCACACAAAATATTGACACTTTGGGCCCAATTTGGACATTTTCACTTACGGGTGTACTCACTTTTGTTGCCAGCGGTTTAGACATTAATGGCTGTGTTGAGTTATTTTGAGGGGACAGCAAATTTACACTGTTATACAAGCTGTACACTCACTACTTTACATTGTAACAAAGTGTCATTTCTTCAGTGTTGTCACATGAAAAGATATACTCAAATATTTACAAAAATGTGAGTGGTATACTCACTTTTGTGATATACTGTGTAGGTCAAGCTCACTGACTGGGTCTACAGACGGGTGTAGAACATTACCCATCCTGACAACCTGGCACTCATTTTAAGGTTTCCGGAAGCGCCGTCCAAGTGGGAGGATAAACACACTAGTACAAGACAGAGTACATGTAATATCTGCATAAGTACAATGCAATTACTAGGTGTTGTGCAGGATTTAGCTAGTTAAAATTAAGTGTATTTTGAGGGGTACTTACATGTGTACTTCCTTACATATGTACATATATACATTATTACCTTACCCATGCTGACAACCTGGCCCTTTTTTTAAGGTTTCCAGAAAGGCCATCCAAGTACGAAAATAAACACACTACTACGCCACAGAGTACATGTAATATCTGCATAAGTGTAATGTAATCAATAGGAGTTACACAGGATATAGCTAGTTAAAATGAAGTGCATTTCATTACCAAGTGAAAATATCTACAAACAAAATATAAGCTTCTACTTTAGTCAACTTTATTGCAACATGTAAAAATACCCTACATTTCTTGCAAAATAATAAGGATGTGTATTGTTAAACATTTTATGAATTAGATTAAACAAAGATATAGACTTAGCCAACAGTATAGTGAGTAGCCTAGATCATGTCCTGGATTATCCTCAACAGTTCACGTTTGTTGTAGCCCCAGACAAACACACCTGATTAACTCACAGATGTCTTGATGATTAGTTGAGTAATTGAATCAGGTGTGTTTGTCCGGGGCTTCAATAAAAATGTGGCTTAGATAGCTCATTTAGGAAAACGGGATGGTCTTTTTCCTCCTTTTTAACATTACAAAATGGAAATCAACAACTGTGTCTGTCTTAATCTGTTTATTGCTTGTAAGCATTGTCCTAACCCAGAGTCTGAGACCTTGTACGAATCTGTGTTAGAGAAGAATACATGACAATTTAGCATAGACACTCTATTACCCTAGTTATTATCATCATGATTTCTATAGTTTAGGCATATAGCTAGGCCTACCTACCTACCTAGCTAGGTCATTGTTGTGCTATCCCGCTAACAATACTAGTTCACTAATAAGTTAGCTATTGGTTAGATACATTAAAAAGGAACTAACTAACATTACTCATAGTGTGTTGACACAAGTAGCTAGCTAGCTAATGCTAACATACTAGGTGTGTCTAACATAGTAGCCCGAGAACAGCTCTAGACTTTTGGGGACCCTGAACGAGATTGGTTGGGGGGCCCCATCTTGACGGCCGAAAGAACAATTTATATTTTAAAGTTTATTTCCCGCAATTCTACGCATTGTATCATGGGGTGTACAGAAAATGTGCAGTTTTAAAGAACGTTTTCTGTAGTTCTAAACATTTTGCCATGAGGTGGAGAGAAATATGAAATGTTATAAAAAAATGAATGCTATTCTACTCAATTTGCCATGGAGCAGAGATACATTTCTGCAGTTTTAAAGTATGTTTTATGTAGTTCTACACATTTTGCCAAGGAGTGGAGTGAATTTTTCTGCCATTTTAAAGCTAATTTCCTGCATTTCTAAAAGAAAATCCATGCACTTAAACCATGTTAATTATATATGCGTGAGCGTGATTAACAAAATCAATGGGTGGCCACTGGAGGTCAGGGCCCCTGGGTACACCCTGTGTAACCAGTCGGCATTCAGATAAGATTAGTACAAGTTTAAATATCTGCCTAGACTAATTTACCAATCTAAAAATTGTTAGCTGACATGGCTAATTGTGTGTCAGTCAGTGACTGACAAAACAATAGAAGAACTGCTGATACACCACCAAATGTTGAACTTGAAACTTGTGTATTCTACTATTCTAAATCTCAACAGTAAGTTATACATACACAGTGCATTCAGAAAGTATTCAGATCCCTTGAATTTTTCCACAATTTGTTACATTACAGCCTTGTCCAAAATGGATCTAAACACAATAACCCATAATGACAACAGTGAAAACAGATTTTTATTTTGCTAAATGAATCATTACAAAACAATTATGTATGCACACAAGTAATCAGACCTTTGCTATGAGACTCGAAATTGATCTCAGGTGCATCCTGTTTCCATTGATCATCCTTGATGTTTTTACAACTTGATTTGAGTTCACCTGTGGTAAATTAAATTGATTGGACATGATTTGGAAAGGCACACGCCTGTCTATATTTATTAAAAATACAATAAAAACATTACACTACACATTCATATACACAATAAAATACACATTATTATACACAACAATAAACAAAAAGAAAAACACAACATAAAAAACAAACACATTCTTCAGTAAAAGGTCCTCTAGCAACTATCTGAAAAGCCCTAGAGGCACCAATTCCTCCAATTTTAAAGTGTGTGGTGGATCATTTCTAGGGGTGATTTTAGGATGTAAATCTTGTTTGGGCAAACTCTCCCATTTTCTTTTTTTAAATGCCAGCAACCACAACACTAAGCAACACTAAACAATTCGTTAACTGCACTATAACGGTGACAAACGGTACCCACAAGCTGTTAGGGCCTACATAAAACCCAACAGCAGATATTTATTTTCAGGACCTTGGAGTGAATCCTTACCATCGCTACACCTGGCTATCAGCGGAGCCTTGTCCGGCGGCGAAGCAGTTCTTTCAGCCACATTTCCTGTCTTTTAAAAAACATAGCTGATTTGGCTGACTTGCTTAAAAACAAATGTGGTTTCTATTGACAATTGAGATATACAATCTATGGCATAAGGGAATGACAAGCGGATAAGAGGAAATCTGTAATTTCGATTAAGACATTAATGAGCGCTCTAGGACGGGCGTAGTCAATAGAACTATTTGCTTTTGAAATGTACAGCAACAGAATTTAGGACATGGGCCGATCTTACAGTATTCTCCGTATACACCTAGTCAGAACTGTAAGATAAATAAAGGGAGCATATTAGCAGACGAGGAAAGCTCTTATAGTATTAAATGATTACATTTCTCTAAAACAGGCTATAGGCTATATGTGCACCACCAAGTCAGAAGAGTTGGCTAAGTTATTATTTTATTTTTATTTTACCTTTACTTAACTAGGCAAGTCAGTTAAGAACAAATTCTTATTTTCAATGACGGCCTAGGAACAGTGGGTTAACTGCCTGTTCAGGGGCAGAACGACAGATTTGTACCTTGATATAGATCTATAGTTTAGGCATATAGCTAGGCCTACCTACCTACCTACCTAGCTAGGTCATTGTTGTGCTATCCCGCTAACAATACTAGTTCACTAATAAAGGGGAAAGTGACCCAATTATTAGGGTGAGGCACATGGGCAACTAACAGCTTACTACACAACATACACTTAGTATTACTTTCTTAGTTACAGTATACATATCTCCCTGGCATATTACATACAGTTGAAGTTGGAAGTTTACATACACCTAAGACAAATACATTTCAACTCAGTTTTTCACAATTCCTGACATTTAATCCTAGTAAAAATGCCCTGTCTTAGGTCAGAATAATAGTAGAGAGAAGAATTTATTTCAGATTTTATTTCTATAATCACATTCCCAGTGGGTCAGAAGTTTACATACACTCAATTCGTATTTCGTAGCATTGCCTTTAAATTGTTTAACTTGGGTCAAACGTTTCGGGAAGCGTTCCACAAGCTTCCCAAAATAAGTTGGTTGAATTTTGGCCCATTCCTCCTGACAGAGCTGGTGTAACTGAGTCAGATTTGTAGGCCTACTTGCTCGCAAACACGTTTTCAGTTCTGCCGACAGATTTTCTATAGGATTGAGGTCAGGGCTTTGTGATGGCCACTCCAATACCTTGAATTTGTTGTCCTTAAGCCATTTTGCCACAAATTTGGAAGTATGCTTGGGGTCATTGTCCGTTTGGAAGACCCATTTGCGAGCAAGCTTTAACTTTAACTGATGGCTTGAGATGTTACTTCAATATATCCACATAATTTTCCTCCTTCATGATGCCATCTATTTTGTGAAGTGCACCAGTCCCTCCTGCAGCAAAGCACCCCCACAACATTATGCTGCCACCCCCGTGCTTCACGGTTGGGATGGTGTTCTTCGGCTTGCTAAACTCCCCCTTTTTCTTCCAAACATAACGATGGTAATTATGGCCAAACAGTTCTATTTTTGTTTCATCAGATCAGAGGACATTTCTCCAAAAAGTATGATCTTTGTCCCCATGTGCAGTTGCAAACTGAAGTCTGGCTTTTTTCTGGAGGTTTTGGAGCAGTGACTTCTTCCTTGCTGAGCGGCCTTTCAGGTTATATCGATATAGGACTCGCTTTACTGTGGATATAGATTGTTTTGTACCTGTTTCCTCTAGCATCTTTAGAGGGTTCTTTGCTGTTGTTCTGGGATTGATTTGCACTTTTCTCACCAAAGTACGTTCATCTCTAGCAGTCAGAACGCGTCTCCTTCCTTAGCGGTATGGCGGCTGCGTGGTCCCATGGTGTTTATACTTGCGTACTATTGTTTTTACGTCGTACCTTCAGGCATTTGTAAATTACTCCCAATGATGAACCAGACTTGAACCTGATTTATTTTGATTTTCCCATGATGTCAAGCAAAGAGGCACAGAGTTTGAAGGTAGGCCTTGAAATACATCCACAGGTACACCTCCAATTGACTCAAATGATGTCAAATAGCCTATCAGAAGCTTCTAAAGCCATGACATAATTTTCTTGAATTTTCCAAGCTGTTTAAAGGCACAGTCAACTTAGGGTTTGTAAACTTTTTACCCACTGGCATTGTGACACAGTGAATTATAAGTGAAATAATCTGTCTGTAAACAATTGTTGGAAAATTTACTTGTGTCATGCACAAAGTAGATGTCCTAACCGACTTGCCAACACTATAGTTTGTTAACAAGAAATTTGTGGAGTGGTTGAAAAACAAGTTTTAATGACTCCAACCTAAGTCTATGTAAACTTCCGACTTCAACTGTATATTTTTTTCTAAACAGGTGGGGCTCAAAAGAAGGACAAGTCGCAATGTTCTTGCACGTGAGGTGCAAGAAAATTAAAAGCTGATTTACCTGTCGACACCAAAGGAGTCTTCAGAGTTAACCTACCCTGTGAACGGGTTTTATAACTTGTCATTTTAAATCTAAAACAGAGATGTCAGAAGTTAGTGGAGCAGGGCTTTGAAAACAAAAAGAGAGTAATGATGTGATCTATGTGACTTCAAACGAGGTAAAGAATACAATGATGAGTAATACAACTTATAACTGGACCTCGTCGAAAAGGGTACCCGAAGGGTACCCAGCTACAGGACTAGAATTATACAGGGGAGAAGTAAAAGCGCCCCAAGCCATCTAAAATTGCAAACTACATGTTTTGTAGAATTAAATAACAATAGCAAAGCACAAAACAACCTCAGTATTTCTCCTTGCGTCAGTGATGTTTGATAATTTATTATCTAGCTAGCTTCATATCATATCTCTTACCAATTTCTGCTGGTCCTTGACAGGCGCAGTGACGTCCTTCAATGGTTGGTATAGCTGTTTTCTTCAAATATTTTTTTTTTACCAAGGATTTTTCTTGTTGGTGGTGGTTTACAGAAGTTGTCAGAGAAATGCTAGCTACAAACCTGTTAATCCAACGCAAGAAATCTGTTGATGGGAGTGTTTATGCGTCTTTGCAGAACAACTAGCCAAGGGAAGTCTGTGAAAAGTTATTGGACTAGCTATGTTTTTTCATTGCATTGTCGCATGTTGGGATTGCACATCTGCAAACCATTTTAATCAATATTCAGCAAATAACCGAACAAAAATTACTTCAGTGCCCTTGTCGTCACCTGGCTGATCTGAGTGTAAGTGACTGACAACGTAACTAGCTAGCTCGCAATTTAGTACCTGTGCCAGTAGCACGCCCCATACTTATGCGCGCGCAGTAGCGAGAGGAATGAGGAAGTGCACGCATGCACGGCAATATGCACACCTTGAAAATGATTGTTTGTTTTGAACAAAATTGATTATATCATTGCAGATCCAGTTCGGTATTACATAATTTAATGTTTACAATGTCTAAAGACCTGTATCAGGATACTGAGAGCTTTGTCATTTGTAAAACAACATATTTCTGTGTTTTTGGAGACTTTGTTCATGTTTTTGGACACCCTGTAACTCCAGAATGAGGCCCTGGAAGTAAATTGCTGGTGAAATTGCTAAAGTGAAATTGCAAAAAGAATATATATATATATATATATATATATATATATATATATATGTGTATATATGTGTATATATATATATATATATATATATGTATATATATATATATGTATATATGTATATATATATATATGTATATATGTATAACATGCCATTTACATCAAACATACAGATTAGGGTCCTAAATAGTGAAATTCTCCTTTACGTCATATGGAGAGTGGGCTGTAGCACCTATTACATCAATTTATTTTAAACTGTGTCCATGTTTAAGAAATGCATTGAAGCATGTGCCCGGGTCAAATTTCCAGGTTCTGTTCCCGTACATTTATAAAATGTAGGTGGTTCTAAGCCCCATTCACACTCAACCTATAAACTTTTAAATAAAAAGAGTCCCTCTTGCCAATATATTATATTATAACGATTGCACAATTGGCATACTACAATAAATACAACAAAACTATATAAATCACCAAATAAATATTCCCCAGGGTGGCCTGCAAATATTATGAGACTCAATTGTCATTGAAAACTGGAAATATCTGCGTATTTCTGCAGGTGTTCGCCACATTGGAAACAAAGAAGGAAAGCAAAGTCAGAGAGACAGGTACTTGGCAGTGAATACAGAGTAATGCAGTTTAAATATACCACACCAGTTTGCTCCACACAGATGTGAAGCACAGATTTATTACAAAAGCTGAAACATCTCCATTAATATGTCTAGCCATGAAGATGCACCCTTATTATTATGTTGTCACGCAGAGAATGCAAATAGAAGGAAACAGAACATGTATCTGTCTCACAATGCAAGGAACTGTGGGCCAAATTCGGTAACCGGAGACCAGAAACTATGCATACCATTGATAGCTTGCCTCTCATTTTCAGGAATATGTCATGGTAACAATGAAAATACTGTAGACAGTTGTATATACTCATGTATGTCGAATAAACTAAAAGTGTTGCTACAAACTGAAAAACTTTAATCGAGCACTTCACAAGTTTTATGTTCAAATGTGTGCGAGTATGTGATAATGAGTATATGTGAGCGAAAGAGTGTGAGAGTATGTTTCAGACATGGGGTTTATGATTACTATTCTTATCAACTGTCTAGGTCTACACTTGTTAATAATAATTGCTCTTAGAAAAATGTGTCCCCTTGCCAACACCAGAGAGTTGTGCAACTCAGGGATGAGTTGTGCTGTGTAGGTTCCAAACAGGGGATCAAAAACAAGGTGGAAAAATATGCACCTACAGCATGGAACATTTATGCCGTTACAGAGTATGTGTGTTTAAGAATTCATACATCCTGGAGCAGCAAATCCGGGAAACAGCTTAAAACATAGGTGTCATACTCAATGCCAGATATAACTTGTCTGTTTTCCTTATGCAGCTATTTTTTTTATTTTGTTTAACCTTTATTTAACTAGGCAAGTCAGTTAATAACAAATTCTTGTTTACAATGACGGCCTACCCCGATCAAACCCGGATGACGCTATTGGCCAGCAACATGATCAAATTCCTACAACATCTGTCAAGGAAATTCATTTACTAAATGTTAAACATTGGTCAGGGAAGCCAAGCCAGATCTGCTAGTAAAACCAACAAAAATGCAAAGCTGTAGAAAATACCTTTAGGACATGGAACACTTACTCTGGACAAATCCACAAAAGTCTATAAACGTAATCACAGGAACTGCTGATCCGGGGTTGTCCTCCTGCTGGTGTTAACACAGACATGCTTTCATAAGGTTAACCAAAATGTCAGCGTTACACAGTGTAATGAACCTGTAATTAACATTGCTTTCAATTAAGTTACTCTGTAAAATCTTTGAATACCATGGTGCATATGTTTCTGATTACTTCGGGAAACACAATATCTTTCTCTGTACAATTGGATTCAGTTTGCCACTTTGCCACAATTCCAGGCCACAAATAGTGACAACGACACCTGATTCAGTAAATAATTAATGATTCTGTTAAAACACACATTTCTAAACATATATAGGAAACTTGACAGTTCATAGAGAATAACCTGATTAGAGTTTGGAGTGTAGGGGAATGTACTATATACTGCATATTTAAATCCATTCTTTCAGAGTTCAAAAGACAAATTATATTGTAAAGGCAACTGTTCTATATTTTTAACATTGTAAATCATTGAGATTGAAATCTCTTTTTCAAGAGCCCCCTGGCCAAGATAGGCAGCACCAAGTCATTACAAAAAAATTACAGACAGACAACATGAAAAACTACAAGTAATCTAGTAAAAACCATTGAATTCACAAGAGCATAAAACAGAAAATTAAAAACATTGACAGGTCAGGGAAACAGCCTCAAAATCCTTCATCAGCGATTTAAAAACACCAATCGGGACAAGTTCTTCCAGTTTAAAAGTATTTTGTAAGGTGCCCCAAGATGATGCCGCAGAGTACATAAAAGCCCTTTTACCAGATTCAGTTCAGACATTTGGAACAGTTAGCAGGATAATGTCCAGCGAACGAAGAGAGTACCCACCACATTTCTGAACAATAAAAATGCACAAATAAAAAGGTAGTAAACCCAAATTGGCTTTGTAAATAAAAGTATACCAGTGACTGAGCCTACGAGTGACTAGTAAAGCCCAGCTCTGTGGAGTGTACGGCTTAAAGTGTTGCTATGGACAGATACGCCAATCTCCGCTGTGGAGCTTTGCAGCTCCTTCAGGGTTATCTTTGGTCTCTTTGTTGCCTGTCTGATTAATGCCCCCCTTGCCCGGCGTTTTGGTGGGCAGCCCTCTATTGGCAGGTTTGTTGTGGTGCCATGTTGTGGTGCCATTCCATTTTTTAATAATGGATTTAATGGTGCTCCATGGGATGTTCACAGTTTTGGATATTTTTTTATAACCCAACCCTGGTCAGTACTTCTCCACAACTTTGTCCCTGACCTGTTTGGCAAGCTCCTTGTTCTTCATGGTGCCCCTTGCTTGGTGGTGCCCCTTGCTTAGTGGTGTTGCAGACTCTGGGGGCTTTCAGAACAGGTGAGATCATGTAACAGATCATGTGACACTTAGATTGCACACAGGTGACTTTATTTAACTAATTATGTGACTTCTGAAGGTAATTGGTTGCACCAGATCTAATTTAGGGGCTTCATAGAAATATGCACGCACCACTTTTCCTGAATTTGGATCATTTATAATTTTTGAAACAAGTTATCTTTTTCATTTAACTTCACCAATTTAGACTATTTTGTGTATGTCCACTCCCTGAAGACAAATCCAAAGACAAATCCATTTAAATTACAGGTTGTAATGCTACAAAATAGGCAAAACACAAAGGGGATGAATACTTTTGCAAGGCACTGTACATAGGCTATTAACCCCAACATTAACAAAACACCAAATGTAAATACCGTTGTATTTACGCATTTACGCTCTCATCAGTGACAGAACCAATATCCATTCTATCAGTTGGACCCGCCAAAGAGCGTGTTACATTATTCAAACTTGGAATATTGTTTGAGGTCCAATGTTATTCATTTGGAACTGTCAGATTGTTTTAGCTAGCTAGCTAGCTAGCTAGCTTTGTTCAGTTCAAGGGATGCGGGATGCGATCATAGGATAAAAGGCCAAACTATGTAGACATTCCCGGATGTGATCAGCTTACCCCAGGCAATATGTTGAGGCAATACACATGTGCCTAATATGAAATTGTCTCAATGTAACAAATTAAGGCTAGGCAAATCAGCGAGGCATATGCTGACCCTGTACAGTGGGGCAAAAAAAGTATTTAGTCAGCCACCAATTGTGCAAGTTCTCCCACTTCAAAAGATGAGAGAGGCCTGTGATTTTCATCATAGGTACACTTTAACTATTACAGACAAAATGAGAAAAAACAATCCAGAAAATGACATTGTAGAATTTTTAATGAATTTATTTGCAAATTATGGTGGAAAATAAGTATTTGGTCAATAACAAAAGTTTATCTCAATAGTTTGTTATATACCCTCTGTTGGCAATGACAGAGGTCAAACGTTTTCTGTAAGTCTTCACAAGGTTTTCACACACTTTTGCTGGTATTTTGGCCCATTCTTCAATGCAGATCTCCTCTAGATCAATGATGTTTTGGGGCTGTTGCTGGGCAACACGGACTTTCAACTCCCTCCAAAGATTTTCTATGGGGTTGAGATCTGGAGACTGGCTAGGCCACTCCAGGACCTTGAAAGGCTTCTTACGAAGCCACTCCTTTGTTGCCCGGGCGATGTGTTTGGGATCATTGTCATGCTGAAAGACCCAGCCACGTTTCATCTTCAATGCCCTTGCTGATGGAAGGAGGTTTTCACTTAAAATCTCACGATACATGGCCCCATTCATTCTTTCCTTTACACGGATCAGTCGTCCTGGTCCCTGTGCAGAAAAACAGCCCCAAAGCATGATGTTTCCACCCCCATGCTTCACAGCAGGTATGGTGTTCTTTGGATGCAACTCAGCATCCTTTGTCCTCCAAACACGACGAGTTGAGTTTTTACCAAAAAGTTATATTTTGGTTTCATCTGACAATATGACATTCTCCCAATCTTCTTCTGGATCATCCAAATGCTCTCTAGCAAACTTCAGACAGGCCTGGACATGTACTGGCTTAAGCAGGGGGACATGTCTGCCACTGCAGGATTTGATTCCCTGGCGGCGTAGTGTGTTACTGATGGTAGGCTTTGTTACTTTGGTCCCAGCTCTCTGCAGGTCATTCACTAGGTCCCCCTGTGTGGTTCTGGGATTTTTGCTCACCGTTCTTGTGATCCTTTTGACCCCACGGGGTGAGATCTTGCGTGGAGCCCCAGATCGAGGGAGATTATCAGTGGTCTTGTATGTCTTCCATTTCCTAATAATTGCTCCCACAGTTGATTTCTTCACACCATGCTGCTTACCTATTGCAGATTCAGTCTTCCCAGCCTGGTGCAGGTCTACAATTTTGTTTCTGGTGTCCTTTGACAGCTCTTTGGTCTTGGCCATAGTGGAGTTTGGAGTGTGACTGTTTGAGGTTGTGGACAGGTGTCTTTTATACTGATAACAAGTTCAAACAGGTGCCATTAATACAGGTAACGAGTGGAGGACAGACTTCTTCTTCTTCTTAAAGAAGAAGTTACAGGTCTGTGAGAGCCATAAATCTTGCTTGTTTGTAGGTGACCAAATACTTATTTTCCACCATAATTTGCAAATAAATTCATAAAAAATCCTAGTGTGATTTTCTGGATTTTTTTTCTCATTTTGTCTGTCATAGTTGAAGTATACCTATGATGAAAATTACAGGCCTCTCATCTTTTTAAGTGGGAGAACTTGCACAATTGGTGGCTGACTAAATCCTTTTTTGCCCCACTGTATATTAGAATTGACTGGAGTCAGGAATGGCCGCGGCGTCAAAGATTTGAATGTATTTGAATGGCTGGCGCCTTTCTGAGATTTTGATGCAGTTTTAGCCAGGGGTTGGAACCAAAATGATTTTCCTATCTTTCGATCTGAACAGAACAACTATTTTGTTTGTTCCGTTCCACTGTTCCGACCAGCAAAATTAAGTACAGAACTGGTTCTAACACCCCAAAAAGTAACGGTTTATATAATTTATTTTGTGAAATCAACAGTTTTTTACATTTAGCTCATTAAATTAATTCACCAATCAGCGCGAATACAGAAAGCAAACTAGATGTTTACATGCATGATTGACAGACAAGTGTAGCCAACCTCGCTAGATGCGACTGAAATTTGGGGATAGATCCAGAGATGGTTGAGGAGTAGATTTGAAGCGCTGGTCATCTTGTTATGATAGATCCAGTCATTCTGGTGAGTTCCAGTCACTCTGATTATAAAATGTTCTTTCCGGCTGTATGTAATAACACAAAAAACTTTCTGCACAGAAATAACACACGAAAAAAGAGTACTGAAAAGTTGCTTAGGAGCTAGAAGCAGAGCTGCCAAGTCTGTCAGTGTCATTTTTGCTAGGGTTGGGTTGGAACCGGTTAATCCAACTGCACTATCCAATATATAGTAGCTATGACAGTGAAAAAATATAATGCTATTGTTTGAGGAGAGTGCACAACAACAAAAAACTTTTATCATGGCAACTGGTTTGGTACATTCACCTTTGATTTGTCATCCTGAGCGTCCTAGAGATAAAATGTAGCATAGTTTTGTTTGTTAAAATACATTTTCATATTCAAATGTAGGAACTGGGTTCTAAAGTTTGATTCCCTGCTGTTTATGGAAAACCGAAAAAGCTATCAAAGTTATATCAACACATTGCCTGTGGTACTTGTACTTCCAAAACGCTTGACCATTTCTACATTCCTTTTGGAGATGACTACAAGGCCCTCCCTACAAGGCCCTCCTCCGCCCTGCCTATGACCGATCAGATCACGACTCCATTCTGCTCCTCCCTTTCTATAGGCACAAACTCAAACAGGAAGTACCGGTGCTAAGGTCTATTCAACGCTGGTCTGACCGATCGGAATACATCCTTCAATAATGTTTTAATCACGCAGACTGGGATATGTTCCGGGTTGCCTCTTAGAATAACATTGATGTATACACTTACACGGTGTCTGAATTCATCAGGAAATGTAAAAAGGATGTTGTTCCCACAGTGACTATTAAAACCTACCCACACCCAAAAATATGGATAGATGGCAGTATTTAACCACGGCAAGGTGACTGGGAATACAGTTGAATACAAACAGTGTAGTTATTCCCTCCCTAAGGCAATCAAACAGTCAAAACTTAAGTGCAGAGACAAAGTGGATTTGCAATTCAACAGCTCAGACATGTGGCAGGATCTACAGACAATCCCGGATTACAAAGGGAAAACCAGCCAAGTCGCGGACACCGATGTCTTGCTCCCGGCCAAGCTAAACACCTTCTTTGCCTGCCTTGAGAATAACACATTGCCACCAACGCGGTCTGCTCCCAAGGACTGTGGGCTCTTTTTCTCCATGGCCGACGTGAGTAAGACATTTAAACGTGTCAACCCTCGCAAGGCTGCAGAACCATAAGGTATCCCTAGCATGCACAGACCAGCTGGCTGGAGTGTTCACAGTCAAATTAAATATTTCCCTATCCCAGTCTGCTGTCCCCACTTGCTTCAAGATGTCCCCAATTGTTCCTGTAGGTAGCTGAACTAAATTACCATCGCCCTGTAGCACTCACTTGTGTCATCATGAAGTGCTTTGAGATGCTAGTTAAGGGTCATATCACCACCTCACCTGACTCTCTAGACCCACTTCAATTTGCATACCAACCCAATAGATCCACAGATCCTGGGTTCTATCTCAAGGCCATCAGGCTGTTAAATAGCCATCACTAGCCGGCTACCACCTGGTTACTCAACCCTGCACCTTAGAGGCTACTGCCCTATATACATAGACACGAAATCACTAGTCACTTTAATAATGGAACGCTAGTCACTGAATAATGTTTACATACTGTTTTACTCATTTCATATGTATAAACTGTATTATACACTTATAAGAAATACCACTATGCCCTCAGACGAACCATCAAACAGGCAAAGCCTTAAAATAGGACTAAAAATTAATCCTACTACATCGGCTATGAAGCTCGTTGCATGTGGCAGGGCTTGAAAAATATTACGGACTACAAAGGGAAACTACTCCAATTCGCATTCTGCCCCAACAGATCCACAGATGACGCAAACTCAATCACACTCCACACTTCCCTTCCCCACCTGGACAAAAGGAACACCTATGTGAGAATGCTGTTCATTGATTACAGCTCAGCGTTCAACAGCATAGTGCCCACAAAGCTCATCACTAAGCTAAGGACCCTGGGACTAAACCCCTCCCTCTGCAACTGGATATTGGACTTCCTGACAGGCCGCCCCCAGGTTGCAAGGGTAGGCAACAACACATATGCCATGCTGATCCTCAACAGTGGGGCCCAGGGGTGTGTGCTTAGTCCCCTCCTGTACTCCCTGTTCACCCATGACTGCGTGGACAAGCACGACTCCAAAACCATCATTAATTTTGCTGACAATACAACAGTGATCTTCTGATCACCGACAATGATGAGACAGGATATAGGGAGGAGGTCAGAGACCTGGCAGTGTGGTGCCAGGATAACATCCTCTCCCTCAATGTGAGCAAGACAAAGGAGCTGATCTTGGACTAGGAAAAGGAAGGCCGAACAGGCCCCATTAACATCAACGGGGCTGTAGTGGAGCGGGTCGAGAGTTTCAAGTTCCTTGGAGTCCACATCACCAACAAACTATCATGGTCCAAACACATCAAGATAGTTGTGAAGAGGGCACGACAACACCTTTTCCAACTCAAAGATTTGGCATGGGTCCCCAGATCCTCAAAAACTTATACAGCTGCGCCATCAAGGGTATCCTGACCAGCATGACCGCCTGGTATGGCAACTTCTAAGCATCTGACGGTAAGGCACTACCAGGGTAGTGTGTATGGCCCAGTACATCACTGGGGCCAAATTGCCTGACATCCAGGACCAATATACTAGGCAGTGTCAGAGGAAGGCACAAAAAATTGTCAAAGACTCCATTCACCCAGGTCAAAGACTGTTCTCTCTGCTACCGCACGTCAGGTGGTACCGGCCCACCAAGGAGCTTCTACACCCTAGCCATAAGACTACTGAACAATTAATCAAAGGGCCACCCGGACTATTTACATTGACCCCCCCCCCACCTTGACTAATCTGTACCCACCCACATTGACTCGGTACCGGTACCCACTGTATATAGCCTCGTTATTGTTCTGCAATTTTTTTACTTTAGTTTATTTAGTAAATATTTTCTTAACTCTATTTATTGAACTGCATTGTTGGTTCAGGCCTTGTAAGTAAGCATTTCACGGTAAAGTCTACACCTGTTATATTCGGCGCATGTGACAAACAAAATTAGATTTGATTTTGATTTGATGTGAAAAGAGCATGGATGGGGAAAACTCTCCATCTTATTATCATCTGAAATTGTGGAAGCCATCACCCAAGAATCTGCCACATCAAATAAAAATAGTTGCTTGGTTTTTACAGTGACTTTGAGATTCCTTGTGTAATGAAAAGCACTATATCAAATAAATATATTATTATTATTTATTATTAATAGAACAATTTAGTTGAAATCTCTTGCCAAGACATCACTGGATACAGTGCCTTCAGAAAGTATCCGCACCCCTTGACCTTTTCCACATTTTGTTGTGATACAGCCTGAATGAAAAAAGTATTAAATTTAGATGTTTTATCACTGGCCAACACACAATAATCCAGATTGTTAAAGTGGAATTACGTTTTTTTACAAATTTATAAAAAAATGAAAGGTGAAATATCTTGAGTCAAGTGTTATGGCAAGCCTAAATACGTTCACAAGTAAAATTGCACTTAACAAGTCACATAATTGTAACGGTTTTCCGTATGAGAAGGAGAGTCGGACCAAAATGCAGCGTGTCTATTGCAATCCATGTTTAATGAAGAAACACACTAAACACAAACACTACCAAAACAATAAACTTAACGAAAACCGAAACAGCCTATACTTGTGTAACCTAACACAGAAACAATGACATCAGGACACTAAGGACAATCACCCACAAACACACAGTGAAACCCAGGCTACCTAAATATGGTTCCCAATCAGAGACAATGACTAACACCTGCCTCTGATTGAGAACCATATCAGGCCAGACATAGAAATAGACAAACAAGACATCCAACATAGAATGCCCACCCAGTTCACGTCCTGACCAACACTAAAACAAGGAAAACACACAAGAACGATGGTCAGAACGTGACAGTACCCCCCCCTCCAAGGTGCGGACTCCGGACGCACAACTTAAACCTATAGGGGAGGGTGTGGGTGGGCATCTGTCCGCGGTGGCGGCTCTGGCGCTGGACGTGGACCCCACTCCATAATAGTCTTTGTCCACCTCCTTAGCGTCCCTAGATAGGTGACCCTCCTAAGAGACAGCTCGGGACAGAGGGGAAGCTCGGAACAGAAGGACAGCTCGGGACAGAGGTAGCTCGGGACTGATGGGTAGCTCAGCACTGAGAGGAAGCTCAGGCAGGTGGTTGGATCCGGCAGATCCTGGCTGGCTGGCGGTTCTGGAAGATCCTGGCTGACTGGCGGATCCGGAAGATCCTGGCTGACTGGCGGATCCGGAAGATCCTGGCTGACTGGCGGATCCGGAAGATCCTGGCTGACTGGCGGATCCGGAAGATCCTGGCTGACTGGCGGATCCGGAAGATCCTGGCTGACTGGCGGATCCGGAAGATCCTGGCTGACTGGCGGATCCGGAAGATCCTGGCTGACTGGCGGATCCGGAAGATCCTGGCTGACCCGGAAGAGTCTGGTCGACTGGCGGATCCGGAAGAGTCTGGTCGACTGGCGGATCCGGAAGAGTCTGGTCGACTGGCGGATCCGGAAGAGTCTGGTCGACTGGCGGATCCGGAAGAGTCTGGTCGACTGGCGGATCCGGAAGAGTCTGGTCGACTGGCGGATCCGGAAGAGTCTGGTCGACTGGCGGATCCGGAAGAGTCTGGTCGACTGGCGGATCCGGAAGAGTCTGGTCGACTGGCGGATCCGGAAGAGTCTGGTCGACTGGCGGATCCGGAAGAGTCTGGTCGACTGGCGGATCCGGAAGAGTCTGGTCGACTGGCGGATCCGGAAGAGTCTGGTCGACTGGCGGATCCGGAAGAGTCTGATCGGATCTCTGATCGACTGGCGGATCCGGAAGAGTCTGGTCGACTGGCGGATCCGGAAGAGTCCGGTCGACTGGCGGATCCGGAAGAGTCTGGTCGACTGGCGGATCCGGAAGAGTCTGGTCGACTGGCGGATCCGGAAGAGTCTGGTCGACTGGCGGATCCGGAAGAGTCTGGTCGACTGGCGGATCCGGAAGAGTCTGGTCGACTGGCGGATCCGGAAGAGTCTGGTCGACTGGCGGATCCGGAAGAGTCTGGTCGACTGGCGGATCCGGAAGAGTCTGGTCGACTGGCGGATCCGGAAGAGTCTGGTCGACTGGCGGATCCGGAAGAGTCTGGTCGACTGGCGGATCCGGAAGAGTCTGGTCGACTGGCGGATCCGGAAGAGTCTGGTCGACTGGCGGATCTGGAAGAGTCTGGTCGACTGGCGGATCCGGAAGAGTCTGGTCGACTGGCGGATCTGGAAGAGTCTGGTCGACTGGCAGATCTGGAAGAGTCTGGTCGACTGGCAGATCTGGAAGAGTCTGGTCGACTGGCAGATCTGGAAGAGTCTGGTCGACTGGCAGATCTGGAAGAGTCTGGTCGACTGGCAGATCTGGAAGAGTCCGGTCGACTGGCAGATCTGGAAGAGTCCGGTCGACTGGCAGCTCTGGCTGCTCCATGCTGACTGGCTGCTCCATGATGACTGGCAGCTCTGGCTGCTCCATGCTGACTGGCTGCTCCATGCTGACTGGCAGCTCTGGCTGCTCCATGCTGACTGGCTGCTCCATGCTGACTGGCAGCTCTGGCTGCTCCATGCTGACTGGCTGCTCTGGCTGCTCCATGCTGACTGGCTGCTCTGGCTGCTCCATGCTGACTGGCTGCTCCATGCTGACTGGCTGCTCTGGCTGCTCCATGCTGACTGGCGGCCCTGGCTGCTCCATGCTGACTGGCGGCCCTGGCTGCTCCATGCTGACTGGCGGCCCTGGCTGGTCCATGCTGACTGGCGGCCCTGGCTGCTCCATGCTGACTGGCGGCCCTGGCTGCTCCATACTGACTGGCGGCCCTGGCTGCTCCATGCTAACTGGCAGCTCTGGCGGCTCCTTGCAGACTGGCAGCTCTGGCGGCTCCTTGCAGACTGGCAGCTCTGGCGGCTCCTTGCAGACTGGCAGCTTTGGCGGCATCCTGCAGACAGGCAGCTCTGGCGGCTCCTTGCAGACTGGCAGCTCCTTGCAGACTGGCAGCTCTATGCAGACTGGCAGCTCCTTGCAGACTGGCAGCTCCTTGCAGACTGGCAGCTCTATGCAGACTGGCAGCTCCTTGCAAACTGGCAGCTCTATGCAGACTGGGAGCGCAAGGCTGGTGCCATGTAAGCCGGCCCAAGGAGACGCACTGGGGACCAGCTGCGTAGAGCCGGCTTCATGGCATTAGGCTCGACGCTCAATCTAGCCCGGCCGACACGCGGAGCTGGAATATACCGCACCGGGCTATGAACCCGCACGGTGTCCAGTGCACACCACTGCATAACACGGTGCCTGTCCGGTCTCTCTAGCCCCCCGGTAAGCACAGGGAGTTTGCGCAGGTCTCCTACCTGGCGTAGCCATACTCCCTGTTAGCCCCCCCCCAAGAAATTTTTGGGGCTGGCTCTCAGGCTTCCATCCGCGTCGCCGTGCTGCCTCCTCATACCAGCGCCTCTCCGCTTTCGCCGCCTCCAGTTCTTCTTTGGGGCGGCGATATTCTCCTGGCTGAGCCCAGGGTCCTCTTCCTTCTAATTCGTCCTCCCATGTCCATACCTCCTCTTTGGGCTGCTCCTGTTGCCTCTTCTCCTGCTGCACCTTTGGGCGGCTACACTCCCCTGGTTTAGCCCAGGGTCCTCTCCCGTCGAGGATTTCCTCCCATGTCCAGAAATCCTTATTGCGCATCTCCTCGCGCTGCTCCTGCCTGTTGACACGCTGCTTGGTCCTTTTGTGGTGGGTGATTCTGTAACGGTTTTCCGTATGAGAAGGAGAGTCGGACCAAAATGCAGCGTGTCTATTGCAATCCATGTTTAATGAAGAAACACACTAAACACAAACACTACCAAAACAATAAACTTAACGAAAACCGAAACAGCCTATACTTGTGTAACCTAACACAGAAACAATGACATCAGGACACTAAGGACAATCACCCACAAACACACAGGGAAACCCAGGCTACCTAAATATGGTTCCCAATCAGAGACAATGACTAACACCTGCCTCTGATTGAGAACCATATCAGGCCAGACATAGAAATAGACAAACAAGACATCCAACATAGAATGCCCACCCAGTTCACGTCCTGACCAACACTAAAACAAGGAAAACACACAAGAACGATGGTCAGAACGTGACAATAATAAATTGCATGGACTCTGTGTGCAATTTTAGTGTATAACGTGATTTTTTAATGACTACATCATTTCTCTACCCCACACATACAATGATCTGTAAGGTCCCTCAGTTGAGCAGTGAATTTAAAACACAGATTCAACCACAAGACCAGAGAGGTTTTCCAGTGCCTCACAAAGAAGGGCATCAATTGGTAGATGGGTAGAAATGTCAAAAGCAGACCTTGGTTATCCCTTTGAGCATGGTGAAGTTATTAAATACACCAAGTCACTACAAAGATACAGGCCTCCTTCCTACCTCAGTTGCCGGACAGGAAGGAAACCACTGAGGGATTTCACCATGAGGCCAATGGTGAATTTAAAACTGTTACATATTTTAATGGATGTGACAGGAATAAATTGAGGATGGATCAACAACATTGTAGTTACTTCACAATACCAATCTAATTGACTGAGTGAAAAGAAGGAAGCCTGTACAGAAAACAAATATTCCAATGCATGCATCCTGTTTGCAAAAAGGGACTCAAGAAATACTGCAAAAAAATGTAGCAAATTTAATTCACTTTTTGTCCTGAATACAAAGTGTTATTTTGGGGGCAAATCCAATACAACACATTACTGAGTGTCACTCTCCACATTGTCAAGCATAGTGGTGGCTGCATCATGTTATGGCTTTGCAATGGATGTAAGCACAGGCAAAATCCTAGGGGAAAACCTGGTTAAGTCTGCTTTGCACCAGACACTGGGAGATGAATTCACCTTTCAGCAGGACAATATCCTAAAACACAAGGCCAAATCTACACTGGAGTTGTTTACCAAGAATACAGTGAATGTTCCTGAGTGGCCGAGTTACAGTTTTGAGTCAAATCTTCTTCAAAATCTATGGCAAGAACTAAAAATGGTTGTCCAGCAATTATCAACAACCTATTTGATAGAGCTTGAAGAATTTTGAAAATAATAATGGGCAAATGTTGCACAATCCAGGTGTGGAAAGCTCTTATAGACTTACCCAGAAAGACTAACAGCTGTTATCACTGCCAAAGAGCTTCAACAAAGTATTGGCTCAGGGGTGTGAATACTTATAGTACCATTCAAAAGTTTGGACACACCTACTCATTGAAGGGTTTTCTTTATGTTTGTATTTGAGATTCTTCAAAGTAGCTTTGCCTTGATGACAGCTTTGCACACTCTTGGCATTATCTCAACCAGCTTCATGAGGTAGTCACCTGGAATGCATGTCAATTGACAGGTATGTCTTGTTAAAAATATATTTGGGGAATTTCTTTCCTTCTTAATGCATTTGAGACAATCAGGTAGGGCTGGTATACAGAATATTGTCATATTTGGTAAAATACCAAGTTCATATTATGGCAAGAACAGCTCAAATAAGCAAAGAGAAATGACAGTCCATCATTACTTTAAGACATAAAGGTCAGTCAATGCGGAAAATGTCAAGAACTTTGAAAGTTTATTCAAGTGCAGTCGCAAAAACCATCAAGCACTATGATGAAACTGGCTCTCAGAAAAGGAAGACCCAGAGTTACCAGCCTCAGAAATTGCAGCCCAAATAAAGGTTTCACAGAGTTCAAGTAACAGACACATCTCAACATCAAATGTTCATAGGAGACTGTGTGAATCAGGCCTTCATGGTCGAATTGCTACAAAGAAACCATTACTAAAGGACACCAATAAGAAGAAGACACTTGCTTGGCCCAAGAAACACAAACAATGGACATTAGACCGGTGGAAATCTGTCCTTTGGTCTGGAGTCCAAATTGGAGATTTTTGGTTCCAACCGCCGTGTCTGTGTGAGACACGCTGTGGGAGAATGGATGATCTCCACATGTGTATTTCCCACCGTAAAGTATGGAGGAGGAGGTGTCATGGTGTGGTGGTGCTTTGCTGGTGACACTGTCTGTGATTTATTTAGAATTCAAGGCAAACTTAACTAGCATGGCTACCACAGCATTCTGCAGCGATACGCCATCCCATCTGGTTTGGGCTTAGTGGAACTATCATTTGTTTTTCAACAGGACAACGACCCAGCACACCTCGAGGCTGTGTAAGGGCTATTTTACCAAGAAGGAGAGTGATAGAATGCTGCAGCAGGTGACCTGATGCAGCAGCAGGTGACCTGATGCAGCACTCAACCAAATTGAGATAATTTGGGATGAGTCAGACCACAGAGTGAAGGAAAAGCAGCCAACAAGTACTCAGCATATGTGGGAAATCCTTCAAGACGGTTGGAAAAGCATTCCAAGTTCAGCTGGTTAAGAGAATGCCAAGAGTGTGCAAAGCTGTCAATAAGGCAACGGGTGGCTATTTGAAGAATCTCAAATACAAAATATATTCTTATTTGTTTAACACTTTTTTGGTTACTACATGATTTCAGATATGTTATTTCATAGTTGTGATGTCTTCACTATTATTCTACAATGTAGAAAATAGTACAAATAAATTAAAACCCTTGAATAACTCAGTGTTCTAAAACTTTTGAGTGTTTAACAATCTGTTTACTCAAAAGATTTAACTCAAACTCTTCAGGCTTACCTATAAAACCAAGACCTCAGCTGGGTCTTTCGTCCATTGCTACCTGCAGCCACAGGACTCCACCACCATGTCCTCATACTGTTTGTAGACCACGTTATTGGCCGAGTCAATGTAGAGGATGCTGATTGGGCTGAGGCGAGTGGGCACGCAGCAGGTGGGCGGAGTCGAGTCGGGGTCCATGGAGTTCATGAGCGTCTGGATGATGGCGTGGTTGGTGGGCTCGAGGTGCGAGCGAATAGGGAAGTCACATACCCCGTCGCAGTGGTAGGCCTCATACTCTAGTGGGGCGATGATCCAATCGTCCCAGCCCATCTCCTTGAAGTTGACGTGCAGCTGCTTCCTGTGGCAACGAGGCTTGGGGTTCTTGGCCAGCTTCTTGCCGCGGTTGGTTGGAGCTCGGCGCATGCGCCGCTGAGTGAACAGGTATTCGTACACAGTCTTGTTGTCGTGGCCAGACCGAGCTTTGATCTCGTTGTAGAACAAGTCATTTTTCTTGGTGCGCCCGAACATGAGGAAAAAGGCCTTCTCTTTGGTTGGCCTGCCCAGACGACTGAAGCCCAGTGCCCTGAGGTCCACGGGGCGTCCCCGTTCTAAACCCTCCAGCTCAAAGCAAAGCTGGACGGTGTTCTTGAAATTCTTGAATAGTTTCCAAATGTCAAACACTTCCCATTTGGGTGAATTGTGGTCCTTGATGGTTTGAGTTTGGAGCAGTGTAGCTTTCTGCTTACCTGCTACACAAGTGAAAAGCTTCAGGCAGAAAACTCTGTCAGTGGAAAGTGCTTTGTGTGGATCAGCCAGTCTTTTCCTGAGTATACGCAGCTCAGCACCCAGTAACCCCTCCTTCTCCAGGGAACTGATGTTGAAGTAATACTTCTGTCTTCTCAACTGGGGAATACGGGCATCTGTAAAAGAAGATAACAGAGTCAAGGGCAAGAATAACCATCATATTGACATTTTTCTTTACATGTTAATGTGGCTTCTCGGGTAAGACACAGGTGGTAAGAGTTATGTGTAATGTTTTTCTTTTGTGAGGGAAAGCATGGCCATATAAAAATGAGAGGCAGCATTTTCTTCCAGGCACATTATGTGTTTGAAATTACATTAAAACCAGACATTTGCAGACTACATACCACATTGAACTGTAAACAGACCATTATTATCGTCCTGCAGCTGTTTATGAGTGGATCTACCACCACGTCATATGGCATTTGCTAAGAGTGGACCAGACAAAACCTGAACAACACAAAATATATTGAGAAAGGGTAGAGTGACTTGCAGATTTAGGGGCCCAACCAGAGATAAAAACACATCTGAAACTGATAAATTAAGGAAGAGGAGGAGAGGAGGAAAAATAGGTGATGGGGAAGAAGAAAAAGAAGAGGTGTGTACTGTTTTACAGATTTAAAAAATGTAATGTCTGGCAAGGGATCAGTTACAACTTCTTAGTCATACAAAGGGGAAGGTCAACCAACCTGTTATGCAAATAAAGGGCAAAATTAAAGTACATTAATTGCTTGAAATGTAAACCTTTCAATTATTGTTTAGGAACAGTGTGTTAACTACCTTGTTCAGGGTCAAAAGGACAGTGTTTTACCTTGTCAGCTCGGGGACTTGATCTTCCAAACTTTCGGTTACTAGTCCAACGCTCTAACCACTAGGCTACCTGCCACCCCAATCATGACTATGCACATGGCTACTGACAGTGTGACAGACCCATAACCAAGAGTTTTAAAAACTATTATGTCAAACACCAAGAAACCTTTTGACTTAAGCTTCAAGTTTGCTTCGACTTTAGCTTGACTTTACCTCTGTAATAAAGAGGTTGGTTTGATGAGCATAGGCCTACAACTGTCTCTTGGATATGTTTAATTTATCAACTTAACAAAATTCTACAATTAAAGATAAGTAAGCATATTCAGAATTGATTATAATGATTATATTTTCTTTGGCAAAGGTGAACATTTACTTTTATTGGACCACTTATCCATAATTTATAAGCCTTATTTTGACTTTGCAAGCAGTAAAGCAGATTTTTGTGTTTTATGAGACACCACTGTTATTTTTGAATTGTTTATATGGCATCAAAAGTTTACCTTGTCCTTTATCCACAAAGCTTGTGATGGTGTTGGCCATGCCAGCCTCGTGCAGCACACTAGTGTTCACCCCTCCCGTGGATAGTGACCAATAGAGTGACAACATGTAGTCATGCGGAGTTACCAATAGAAGCTTTGGAGAGTATCTGCCGTTAAGTTTGCCCGTTGCTTTGACACTCATTTGGGCCAACCGAACGATGTGCTTTTGCACATCAACGACCTTTTGCTGTCCAGTTCGTGCTGGTGTTGCAGCTCTGGGGACAGTGTTTCCTTTGCTCTGTCCAGTCCTGCCTGAGCCTTTGCCTGTTTGCATACTCAACGCCACGGGAGCAGGCGCAGCTGCTGCTTTAGTAGCATCCCCGCCGGGTACCCAATAGCGCACAGCCTCCTCGGGCCCCAAATTGACAGCTCCACGAGCACGGCTGACCGTTACGCTGTGCGGTGATGACACTGATGTCACAGCTTTCGCTTTGGCTGCCTCGCCCTTTATCAGCGGGGGTCCTGTTCTAATGCGCGTGATCCTCGCAGCACTTAGAGAATTCCAACCCCCTGCGCCGTAGTTTCCTACCGTTGACCTGGCAGTTGAGCCAATTCCCGGGTTGGCTCCTTCACCTGCCCCGCCTGTGTGCTCCTTTCCTCCGCTCTCGGGTGCGCACTCTGCAATGCCGGTATGGCTCAGTGACGCTGGGATAAAGTCCAGGTATAAGAGAGTCCAACACCCCAATAAAAGAGGAACACTTTTAAGTACTTTCATCCTCTGATCTTCCTTTGAATTTTAGCAGGGAGAAATGCGCACAGGCTTTTCCCGTTTGAAATAAGTAAACATGAACAAGTTTGTAAATGTGAAAATGTGGACTAGAAGTTAGTGTTCTATGGTAAATTACACTATGCAAACCTTTACTCCCAGAGCCGCTATTCAGTACCATAGTGATGCAAATGTCCTGTTGCTGGTCTTGCTTTCCAATATGCAGTAGATGTCCGACAAGGTTTGCATTGAGAGGAGAAAACTTGACTTCTCTTAAACTCCAACTCCAACTATTCTGCTCGATATCTTGTAAGAGACTTGTTTAAATCCCATTTTTTTCCAAGAGGGGGGAATGGCGTAATGCTGCCACAGTTTTTTCCCCTCAAAGTTTGAACCCCATCCAATGTAAATATTTCACACACAGAAACCTGCAGGTGCTCTGAAATCTCTACAAACCTGAACTAAGGAATTGGAAAAGGAATTCCAACTAACCAGTTTAATTACTCTATGATGTCATGCTGTCTAAACTAATTTAAGTGCAATATTTATTCTCAAATCTTCTTTGCTCTTCCCACCACTGTGAGTCATACTCTACATAAAAAGTCACTAAAACACAAAGCTTTGCATTATGTCATTTGAAATGACCGTTTACTCAAGCTCCTAACATCTTTAAACAGTGGGGTAAAGAGGGCAGACTAGATAGGAAAGATGCCTGGGAACTTGTATTACTTGTGCTAAATAAATTATGCAACACCAATAATCTCACTGTTTCTGTTGATAAACCATTTATAATGGATTAAAAAAAGTTTGAGACATCTGTTTACATGACAAAAAGATGATTTGAAGCTCATTCTTTTATACTACTTATTCCTCCCACAAAATTGCGACTGCTAGCAAATATCTCATAGTTTGTCTTTTATTTATAGATCACATACAATGGATGTTCATTGTCTCCATAGTGTTTCTTTATAGGATATACTGTAAAGACTGGAAATATAATTCTGTGAAATAGACGTGTGATAATATATTTTAACGTCTTTACTTTTCCATGTGTATAGAGAGCTATGTTGTCCGTATGACCTAATATCCATTTCATTCTAAGTGAATTATGGGACATGTCAAAACCATTTATTCTAATTTCAGGATAGCAATTTGTCTCTTATTAACATGGCTAAATACAATCCTAACAATGTCTCAATCCAGGATTCAATGGGGGAGAATAGGAAGAGGGCCCAGACTGCATACCAATGGTTTGATGATCGTCTTCTGTCCAAGTATTATTAACAACTCCACAGAGGGCCCCACTTGAACTCCTCAGGTTTTGACTCCAACCCTGGAGCATTGAAGTAGCTGTGCCAGAGACAGTATATAAGGAATCCAAGAAGTATCCTGAAGGTTAGCCTGAAGGTTTAAGTTCAGGACACAGAGACATACATATAAACACACTCACGGTGGGATGAATTCCACAGTGCTTTGCCACCCCTTTAAAAATAAAAGGTGTGCACAGCACATTTTGAGTCCAACTGTCATGGATGTATTCTGTTCTCAGGATGTTTGAAAAAGCCCAGATGAAATCTGTCTCAGCTTGTGGTTTACCTCATACTACACTGGCTTGCAGTAGCAAGAGAACATTGCTTTTGTGTGAATATGCCACTGTGCTTGTGCTAGCCATTGCCATGTGACGGTAATAAATAACTTTGATGGGGTAAATGTGTACACTACTGCTATTGAGACAGGATGACTTTCAAAAACCACAGAAAAATCTCTGTCATAAACGTGGCCCAATAAAATAAAGAGTCAATATGTTACCAACTAGCTTACATAACTTTGGGTCAGTGCTTGGAGACTTGTATGTTACTCTGAATAACTTTCCATTTTAAATATTACTCAGCAAAAAACACGATGTTCAAAATGTCAGGACTGTGGAACACTGCAATATTCGAAACATTGTAAATGTAAATGTATCAAATGTATTTATAAATCCCTTTATACATCAGCCGATGTCACAATGTGCTATATAGAAACCCAGCATAAAACCCCAAACAGCAAGCAATACAGCTGTAGAAGCACAGTGGCTAAGAAAAACATAGCCTAAAGGGCATTAACTCTCTTTTACAAGGTAACAATTCCAAACCAAATCAAATTTTATTTGTCACATACACATGGTTAGCAGATGTTAATGCGAGTGTAGCGAAATGCTTGTGCTTATAGTTCCGATAATGCAGTAATAACCAACGAGTAATCTAACCTAACAATTCCACAACTACTACCTTATACACTAAAGGGATAAAGAATGTGTACATAAAGATATATGAATGAGTGATGGTACAGAACGGCATAGGCAAGATGCAGTAGATGGTATCGAGTACAGTACATACATATGAGATGAGAAATGTAGGGTATGTAAACATTAGTGGCATTGTTTAAAGTGGCTAGTGATACATTTTTTAGATCAATTTCCATCAATTTCCATTATTAAAGTGGCTGGAGTTGAGTCATTATGTTGGCAGCAGCCAGTCAATGTTAGTGGTGGCTGTTTAACAGTCTGATGGCCTTGAGATAGAAGCTGTTTTTCAGTCTTTCGGTCCCTGCTTTGATGCACCTGTACTGACCTCGCCTTCTGGATGATAGCGGGGTTGCTCGGGTGTTCAACTAGTGCTATCTAGTTGAACATAAGCTTAATTGTCTGTGCCCTAACCCGATCTGTATAACATTTGGTTGCAGATTTTATCCTGTGCTTTGTGGTGAGCCCATAAATGACAAAAAGTTCACCCAAAGCAGTTTAAAACAAAATGCACCAGTGCCCCCTTTAGGCTATGTCCTGTCTCATGGTGTAACAAATTGATAACATGCAATCCAGGAGGAAGGTCTAAAGGTTCCAGGTGGACAGAATGTCATGCCAATCACTGGTACTTTGCGTTTATTAGTTGCATACTGTCAGAGAATGTCCATCAAGTATCCTTATTGCCTGGTAACGATAGAATTTCTCTGGAATATTGAACATGGAAATAATGACAACCTCCATATATGGTTCTTAAAACTAAACCTGACCTTCAAGGGAAACAGGATAAACTTTTTCACTAAGTAAGTCTAGATTTGGCTGCCTGGAAAATTTCAACTGCAGTCATTTTGCCTGGATTTATTTGGTTATCCTGAGTGAACATATATTACAGCTTCAGGTCCTTGTGGCATTAATCCAATGGCTGACCTGGTCACACCCAACTCCCTAGCACACCCGCTTATAGATAATGAGCGTGGCTTGTTTAAACTCCGTTAACTGTGCAGCCATGCTTTGAGCTTGACGGCGAGAAGAAAGAGACTTCTATACCCGGGCCAATGCCTTTCCACCTGAGCTGCAGGTGTTTGCTTTTCGTGCCTGTGGCTTTGAGTGGTCAGGCTCCATTCATTTTACATTTGGGATGGAAATGTTTACCTATTCCAAAATGTCTAATGCTTGCCAGGAAAAGGTAGTTTGATGAAGTGTTTGATAATTGCAACCTATTGATTTCTACATGAATCTTTGACTTTGTGAAACAGTATTGTAAGTATTATATCAGGGGGTAGGCTAAAATATACTGATAGATAACAAATACGAAGTTACAGTATATGAGCGTGCATTGAAAGAGAAAATGCTATTTTGCATTGCTAAGACATCAACAATGATGATAATAAATTATTCTACTCCTATTCCTATTTGAGTCCTATTCCAGTATAATGCATATTTAAATCCATGCACTGAATGAAGCAACGCTTACAATATGAAAAATAAATGACATGTTATATAAATTCAAATATGCTTTCTTGGTGCATGGGGAAAATAGTTACTTACCCTCAGAAATCCAGTTGAGTTCAGTAAACACACGAGACTAGGGAATTCATCTCAACGCGCTAAATGTAGATGTTAAAGTACAGTGCCTTCAGAAAGTATTCATACCCCTTGATTTATTCCACATTTTGTTGTTTTACACCCTGAATTCAAACTGGATTAAATATTGTTTTCTAACCCATCTAAACACAATACTCTAACGACGAAATGAGTAGAGGTTTTTCAAAATTTTAGCAAATGTATTGAAAATGAAATACAGAAACATCTTATTTACATAAGTAATCACACCTCTGAGTCACTATATCCTAGAATCAACTTGGGCAACAATTTCAGTTGTGTGTCTTTCTGGATAAGTCTCTAAGTGCTTTGCACATGTGGATTGTATAATATAACATTTTTATAATTTAAAAAAAATGTTTTAATTGTTGATCATTGCTAGACAACCATTTTCAAGTCTTGCCATAGATTTTCAAGCAGATTTAAGTCAAAGCTCCATCCCAGTTTTTTTATCCTGAAAAAAAACCCCAGTCCTTAACGATTACAAGCATACCCATAACATGATGCAGCCACCACTATGCTTCGAAATATATAGAGCGGTACTCAGTAATGTGTTGTATTGGATTTGCCCCAGAAATATCACTTCGTATTTAGGAAAAAAAATGAATTGCTTTGCCACATTTTTTACAGTATTACTTTAGTGCCTTGTTACAAACAGCATGCATGTTTTGGAATATACAGTGGGGCAAAAAAGTATTTAGTCAGCCACCAATTGTGCAAGTTCTCTAACTTAAAAAGATGAGAGAGGCCTGTAATTTTCATCATAGGTATACTTCAACTATGACTTACAAAATGAGAAAAAAAAATCCAGAAAATCACATTGTAGGATTTTCAATGAATTTATTTGCAAATTGTGGTGGAAAATAAGTATTTGGTCACCTACAAACAAGCAAGATTTCTGGCTCTCACAGACCTGTAACTTCTTCTTTAAGAGGCTCCTCTGTCCTCCACTCGTTACCTGTATTAATGGCACCTGTTTGAACTTGTTATCAGTATAAAAGACACCTGTCCACAACCTCAAACAGTCACACTCCAAACACTACTATGGCCAAGACCAAAGAGCTGTCAAAGGACACCAGAAACAAAATTGTAGACCTGCACCAGGCTGGGAAGACTGAATCTGCAATAGGTAAGCAGCTTGGTTTGAAGAAATCAACTGTGGGAGCAATTATTAGGAAAGATCTCACCCCGTGGGGTCAAAATGATCACAAGAACGGTGAGCAAAAATCCCAGAACCACACAGGGGGACCTAGTGAATGACCTGCAGAGAGCTGGGACCAAAGTAACAAAGCCTACCATCAGTAACACACTACGCCGCCAGGGACTCAAATCCTGCAGTGCCAGACGTGTCCCCCTGCTTAAGCCAGTACATGTCCAGGCCTGTCTGAAGTTTGCTAGCGAGCATTTGGATGATCCAGAAGAAGATTGGGAGAATGTCATATGGTCAGATGAAACCAAAATATAACTTTTTGGTAAAAACTCAACTCGTCGTGTTTGGAGGACAAAGAATGCTGAGTTGCATCCAAAGAACACCATGCCTACTGTGAAGCATGGGGTGGAAACATCATGCTTTGGGGCTGTTTTTCTGCAAAGGGACCAGGACGACAGATCCTTGTAAAGGAAAGAATGAATGGGGCCGTGAGATTTTGAGTGAAAACCTCCTTCCATCAGGGCATTGAAGATGAAACGTTGCTGGGTTTTCAGCATGACAATGATCCCAAACACACCGCCTGGGTAACGAAGGGGTGGCTTCGTAAGAAGCATTTCAAGGTCCTGGAGTGGCCTAGCCAGTCTCCAGATCTCAACCCCATAGAAAATCTTTGGAGGGAGTTGAAAGTCCGTGTTGCCCAGCAACAGCCCCAAAACATCACTGCTCTAGAGGAGATCTGCATGGAGGAATGGGCCAAAATACCAGCAACAGTGTGTGAAAACCTTGTGAAGACTTACAGAAAACGTTTGACCTCTGTCATTGCCAACAAAGGGTATATAACAAAATATTGAGATAAACTTGTGTTATTGACCAAATACTTATTTTCCACCATAATTTGCAAATAAATTCATTAAAAATCCTACAATGTGATTTTCTGGATTTTATTCCCCTCATTTTGTCTGTCATAGTTGAAGTGTAGCTATGATGAAAATTACAGGCCTCTCTCATCTTTTTAAGTGGGAGAACTTGCACAATTGGTGGCTGACTAAATACTTTTTTGCCCCACTGTATTTACTAAGCTAACATATTGTATTTGATACCTTTGTATTGGATTTGGCCTGCTAGTATAGCTTATAGAAACACATTATAAACAGTCAACCAGTAAATCATGAGGAATAAGGTTTTGAAGTGTCTGTCCTATATAAGAGATATAAGAAAGCGCAATAAATATTTATATTTTTTGAGACACATATTTAACCCCTTATTTTTGTTGGCACAGAACTACCTCTAAACTTCCATTTGTTTGTATGGGTTACATTCAGACCAGTCACGTGTTACTTGTGGAGTCATAGAGCAAAACAGAAAACACCATCATGTTCGAGAGAGTCTCCCCTTTCCATAGAGAGTTCCTAATAGTTTGGACGCTACAGACGTTTGTGAGAAGACCGATTTGCGGGATGTCTCATGGTCTGACAAACATCACTGTAGCTTGGCCACCTTCCACCTCAGATGCAAAAGGCCGCCATATGCGGATGCGGTGGATTGAGACAGCCCATGCCAAACCTGATATCTCTGGCTTAAACTGATGGATTTTTATGGAGATTTTTTAAATTATGTTACTTAGATTGATGCACGGTTGCGCACATTTTTATTCCTGAACTTATTTAGGCTTGCCATAACAAAGGGTTGAATACTTATTAACTCAAGATATTTCAGCTTTTAATTTGAATTCTTTTGTAAAAATTTAAAAAACATAATTCCACTTTTGTGTATGCCAGTGACCAAAAATCTCAGTTTAAGCAGTTTTAAATTCAGGCTGTAACACAACAAAAGTCACGGGGTGTAAATACTTTCAAGGCACTGTAGTATTGTAGATATACCAGGGAGGGGCAGATTAATGTATTAACCGGTTTGATAAATCAACTAAGATGAATTGGTTTACTATAATAACAGTGGATAGCAGACATACAAAATACCCAATTGTCATATTTGAGTAAAAGTATAGATAACTTAATATAAAGTTACTCAAGGTAAAGTAAAAGTCACCCAGTAAAATACCACTTGAGTAAAAGTCTAAAAGTATTTGGTTCTAAATATACTTAAGTATCAAAAGTAAATGTAATAGCTAAAATATACTTAAGTATCAAAAGTACATGTAAAAGTATAAATCATTTCAAATTCCTTCTATTAAGCAAAGCAGGCTGCACCATTTTGTTGTTGGTAAAATTGATGGATAGCCAGGGGCACACTAACACTCAGACATAATTTACAAAAGATACATTTGTGTTTAGTGAGTCCGCCAGATCAGAGGCAGAAGGGATGACTTGTGTTGTCTTGATAAGTGCATGAATTGGACCATTTTACTGTTCTGCTAAGCATTAAAAATGTAAGGAGTACTTTTGGGTGTGTGGGCAAAAATATAAATAGTAAAGTAAAGCACAGATACCCCAAAAAACTACTTAAGTAGTACTTGAATGTATTGTTACTTGAGTAAACCGCTGTCTGTCGCCCACACTAGATTGTTTTGGATGTATATTTCGGCTTCTTAAAACACACAGGATTGAAGGACAGATGTACTAACGCTCTGCTTCCAATTAATTTGTAGAATAATCAGCTATCATTTCTGTATCAACTGGCAGCTCTAATACATACTATTTGCAAGTTGTTGATCTCTAGTTAGTTTTATCACTACGAACATTGGCTATCCTACTGATCTTTTGGGCTATAGGCTACTTCCTGACCTTACCATTTTGCAGGTAGACCTTGTAGCACTGTTTTGTGTGTCATTGCCCCAGAGGTCATACTGGCCTTCATAGCCCTCTCATTCAGTATTTCTGTTCACTGATTCCCCCCCCCCCCTCCCCCCCCTCCCATCACCACTCCTTCCTAACTGCACATGGCCCTCATATTACTTGACGTGCGGACATCAAGGTTTATTTTTGTGAGGATACATTTTCGAGTATTCTCTGCCAGAGACAATATTATGTTGGAAATATACAGGTATTAACTGTTAGATTTAAGATGATAAAATAAACCCAAGTTCTAGGCATTGGCACAGTGAAACAGAGGGGAGATTGTGTGTACAGCCCTACTAATGAAACATACGAGGGAAGCTCAATCACTAATAATTACTCCCACACCCCTCTATTCCAGGTGATTTGCACCCCTTCATTTATCTTCCGCTCAACGCAACATTCATTTCAAGATCATTTCCCGCACTGTGACACTTAGTGCCTCTAAACAGATGCTTGAACTGAAGTATTTTTTAATCTATTTTTTTTCATATGGTTCCAGATTAACTGTATGCTGTATAGTTTCCTGCATAATTCTGAAAATCAAATGAACAAATCAAGCAAGAAAACAGTAAATAAATGTTCTTCTTGAATAAAACAATTTATCCTATTTTTAGTTTTATGAACGCAGAACAGTTCAAGTGTTATCTTTACAAGCACTGATAAATGTGCTATGTAAAAAGAGGAAATATCTAAAACGAACCCATTTTTACCAGTGCCATTTTTACCACTTAAGTAAAAAATACTTAAATGTACTACTTAAGTAGTTTTTGGGAGTATCTGTACTTTACTTAACTATTTATATTTTTGGAAACTTTTACTTTTACTTCACTACATTCCTAATGAAAATTATGTACTTTCTACTCCATACATTTCCCTGACACGCAAAAGTACTCGTTACATTTTGATAGGAAAATGTACACACAAAAAAATATCCCTGGTCATCCCTAATGCCTCTGGGATGATCTGGAGGACTCACTCAAGACAAATGCTTCATTTGAAAATGATGACAGTGTTGGAGTGTGCCCCTGGCTATCAGTAAATTTAAAAAACAAGAAAATGATGCTGTCTGGTTTGCTTATTATAAGGAAGTTGAAATGATTTATACTTTTACTTTGAGACTTCAGTACATTTGAGCAATTCCATTTACTTTAAAATCAAAATCAATCAAATTTATTTGACACATACACATGGTTAGCAGATGTTAATGCGAGTGTAGCGAAATGCTTGTGCTTATAGTTCCGATAATGCAGTAGTAACCAACAAGTAATCTAACCTAACAATTCCACAACTACTACCTTATACACACAAGTGTAAAGGGATAAAGAATATGTACATAAAGATATATGAATGAGTGATGGTAAAGAATGGCAAAGGCAAGATGCAGTAGATGGTATAGAGTACAGTATATACATATGAGATGAGAAATGTAGGGTATGAAAACATAAAAGTGTCATAGTTTAAAGTGGCTAGTGATACATTTTTTACATCAATTTCCATTATTAAAGGGGCTGGAGTTGAGTCAGTATGTTGGCAGCAGCCACTCAATGTTAGTGGTGGCTGTTTAACAGTCTGATGGCCTTGAGATAGAAGCTGTTTTTCAGTCTCTCGGTCCCTGCTTTGATGCACCTGTACTGACCTCGCCTTCTGGATGATAGCGGGGTGAACAGGCAGTGGCTCGGGTGGTTGTTGCCCTTGATGATGTAGGTGGTGTAGGTGTCCTGGAGGGCAGGTAGTTTGCCCCCGGTGATGCATTGTGCAGACCTCACTACCCTCTGGTCCGTGATGTGTACGCCAAGGAACTTAAAACGTACTACCCTCCTCCACTACTGTCCTGTCGGTGTGGATAGGGTGCTCCCTCTGCTGTTTCCTGAAGTCTACGATCATCTCCTTTGCTTTGTTGACGTTGAGTGTGAGGTTATTTTCCTGACACCACACTCCGAGGGCCCTCACCTCCTCCCTCTAGGCCATCTCGTCGTTGTTGGTAATCAAGCCTACCACTGTAGTGTTGTCTGCAAACTTGATGATTGAGTTGGAGGCGTGCATGGCCACGCAGTCGTGGGTGAACAGGGAGTACAGGAGAGGGCTCAGAATGCACCCTTGTGGGGCCACAGTGTTGAGGATCAGCGGGGTGGAGATGTTGTTACCTACCCTTACCACCTGGGGGCGTCCCGTCAGGAATTCCAGTACCCAGTTGCACAGGGCGGGGTCGAGACCCAGGGACTTGAGCTTGATGACGAGTTTGGAAGGTACTATGGTGTTAAATGCTGAGCTGTAGTCGATGAACAGCATTCTCACGTAGTTATTCCTCTTGTCCAGGTGGGTTAGGGCAGTGTGCAGAGTGGTTGCGATTGCGTCGTCTATGGACCTATTGGGGCGGGTCTAGGGTGTCAGGTAGGTGATTTACTGTAGACCCTGCCACATACCTCTTGTGTCTGAGCCGTTGAATTGCAACTCTACTTCGTCTCTATACTGACGCTTAGCTTGTTTGATTGCCTTGTGGAGGGAATAGCTACACTGTTTGTTTACACTAGTGTGGAGTAAATAAAAATATGTGACAGAAGCCTACCGTCAATTAGACAATGATGAATTGAGTTACCTTCAACCCTACAGACAACCTAGAAACTGAATTGAAAGGGATCCACACAGAAGCTAAGGAGAATGGCTACATTTCAGACAATGAGTTCAAATTTATTTTCATTGGCAAGTCCACATGTCTTCTTTTTACCTTCTTCCAAAAATCCACAAAAAATCCACTGAAAATCCCCCAGGCAGACCAGTCATTAGTGGTAATGAAAGTCTGACAGAACCCATCTCTAAGTACATTGATTACTTTATTAAGCCTTTTCTGACATCACTCCTAGCCTATCTTCAAGATACCTGTCACGCCCTGGTCTAAGTATTTTGTGTTTTTCTTCATGTATTGGGTCAGGCCAGGGTGTGGCATGGGTTTTTGTATGTGGTGTGTATGTATGGGGATTGTAGCTAGTGGGGTGTTCTAGCTAAGTCTATGGCTGTCTGAAGTGGTTCTCAATCAGAGGCAGGTGTTTATCGTTGTCTCTGATTGGGAACCATATTTAGGCAGCCATATTCTTTGAGTTTGTCGTGGGTGATTGTCCTTAGTGTCTTGATGTCCTTATGCTGTGTTAGTTTACACTAGTATAGGCTGTTTCGGTTTTCGTTACGTTTATTGTTTTGTAGTGTTTGTATTTAGATTTGTGTTTACGTTGTTCATTAAACATGGATCGCAATCTACACGCTGCATTTTGGTCCGACTCTCCTTCTCACCAAGAAAACCGTTACAGAATCACCCACCACAAACGGACCATGCAGCGTGTCAACGGGCAGGAGCAGCGCGAGGAGGTATGGACATGGGAGGACGAATTAGACGGAAGAGGACCCTGGGCTCAGCCAGGAGAATATCGCCGCCCCAAAGAAGAACTGGAGGCGGCGAAAGCGGAGAGGCGCTGGTATGAGGAGGCAGCACGGCGACGCGGATGGAAGCCTGAGAGTCAGCCCCAAAAATTTCTTGGGGGGGGGCTAACAGGGAGTATGGCTACGCCAGGTAGGAGACCTGCGCAAACTCCCTGTGCTTACCGGGGGGCTAGAGAGACCGGGCAGGCACCGTGTTATGCTGTGGTGCGCACGGTGTCTCCAGTGCGGGTGCATAGCCCGGTGCGGTACATTCCAGCTCCGGGTATCGGCCGGGCTAGAGTGAGCATCGAGCCAAGTGCCATGAAGCCGGCTCTACGCATCTGGTCCCCAGTGCATCTCCTTGGGCCGGCTTACATGGCACCAGCCTTGCGCTCGGTGTCTCCGGTTCGCCTGCATAGCCCAGTGCAGGCTATTCCACCTCGCCGCACTGGCAGGGCGACCGTGAGCATTCAACCAGGTAAGGGTGGGCAGGCTCGGTGCTCAAGAGCTCCAGTGCGCCTGCGCGGTCCGGTCTTTCCAGTACCACCTCCACACCCCAGCCCTCCGGTAGCAGCTCCCCGCACCAGGCTTCCTGTGCGTGTCCTCGGCCCAGTACCACCAGTGCCAGCACCACGCATCAGGCCTACAGTGCGCCTCGCCTGTCCAGCGCTGCCGGAGCCTTCCTCCTCTCCAGCGCTGTCGGAGTCTCCCGCCTGTTTAGCGCTGTCAGAGCTTTCCGCCTCTACAGCGCTGCCGGAGTCTCCCGCCTGTTCAGAACTGCCAGTCTGCAAGGAGCTGCCAGTCTGCAAGGAGCTGCCAGTCTGCAAGGAGCTGCCAGTCTGCAAGGAGCTGCCAGTCTGCAGGGAGCTGCCAGTCTGCAAGGAGCTGCCAGTCTGCAAGGAGCTGCCAGTCTGCAAGGAGCTGCCAGTCTGCATAGAGCTGCCAGTCTGCAAGGAGCCGCCAGAGCTGCCAGTCTGCAGGATGCCGCCAAAGCTGCCAGTCTGCAAGGAGCCGCCAGAGCTGCCAGTCTGCAAGGAGCCGCCAGAGCTGCCAGTCTGCATGGAGCAGCCAGAGCTGCCAGTCAGCATGGAGCAGCCAGGGCCGCCAGTCAGCATGGAGCAGCCAGGGCCGCCAGTCAGCATGGAGCAGCCAGGGCCGCCAGTCAGCATGGAGCAGCCAGAGCAGCCAGTCAGCATGGAGCAGCCAGAGCAGCCAGTCAGCATGGAGCAGCCAGTCAGCATGGAGCAGCCAGAGCAGCCAGTCAGCATGGAGCAGCCAGAGCAGCCAGTCAGCATGGAGCAGCCAGTCAGCATGGAGCAGCCAGAACTGCCAGTCAGCCAGACTCTTCCAGATCTGCCAGTCAGCCAGACTCCTCCAGATCTGCCAGTGAGCCAGACTCTTCCAGATCTGCCAGTCAGCCAGACACTTCCAGATCTGCCAGTCAACCAGACACTTCCAGATCTGCCAGTCAACCAGACTCTGCCAGATCTGCCAGTCAACCAGACTCTGCCAGATCTGCCAGTGAGCCAGACTCTTCCAGATCTGCCAGTCAGGGGGTGGGGGGGGTTCTGTCACGCCCTGGTCTAAGTATTTTGTGTTTTTCTTCATGTATTGGGTCAGGCCAGGGTGTGGCATGGGTTTTTGTATGTGGTGTGTATGTATGGGGATTGTAGCTAGTGGGGTGTTCTAGCTAAGTCTATGGCTGTCTGAAGTGGTTCTCAATCAGAGGCAGGTGTTTATCGTTGTCTCTGATTGGGAACCATATTTAGGCAGCCATATTCTTTGAGTTTGTCGTGGGTGATTGTCCTTAGTGTCTTGATGTCCTTATGCTGTGTTAGTTTACACTAGTATAGGCTGTTTCGGTTTTCGTTACGTTTATTGTTTTGTAGTGTTTGTATTTAGATTCGTGTTTACGTTGTTCATTAAACAATGGATCGCAATCTACACGCTGCATTTTGGTCCGACTCTCCTTCTCACCAAGAAAACCGTTACAATTCCACAGATGTGTTAAACAAAATTAAGGAATTGAACAATATAGGTACAGCTTCCTTTTTAGTCACCATGGATGTGGAGTCTCTATACACCACCATTGAGCATGAACAAGGTTTGGTAGCACCAATTCTTGAGTACCCGGCCTGAGACTGAGATGCCTCCTACATAATTAATTGTCTCACTGACTGAATGGACTCTTAATCATAACATCTTTATCTTTCAGGACCGTATTTTTAAACAGATCAAAGGGTGTGCCATGGGAGCTTGCTAGCCCTTCCTACGTTGGTTTGTACTTGGGTAAATGGGAAAATGACTTCATTTTAGATCCTTCTAATAACCATTTCTTTGACCGGATTATATGGTGGGGACGCTATATTGATGATGTTTGCCTGTTTATTTCCTTCCACCAATACCTTAACAACATTAACCCTAACATCAAACTAACTATGGAGTACAGCAAAGATAACATTCATTTTTTTGGACCTCGACATTAGTAAAAATGACAAAGGTTGTTTGCACACATCAATCTTTAGGAAGCCTACAGATGGGAATACCATTCTGAGGGCAGACAGCTTTCACCCCAAAAGGCTAAAAGAGAATATTCCATATGGCCAATTCCAAAGAGTCCGCAGAATTTGCGATCAGGAAACAGACTAAAGTGTCAAATCTGCTGAATTGGAGAATCGCTTCTTGAATCGAGGCTACAGCGTTCAGGTCCTGAAAGATACAGGTATAAGGGCTGGATTACTTGACAGAGAGAACTTATTGCGAAGGGGAGTGCCTCGTGACACATCAGAGAGTTGTTACAAAATATAGCGCTGAAGCAGAGAACATTAAAAGTGTCACACTTTGTGACATGGGTGATGTATGTGTTTTGTCTTGTCTAGGGGTTTTGTATGTTTATGGGGCTGTTTTTTTTTCTAGGTAGTTTGTATGTCTATGGTTGCCTAGATTGGTTCTCAATTAGAGGCAGCTGTCTATCGTTGTCTCTGATTGGGAACCATATTTAGGCAGCCATATTCTGTGGGTACTTTGTGGGTGGTTGTCGTCTGTCTATGCACCAGATAGGACTGTTTCGGTTTGTCACATTTGTTGTTTTGGTATTTTGTTGTGTTCACGTTTATGGTCTTTGAACTCTAACCACACTGCGCTTTGGTCCAATCCTTCGTCCACAGAAGAAAGCCGTTACAGAACCACCCACCAAACAAGGACCAAGCGACGTGGTAACAGGCAGCAGCAGGAGAGGCAGCAGCAGCAGCAGGAGAGGCAGCACTATTTAGAGAAATAGACTTGGGAGGAATTCCTAGACGGGAGAGGACATAGACGGGAGAGGAAATATCGCCGCCCCAAGGCAGAGCTGGAGGCAGCGAAGGCGGAGAGGTGCTGGTATGAGGAGGCGGCGCGGATGGAAGCCCGAGAGTCAGCCCCAAAAATGTATTGGGGGAGGCACACAGGGAGTATGTTGAAGCCAGGTAGGAGACCTGCACCAACTTCCTGTGCTTACCGGAGAGGGACCGGGCAGGCACCGTGTTATACTGTGGAGCGCACGGTGTCCAGAGTGCGGGTGCATAGCCCGGTACCAGCTCCTCGTATCGGCCAGGCTAGAGTGGGCATCGAGCCAGGTGCCATGAAGCCGGCTCTACGCATTTGGTATCCTTGGGCCGGCATACATGGCGCCAGCCTTACGCATGGTGTCCCCGGTTCGCCAGCACAGCCCAGTGCGGGCTATTCCACCTCGCCGCACTGGCAGGGCGACCGGGAGCATTCAACCAGGTAAGTTTGGGCAGGCTCGGTGCTCGAGAGCTTCAGTGCGCCTGCACGGTCCGGTCTATCCAGTGCCACCTCCAAGCACCTGCCCTCCGGTGGCAGCCCGCACCAGGCTTCCTGTGCGTGTCCAGAGCCCAGTACTCCCTGTTGCTCCTCCCCGCACTCGCTCTGAGGTGCGTGTCCTCGGCCCAGTACCACCAGTTCCGGCACCACACACCAGGCCTACAGTGCGCCTCATCTGTCCAGCGCTGTCAGAGCCTTCCTCCTCTCCAGAGCTGCCAGAGCCTTCCTCCTCTCCAGAGCTGCCAGAGCCTTCCTCCTCTCCAGAGCTGCCAGAGCCTTCCTCCTCTCCAGAGCTGCCAGAGCCTCCCTCCTCTCCAGAGCTGCCAGAGCCTCCCTCCTCTCCAGAGCTGCCAGAGCCTCCCTCCTCTCCAGAGCTGCCAGAGCCTCCCGCCTGTCCAGAGCTGCCAGAGCCCCCCGCCTGTCCAGAGCTGCCAGAGCCCCCCGCCTGTCCAGAGCTGCCAGAGCCCCCCGCCTGTCCAGAGCTGCCAGAGCCCCCCGCCTGTCCAGAGCTGCCAGAGCCCCCCGCCTGTCCAGAGCTGCCAGAGCCCCCCGCCTGTCCAGAGCTGCCAGAGCCTCCCTCCTCTCCAGAGCTGCCAGAGCCTCCCGCCTGTCCAGAGCTGCCAGAGCCCCCCGCCTGTCCAGAGCTGCCAGAGCCCCCCGCCTGTCCAGAGCTGCCAGAGCCCCCCGCCTGTCCAGAGCTGCCAGAGCCCCCCGCCTGTCCAGAGCTGCCAGAGCCCCCCGCCTGTCCAGAGCTGCCAGAGCCCCCCGCCTGTCCAGAGCTGCCAGAGCCCCCCGCCTGTCCAGAGCTGCCAGAGCCTCCCGCCTGTCCAGAGCTGCCAGAGCCTCCCGCCTGTCCAGAGCTGCCAGAGCCTCCCGCCTGTCCAGAGCTGCCAGAGCCTCCCGCCTGTCCAGAGCTGCCAGAGCCTCCCGCCTGTCCAGAGCTGCCAGAGCCTCCCGCCTGTCCAGAGCTGCCAGAGCCTCCCGCCTGTCCAGAGCTGCTAGAGTCTCCCGCCTGTCCAGAGCTGCCAGAGTCTCCCGCCTGTCCAGAGCTGCCAGAGCCTCCCGCCTGTCCAGAGCTGCCAGAGCCTCCCGCCTGTCCAGAGCTGCCAGAGCCTCCCGCCTGTCCAGAGCTGCCAGAGCCTCCCGCCTGTCCAGAGCTGCCAGAGTCTCCCGCCTGTCCAGAGCTGCTAGAGTCTCCCGCCTGTCCAGAGCTGCCAGAGTCTCCCGCCTGTCCAGAGCTGCTAGAGTCTCCCGCCTGTCCAGAGCTGCTAGAGTCTCCCGCCTGTCCAGAGCTGCTCGAGTCTCCCGCCTGTCCAGAGCTGCTAGAGTCTCCCGCCTGTCCAGAGCTGCTAGAGTCTCCCGCCTGTCCAGAGCTGCTAGAGTCTCCCGCCTGTCCAGAGCTGCTAGAGTCTCCCGCCTGTCCAGAGCTGCTAGAGTCTCCCGCCTGTCCAGAGCTGCTAGAGTCTCCTGCCTGTCCAGAGCTGCTAGAGTCTACCGCCTGTCCAGAGCTGCTAGAGTCTACCGCCTGTCCAGAGCTGCTAGAGTCTCCCGCCTGTCCAGAGCTGTTAGAGTCACCTGTCTGTCAGCCAGGATCCACCAGGGCCGCCAGTCAGCCAGGATCCACCAGGGCCGCCAGTATCCGCCAGAGCCGCCATTCAGCCAGGATCCGCCAGAGCCGCCATTCAGCCAGGAGCCGCCATTCAGCCAGGAGCCACCATTCAGCCAGGATCCGCCAGAACCGCCATTCAGCCAGGATCCGCCAGAGCCGCCATTCAGCCAAGATCCGCCAGAGCCGCCACTCATCCAGGAGCCGCCAGAGCCGCCATTCAGCCAGGAGCCGCCATTCAGCCAGGATCCGCCAGAGCCGCCATTCAGCCAGAAGCTGCCAGAGCCGTCAACCAGCCTGAGCTGCCTCTCGGTCCTGATCTGCCTCTCGTCCTGAGCTGCCCCTCGGTCCGGAGCTGCCCCTCGGTCCGGAGCTGCCCCTCGGTCCGGAGCTGCCCCTCGGTCCGGAGCTGCCCCTCGGTCCGGAGCTGCCCCTCAGTCCGGAGGAGTTTGTTTAGTCCAGTGGGGCCCTTTATTAGGGTTGCCAGTCCTGGGTCGGCGGCGAGGGTCGCCGTTCCTAGGAGGCCACAAAAACGGACTAAGATTATGGTGGAGTGGGGTCCACGTCCCACGCCAGAGCTGCCACCGTGGACAGACGCCCACCCAGACCCTCCCCTATGGGTTTAGGTGTGCGGCCGGGAGTCCGCACCTTTGGGGGGGACACCCTGACCTTAGTGTTCTTTGTTTTCCTTGTTATTTTGGTTAGGTCAGGGTGTGACATGGGTGATGTATGTGTCTTGTCTAGGGGTTTTGTATGTTTATGGGGCTGTTTCCTTTCTAGGTAGTTTGTATGTCTATGGTTGCCTAGATTGGTTCTCAATTAGAGGCAGCTGTCTATCGTTGTCTCTGATTGGGAACCATATTTAGACAGCCATATCCTGTGGGTACTTTGTGGGTGGTTGTCGTCTGTCTTTGTGTCTATGTAGGACTGTTTCGGTTTTTCACATTTGTTTTGGTATTTTGTAGTGTTCACGTTTTATGGTCTTTATTAAACATGTTGAACTCGAACCACGCTGCGCTTTGGTCCGATCCTTTGTCCACAGAAGAAAGTGTAACAAAAATAATCATTAACATACCTGGAATCATCCAAAGTGATACGCTTCTACGCCAAGTCTTTCCTAAGCCACCAGTCATAAGCTTTAAGTGATGTCCTACCCTAAATGACAAATTAGTCCACAGTTATCTTCCGGGTGACTCTCAAAAAACTTGTGGCCAAGGGCTCTTTTAAAGGTAACCATTGCAACCATTGCAGAAATATTGCACAGAATAATTATTTTGTTGACACAGCTTCCAAAATGGAGTATTACGTCAAGCATTTCATTAACTGCAAAACCACTCATGTCATTTATAGATTGGAATGTCCACAGTGCAAGGTGTTCTACATTGGACGGACGAAGAGACGCCTTCAAGACCGCTTAGCGGAACACAAGTACGCCATACGGGTAGGCAATGAAGACTACCGCATAGGCAAGGCACTACAAGTCCTTACACCATAGCAACCCTGCCTCCCTACAACCTATGGGTATTGATCATGTTCCGGCCTCTATTAGAAAAGGGACCGTCTTAAACAGTTAAACCAAAGGGAAAGTTTTTGGATTTACAAACTACAGGCCACTAAATAACCTGGTTTAAATGAAGATATGGATTTCTCATCCTTCCTGTAGGGTCGTGATAGGTCCCTTTGCTGTCATCTAGTGGACATTTTGCTCAATTGCCCTCAGCTATGTTTAGACTGTTGTTCATGTTTTGCTGTGTTCTCCTGTACTAGGGAATATATTGCTTGCTTATTTTTGACACTTCTCCCAGTCATTTTTAAGGTTAGAACTACCTTTCTAAGTGTTCTGATACTTCTAGCTTGGAGTTGTATCTTTATGATAACATAGCTACAGCATTTAACCTTTTAATGTGTATATTATTGCTTACTAGGTGTGTCCAATCAATTTTGTAACCACTCCTTCTTTCAATTAGGGTTAATTAGAAAATGTCAAAAGAGGACATTGTATTCCTTTTTTATTTTTTCGGCCATGCAGCCGAAACGAGTCGTTTTTAAAAAACTTTGTTTCTATTGAACATGCCATACTAATAAAGGCATTTTAATTAATTATATGAAGAGTGCCTTGGTCCTCCTTTCTTTTTGATGACCAATTTACCCCTTTTACCAAAGAGCACCTTCTATCTACCAAAATGTACTATTGTGTACCTTAGTAGCGCATCCCTCCCTCCCTCTTCCTACTAGCTACACTGTTTGTATTCGGTCAGGATTCCGGTAACCTTGCCCTGGTTAAAAGCAGTGGTTCGAGCTTTCAGTTTCTCACAAATGCTGCATCAATCCAAGGTTTCTGGTTTGGGAATGTTTTAATAGTTGCTGTGGGTACGACATCACCGATGCACTTTCTAATGAACTCGCTCACCGAATCAGTGTATTCGTCAATGTGTTGTTGGACGCAATGCGGAACAAATCCCAATCCACGTGATCGAAGCAGTCTTGAAGCGTGGAATCAGATTGGTCGGACCAGCGTTGAACAGACCTGAGCGTGGGAGCTTCCTGTTTTAGTTTCTGTCTATAGGCTGGAAGCAACAAAATGGAGTCGTGGTCAGCTTTTCCGAAAGGAGGGCAGGGGAGGGCCTTATATGCATTGCGGAAATTAGAATAACAATGATCCATGGTTTTACCAGCCCTGGTTGCACAATCGATATGCTGATAGAATTGAGGGAGTCTTCAGATTAGCCTTGTTAAAATCCCCAGCTACAATGAATGCAGCCTCAGGATATGTGGTTTCCAGTTTACATAGAGTCAAATAAAGTTTGTTCAGGGCCATCGATGTGTCTGCTTGGGGGGGGAATATATACGGCTGTGATTATAATCGAAGAGAATTCTCTTGGTAGATCATGCGGTCTAATTGATTGTGAGGAATTCTAAGTCAGGTAAACAGAAGGACTTGAGTTCCTGTATGTTGTTATGATCACACCACGTCTCGTTAATCATAAGGCATACCTACCCGCCCCTCTTCTTACCAGAAAGATGCTTGTTTCTGTCAGCGCGATGCATGAAGAAACCAGCTGGCTGCACCAACTCCGATAGCGTGTCTCGAGTGAGCCATGTTTCCGTGAAGCAAAGAACGTTACAGTCTCTGCTACCCTTGCTCAGATTTCATCAACCTTTTGTCAAGAGACTGGACATTGGCGAGTAGTATGCTAGGGATTGGTGCGCGATGTGCCCTTCTCCGGAGCCTGACCAGAAGACCACTTCGTTTGCCCCTTTTACTGCGAGGTTGTTTATGTTCGCCGGCTGGGATGCGATCCATTGTCCTGGGTGGTGTGCAAAACACAGGATCCGCATCGGGAAAGTCATATTCCTGGTCGTAATGATGGTGAGTTGACGTTGCTCTTAGGCTCTGTATGTAATGAAACCTAAGATTACCTGGGCTACCAATGTAAGAAAATAACACGTTAAAAAAACAAAATACTGCATAGTTTCCTTGGAACGCGAGAGAGGCGGCCATCTCTGTCGGCGCCGGAAATCATAGATTTTGTCACTGATGATCACATTTGCATAAAGGTCGTTTGGACTCCGCCCAAGTCTCAGGTATTGATGAAAGACGTTCACTCAACTTCTGTTCTTCCGAGGTAAAATTAGCTAGCTTGTTAACAATGGCTGCCCAATTCCTCAAATTGTAAATCTACCATCTCTGATTGCACCAGACTGCTGCTCACGGACGGAAGAGATGAACTTCAACCATCAATAGCCAGGTAACGTTAACTTAATGTTAGCTGAAGTTAATTTGTTCTTAATGTAGAACATCAAATTATCAGATTTGGATGAGTTGGCTGCAATATGGCAGCAGTACTTCAGTCAATATCAGCAAAGGATATTGGTTATTAGTGAAGTGTCAGTAAAGTGTTTCTAACAAAAGTAAACCTTAACACCAAGACAAGCAATATGGATTGTATATTTAAATTTTAATGATCATTAAGTGAACAATAATAGCCAATATGGAAATACAGTGCATTTGGTAAGTATTCAGACCCCTTGACTTTTTCCACATTCTGTTACATTAGAGCCTTACTCTAATGTCATACCCAAGAAGACTCAATGGTGTGATGGCAAAGTACTGAGTAAAGGGTCATAAATGTAATATTTCCTTTTTTTATACATTTGCAAAAATGCAACCTGTTTTTGCGTTGTCATTATGGGGTATTGTGTGTAGATTGATGAGGGGGGGGAATTATTGTATCCATTTTTTGAATAAGGCTGTAACATAATAAAATGTGGAAAAAGTCAAGGGGTCTGAATATGTTCCGAATGCTCTGTACAAACAATACAGATGTAAGTAGATTAAATGTTGATGTGCAGTTACATTTTCAAACACTCAATTGCTACTGTAGTTTAGTGCTACTAGATGCAATTATGTATTGTAAAAAAAAATTTATGCAACACCGAAATGTGGAGAATTCACAATACCGGAGGTCATGAATTCCCTAAAGGCATTGTAGGTGCTATGAAGAGAAAGCCTTAGTGTCACAGCACACGTGTTTGCCTCTGGGTACGTTTTCTTCTGCTGCCCAGCGAGACATCCTCGCGCTGTATGGAGGAATTCGATGGTCGGGTTGTCCTCAAACCCAAGGGGGTGGCACCACCGTTGCCCCAGTAGCAAACTCCACCACCATCGCCACTGTTAGAGGAGGACATTCTCCATCTGAGGAGTACACAGTAAAACATTTAAAATCTACATTTAAATCACAAAATGTAATAATATGCAGTTACCGATAAACTTGAACAATTTACTATTTTACCTTGCACCTCAGCCAGCCAGTTGAACCAGTGGCAGATGGTGTCGTTCTCCAAACACCGCCGGTTGCCGCCAGGTATGGAATAGGTTACTTTAAATAGGTCCCGCAGGTCCTTGGCAGTGGGAGGCTTTATGGAGTCCACAAAAAGTGCTCGGAAGCTGTCTGGGTGGTTCCCTAATGCTTCGAGCAGTCCAAGAGAGTTGAGACGATATTTGAACCTGTTATAGTTTAGAGACAGTATTTATATTTAAAATAAGTGTTAAGGACATTATAGTGATGTGTATTGATTTAGGGGGGTGGACTGATTAAAAATACTTATGTTAGAGGAGGTGATGACAAGTACTTCACAGATTTATGACAGAGTTGACTTACTGCTCCAAGGCCACCTGCATGCTCCCTTGGACAAATTGTTGAGCCACCAATTCAACCACACCATCTCTGTCCTCCATTGTCTTGACAACAGTCCTTTTTTTGTAGGGGAACAAGCCTCCTCCTGTCTGTCTTAAAGGCCACTAGATTTGGATTCATCTGGGGGAATGTTTCCCCCAAAACCTTCAAGAAGCTGCTGTCCTGACCATTGGGCACTTTGATCTGCCTCACAGGATATGGAAACATGATTTAAATCTAATAAAAAGTATCCTAATATAAAACAGGGAAATAGTCCATGATCTTTAAATTAGTAAAATAACCTACAATAAGTCTATGTTAAAATCACAAGATAGATTCACCTAGCTTACTTACAAAGCAAGCACTGTGCATTGCACTGTGTCCTCATGTACTACATGGATATTGGGAAAATATACCTATCCTGTTCAGCTGCCGGATGGTAGGGTCAGCGATCAGGCAAACACTCATAGTTATCAACCTGCTTCTCCCGGTTTGCCACCTTTGGACTCCAGCATTATTCCATCTCCTGGACGATTGAAATCTGACAAGGGCAAACGTTATAAAAGTTTCAATAATGACACTCAGCATATTCGACACCACCCATACTCGCGCATCCCACGGTAGCTGTTGCAATCATTAGCAAGCTAACGCTACTAGGTACTACTGCTACTACTGCTTTTAATCAGGGCAAGGTGTCTGGTAACATGACCGAATACAAACAGTGCAGCTATTCCCTCCGCAAGGCTATCAAACAAGCTAAGCGTCAGTACAGAGACAAAGTAGAATCTCAATTCAACGGCTCAGACACAAGAGGCATGTGGCAGGGTCTACAGTCAATCACGGACTACAGGAAGAAATCCAGCCCAGTCACGGACCAGGATGTCCTGCTCCCAGGCAGACTTAATCATTTTTTTTCCCGCTTTGAGGACAATACAGTGCCACTGACACGGCCTGCAACGAAAACATGCGGTCTCTCCTTCACTGCAGCCGAGGTGAGTAAGACATTTAAACGTGTTAACCCTCACAAGGCTGCAGGCCCAGACGGCATCCCCAGCCGCGCCCTCAGAGCATGCGCAGACCAGCTGTGGTGTGTTTACGGACATATTTAATCAATCCCTATACCAGTCTGCTGTTCCCACATGCTTCAAGAGGGCCACCATTGTTCCTGTTCCCAAGAAAGCTAAGGTAACTGAGCTAAACGACTACCCGCCCCGTAGCACTCACTTCCGTCATCATGAAGTGCTTTCAGAGACTAGTCAAGGACCATATCACCTCCACCCTACCTGACACCCTAGACCCACTCCAATTTGCTTACCGCCCAAATAGGTCCACAGACGATGCAATCTCAACCACACTGCACACTGCCCTAACCCATCTGGACAAGAGGAACACCTATGTGAGAATGCTGTTCATCGACTACAGCTCGGCATTCAACACCATAGTACCCTCCAAGCTCGTCATCAAGCTCGAGACCCTGGGTCTCGACCCCGCCCTGTGCAACTGGGTACTGGACTTCCTGACGGGCCGCCCCCAGGTGGTGAGGGTAGGCAACAACATCTCCTCCCTGCTGATCCTCAACACTGGGGCCCCACAAGGGCGCGTTCTGAGCCCTCTCCTGTACTCCCTGTTCACCCACGACTGCGTGGCCACGCACGCCTCCAACTCAATCATCAAGTTTGCGGACAACACAACAGTGGTAGGCTTGATTACCAACAACGACGAGACGGCCTACAGGGAGGAGGTGAGGGCCCTCGGAGTGTGGTGTCAGGAAAATAACCTCACACTCAACGTCAACAAAACTAAGGAGATGATTGTGGACTTCAGGAAACAGCAGAGGGAACACCCCCCTATCCACATCGATGGAACAGTAGTGGAGAGGGTAGCAAGTTTTAAGTTCCTCGGCATACACATCACAGACAAACTGAATTGGTCCACTCACACAGACAGCATTGTGAAGAAGGTGCAGCAGCGCCTCTTTAACCTCAGGAGGCTGAAGAAATTCGGCTTGTCACCAAAAGCACTCACAAACTTCTACAGATGCACAATTGAGAGCATCCTGGCGGGCTGTATCACCGCCTGGTACGGCAACTGCTTCGCCCTCAACCGTAAGGCTCTCCAGAGGGTAGTGAGGTCTGCACAACGCATCACCGGGGGCAAACTACCTGCCCTCCAGGACACCTACACCACCCGATGTCACAGGAAGGCCATAAAGATCATCAAGGACATCAACCACCCGACCCACTGCCTGTTCACCCCGCTATCATCCAGAAGGCGAGGTCAGTACAGGTGCATCAAAGCTGGGACCGAGAGACTGAAAAACAGCTTCTATCTCAAGGCCATCAGACTGTTAAACAGCCACCACCAACATTGAGTGGCTGCTGCCAACACACTGACACTGACTCAACTCCAGCCACTTTAATAATGGGAATTGATGGGAAATTATGTAAATATATCACTAGCCACTTTAAACAATGCTACCTTATATAATGTTACTTACCCTACATTATTCATCTCATATGCATACGTATATACTGTACTCTATATCATCCTTATGTAATACATGTATCACTAGCCACTTTAACTATGCCACTTTGTTTACATACTCATCTCATATGTATATACTGTACTCGATACCATCTACTGTATCTTGCCTATGCTGCTCTGTACCATCACTCATTCATATATCCTTATGTACATATTCTTTATCCCCTTACACTGTGTACAAGACAGTAGTTTTGGAATTGTTAGTTAGATTACTTGTTATTACTGCATTGTCGGAACTAGAAGCACAAGCATTTCGCTACACTCGCATTAACATCTGCTAACCATGTGTATGTGACAAATAACATTTGATTTGATTTGATTTAGGTAGTTGTGCCGGTTAATGTTGACTTTTGCCAGGTATTACCTAACCTACCAGAATTAATCCCACCTTTGAACCACCCGATGGTTGTAAAGGTGGTTGCACTTGGCTGGCAAAACTTAAAAAACGGTCTCTCATGTTTTCAAGGTTCGACATGTCGTTTGTTGGTGATGATGAATGATACGTTTTTCATATAGTGATTGGCCAACATTTGAATATAGTTTACATATTGTTATTTGACGCGTTAAATAGTGTTATTTGATGTGTATCATTTTGACACGCAAAGACCCAAACGGTGTTCGATAGTCATCAGCCCTGCACCCCCCACAGCAACTTGCCAAAGCCTCCCCCATTTCTCCTTCACCCAAACCCAGATAGCTGAGGTTCTGAAAGAGCTGCAAAATCTGGACCCCTACCAATCAGCCTGGCTAGACGATCTGGACCCTTTCTTTCTAAAATGATCCGCCACCATTGTTGCAACCTCTATTACTGGCCTGTTCAACTTCTCTTTCGTGAAAGTCTGAGATCCCCAAAGATTGGAAGGCTGCCACGGTCATCCCCCTCTTCAAAGGGGGAGACCCTCTAGACCCAAACTGCTACAGACCTATATCTTTCCTACCCAGCCTTTCTAAGGTCCTCAAAAGCCAAGTTAACAAACAGATCACCCACCATTTCGAATCCCACAGTACCTTCTTTGCTATACAATCTGGTTTCCGAGCTGGTCATGGGTGCACCTCAGCCACGCTCAAGGTCCTAAACGATTTCATAACCACCATCGATAAGAGACAATACTGTGCAGCTGTATTGATCGACCTGGCCAAGGCTTTCGACTCTGTCAATCACCACATTCTTATAGGCAGACTCAATAGCCTTGGTTTCTCAAATGACTGCCTCGCCTGGTTCACCAACTACTTCTCAGAGTTCTGTGTGTCAAATCGAAGGGCCTGTTGTCCGGACCTCTGGCAGTCTCTATGGGGGTGCCACAGAGTTCAATCCTCGGGCCGACTCTTTTCTCTGTATACATCAATGATGTAGCTCTTGCTGCTGAGGATTCTCTGATCCAACTCTACGCAGACGACACCATTCTGTATACTTGTGGCCCTCTTTGTACACTGTGTTAACTAACCTCCAGACGAGCTTCAATGCCATTACAACTCTCATTCCGTTGCTTCCAACTGCTCTTAAATGCAAGTAAAAGTAAATGCATGCTCTTCAACCGATCGCTGCCCACACCTGCCTGCCTGTCCGCCTAGCATCACTACTCTGGATGGTTCTGACTTAGAATTTGTGGACAACTACAAATACCTAGGTGTCTGGTTAGACTGTGAACTCTCCTTTCAGACTCACATCAAGAATCGGCCTCCAATTTCGCAACAAGGCATCCTTCACTCATGCTGCCAAACATATCCTCGTAAAACTGACTTCGGCAATGTCATTTACAAAATAGCCCCCAACACTCTACTCAGCAAATTGGAAGACCTCCCTGGTCTTTGAAGTTGAATCTGTGTTTGAAATTCCTGGCTCGACTGCGGGACCTTACAGACAATTTTATGTGTGGGGTTCAGAGTTAAGGTAGTCATTCACGCATCATGTTAAACCTTATTATTGCACACAGAATAAGTCCATGCAACTCATGTGATTGTTAAGCAAATATTTACTCCTGAACATATTTAGGCTTGCCATAACAACGGGGTTGAATACTTAGACATTTCAGCTTTTCATTTATTGTCAATTTGTAAAAATGTCTAAAATATAATTCCACTTTGACGTTATGGGATATTGTGTGTAGGCCAGTGTAAACAAAAAATCAATTTAACACATTTTAAATTCAGACTGAAACACATCAAAATTTGGAAAAGTCAAAGGGTGTGAATACATTTTGAAAGCACGGTAGTTATAGTTTATACAAGTGTTAAATCATTTGATGTTAAGATAGCTTTGTAAGGTTCTGTATTTATTTCCTTAGTGAACCCTGTGTTTTGTTTCTTGGGTTCTTGAACATAGGTTTACGTTTAAGAACACAAAGAAACAGGGCTGTCTTTCATTTTTGTTAATTGATTTCACCTGTGTTAGTTACTCACCTGGTCTCATCAGCTCCTTATTTAGTTCAGTTCATTCTGTTTGTGCCTTTGTGAGGTATTGTTTGTTTTGACTCTACTAAGCCTTCTCCTAGCTCGTCTGTGAGAACCAGTTATAGCATTCAGTCCTAGTTTTGATTCACTGCGTATTGCCAGCGACCACGATTCCTGCCTTCTGCGAAGGCGAAATAAACACCTGCCGCACTCTGCTCGTTAATCTACACATTTTTCTCCCTGAGCATTCATTACAAGCTTGAACATGTGAAAGTTGGTTTGGTGACCCTAGTTTGAATGGTTGAAGAGTTATTGTTTTAGTTATTTTATGCAAATACTTGCACATGTATATAGTTACAGTTGCTAGAAGTGTTAAAGAATGTGAAGTTAGGATAGCCTGAACATGTGAAATTTCCAAATTTCACATGTTCAGGATATCTTAACTTCAAATGCTTAACATTTTATCAGCTAACTATTCAAATTAGCATAAAATAAATATTGCTTGAATAGTTCGAGTTAATGTTGAGTTATTTTATGCAAATTCTATAGTTCTAGTTGATATACGTTTAAGCATTTTAAGTTGTGTAAGTTGATTTCGTATCTACTTTGAAAAGTTCAAAAGTTACTATTGGTAGGTTCTTTTAAGCAAATGTATATAGTTATGTTTTTTCCTTTATATAATGACAAACTGTGGTGTAGGTTTAACTACTTTGAATGAACATATACTTTAGCTAAACTCATTGTTTAGCCATGCAAGGCATTCTTCAACCACCTGCCCCGCCCGCATAGCCTGCTGGGTAATAGCCTGCTGGGTAACGTAGTCTAAATGTTATTAACACAACACATCTTCCATCCTTTTTTTTTTACATTGCTCTCATCACTTAAGCGGCAATAAACATTCGGATTTATTTTTTCAACTAAATATGGTCTGTCCAACAATACTTTATTGTGGCAATTTCTTTTCACAGAAACAAAACATTCAGTCCAGGTGTAGCTTTTTTTTTAGCAATTCGCAATAAGTCTTCATTGTCAGTCAGGGTGTTCTGACTGAATTGTCCAATGCTAAAGGTATTTGACGCTTCAGCAGTATACTCCTGATGATCCTCAGTCCCTTGAGTGAATGGCTGAAGCCTTAGATCCACTATGTTTCGTCTCAATTGTGATCCATGCTCCGTTTGGATCTCATAGGATCGCGGTGCAACTTCTCTCTGCACACCCTTGCTGCATCCAGGTTCCTGTAGTGATGTTTCGGAGTCATACATGATTTCCAGGGTTCAATTCAGGTAAGTGTCTTGCACTTTTGTCGTGTCGCTGTTTTTGTTTTGTCTTTCTGTTTTTCCTTCGAGTTTGACTTTGTGAGCACCTCTGGGTGTTAGCAAGTCCTCATGGATGGGTAGGTTGGTTCTGATGTGACGTCCCATCAACATTTGTGCAGGTGAGTGTCTGTTCTGTAGCGGTGCGCTGCGGTAGGTCATCAGATTTGTTTTTAGGAAATCCTCCTTTCCATCGTGAGCCTTATTCATCATACCTTTGACAATTTTGATTGAACTGTCTGCTAAGCCATTGGACCTTGGGTAGTTGGGGTTGGAGGTGTTGTGTTGGAATCCCCAGTCATTAGCGAAAGATCGGAATTCAGAACTGGAGAACTGCGGGCCATTGTCCGAGTACAGTTCAGACACAACCCCATGTCTTGCAAAGACTGATTTCAGGTAGGTGATTACAGCTTTGCTGGAGGTAGTTGACAGTGTTGCTGCTTCAGGGTAGTTTGAGTAGTAGTCGGTAAAAACAATGAAGCTTTGAATTTGCAGTCAAAGGTCAACTCCATCTTTGTAGTTTGATACTGGATGAGCCGTTAGCGGCTCTGCTTGCTGCTTTGGCCTGTAGGTCAAACAAAGTTCACATGAAGCAGTGGTCTTGCTGATTTCCTGGTTCATTCTTGGCCAGTACATTACTTCTCATGCTCGTCGTTTGCTTTTTTCCTCACCCAAGTGGCCCTTGTAATTTCTGTAGCATTTCTTTGCGTAGTGTCATGGGAATGACAATCCTGTTGCCTTAACACTATCATCCACAACGGTGAGCTCTGCTCTGCACATCCAGTAATCCTGTATTCTCCTTGGACAGTTTTTCAGTGCGGGCCATCCTATCAGTGTTTCTTTCAACTCCGTCATTGTTTGGTCAGCTGCGGTCTCTTTTGATCTGCTCCATTCTCTCAGAAGACACAGGAAGTGATGCTACAGTCATGCCGACGTAGGCCTGAATCTCAGTATTTTTCTGTTTGTCGAAGCTCACTTTCTTGTCGAGTGCTCGAAAGTGTCGGCGGCAAACATTAACTTTCCGGGGTATAGATCATCTTCACATCATACTTTTGCAGTCTGTTCAACATTCTCTGGATTGTCATTTGACAATCATTCAGTGCCTTAGACATGACTGACACCAACGGTTTGTCGTTGGCTTCTACATCGAAGTGTCGTCTGTAGACGTACTGGTGAAACCTTTCGCAAGTGTATGTGCTCACCAGTAGTTCTTTCTCTATTTGTGCATACCTTGTCTCTGCGACTGTCAAGGCTCTGGACGCATAAGCGACGGGTTGCCATGTGTCATCATGCTGTTGCAGAAGAACTGCTCCCAGGCCAAACTGACGCATCTGCAGAAATCCTTTTGCTTTTCTCTGGATCATAGAACCTGAGCCCTGGCTTTTTTGTGATTCTCTTCAGGTTTTTGAAGCAGTTGTCCTGTTCATGGGACCATTCCCATTAATTTTTCTGTTCCAGATGACATCTGAGTGGAGGAGACTGTGCTGACAGTTGAGGTATGAAGCGTCTCACATCGTCCTTGTTCTTCAGGCGCGCCACGTTCATGGCTGATGTTTTCCTCGGGTCTGGTTTGATCCTCAAAGTACGTCTCCCACGAAGGTTAGTGTTTTCACACAACTTGCATTTGTCCTCGTTTAGATTTAGGTTGACTTTCCATTCCAGCACTAGTCTCACTCTCGCGTCGTGTTCTTTTGTGAACCACCAGACTGTCATCCATCAGTTTCCAATCTTGGAATGTGCTCGAAGATCATGTGGCTTGTCTTGTGGTAGAGCTCTGGTGCTGAGAGAATCCCATAAGGTAGACAAATCTGTACCTGCCCTCAGGTGTGTTGAATGTGCATAGCCTTGAGCTTGCATCATCTAGCTTAATTTGCCAGAATCCTGATGAGGCATCAAGCTTACTGAACCACATTGCTCCAGCAAACTGCAAACTGCGACATTGGTTGGCAACTTGAAATGCTCTTTTGATTGCTTTGCTGAAATCTTTCGGGTCTAGACATATCCTGAGATCGCTGTTCTTTTTCACCACAATAACCAGTGAGCTTACCCAAGTCTGTAGGTTCAAAATATCCTCTCCTGTTGTCCTGGTTTGCAGAGGATGTATTTTCTTAATTGACCCCTCCCCCCATAAACATAACGGACATATACCAAGAGCTGTGCCAGGCCCACCACATACGACTCATCCAGTTGTAACACATAGAATTCACTGGCTTGTATGCGAATCAGTAATTGCTTCAAAACATCTCCTGCCATTTTTAAATTGGCATGTTTTGTTTCTAAATGTCTACGCAAGCTTGACGGTTTCATCAAGTTGAGAACTTTTGCACATTTAACACTGTGGCTGAGGAAAGGCACTACTTAACTACTAGTTATCACATTTGCGCCTATTCGATGGTCCAACCCTGTCTGTTGTTCGGTGCTTTCCCGGGTTAGGGGGCAGTAGCTCTTCAGCTGCATCATGCTAGCTGGGCTAACAACAAGTCTAGAATTACTGATGCTAGCATTGGATGTGCAACGTGGTAGCAGAACAACTTGTCATTGACAGATGCAGGTGTAGTACTGCTGGTAGTAGCAGTACATTCAGTAGAGATGGTATGTGTGTCTTTGGACGAAGGCCTCACTAAATGGACTGTTTTAAAATGTATTATACATTTTTATTTAAAAAAAATGTGAATCACATTTTTATTTGTCTTATCCCTGAAGGCATTGCGCGTACTGGGGGTACACCATCCCAACCGTGAAGCACGGTGGTGGCTGCATGTTTTGGGGGTGTTTTGCTGCAGGAGGGACTGGTGCACTTCACAAAATAGATGGCATCTTGAGGGAGGAAAATTGTGGATATATTGAAGCAACATCTCAAGACATCAGTCAGGAAGTTAAAGCTTGGTCGCAAATGGGTCTTCCAAATGGACAATGACCCCAAGCCTACTTCCAAAGTTGTGGCAAAATGGCTTAAGGACAACAAAGTCAAGGTATTGGAGTGGCCATCACAAAGTCCAGACCTCAGTCCCATAGAACATTTGTGGGCAGGACTGAAAGAGTGTGCAAGCAAGGAGACCTATTAACCTGCCTCAGGTACACCAGCTCTGTCAGGAGGAATGGGCTAAAATTCACCCAACATTTTGTGGGTAGCTTGTGGAAGGCTACCCACAATGTTTGACCCAAGTTAAACAATTTAAAGGCAATGCTACTAAATACTTATTGAGTGGTATGTGAACTTCTGACCCACTAGGAATGTGATGACAGAAATAAAAGCTGAAATAAATCACTCTCTACTATTATTCTGACATTTCACATTCTTAAAATAAAGTAGTGCTCCTAACTGACCTAAAATAGGGAATTTTTACTTGGATTAAGTGTTCGGGAATTGTGAAACTGAGTTTAACTGTCTTTGGCTAAGGTGTATGGTGACTTTAACTGTATGTATGCATATTCAATATATTTACACTATTAAACAAATGCAAGTGCGTAATTTTGTTTTTTACATGTATTTCTTTCTCAACTGTATTTTCATCCAGATTTTGGGATGAACAGTAACAGACAAAACAAATACAGTAGAAACAAATAGACTTGTTACTATCATCTCTGCAGGGAATGTACAGCTGGATCCCGGAAAGGTGAGAACGGTGGTGGATTGGCCCCAGCCTACACCCAGAGTGCAGCTGAAACGTTACCTGGGATTTACCAACTTTTATCGCCACTTTATCCAGGGTTACAGGACCCTGGCTTCCCCCTGCCTGCACTCACCTCTCCTAAGGTTCTGTTTATTCCATGTATAACATGTGGGGGTAGGGGGGGGGGCAGATAACCAGATATTTGTTCCTGATGCTGTGCGCCCATCAACCCAGAAGTGGGCCCACTCCTCCAGGCTTACCTGCCCCCTGGCTCCCATTGGACACTGGCCTTTGTGCAGCAACCTTTTTGATGGCCTACCATGATCCCGGGCGTCTCCGCGTTCGTCACCCCTTGCACGGTATGTGCGCAGAACAAGACTCCTTGACAAGCTCAGGCTGGTCTCCTTCAACCACTCCCTGTCCCTCACCATCCCTGGTCTCACATATCACTGGACTTAGTCACGGGTCTCCCCCGTCTGATGGCAACACCACCATCCTGACAGTAGTGGACCGGTTTTCCAAAGCCGCCCACTTAATTTCTCTCCCCAAGCTACACTCTGCCAAAGAGACGGCCCAGCTCATGGTGCAGCACGTCTTCCGGATCCATGGACTCCCGGAGGACATGGTCTCCGACCGGGGTCCTCAGTTCTCATCCCGGTTCTTGAAGGAGTTCTGCACACTCATTGTGTCTTCGGTCAGCCTGTCCTCCAGGTTCCACCCTCAGTCCAACGGCCAGTCGGAGCGAGCCAATCTAGACCTGGAAACAACTCTTCACTGCGTTGTCTTCGCCAACCCAACCAGCTGCAGCCAGCAATTTATGTGGGTTGAATACGCCCACAACACCCTCCCCTGCTCTGCTACTGGGCTCTCACCTTTCGGGTGTTCCCTGGGTTATCAGCCCCCACTCTTCCTGGAGCAAGAGGAAGAGGTCGGCATACCCTCTGCCCAGATGTTTGTCAGCCGCTGTCGCCGTACCTGGAAGAGAGTCCAGTCGGCTCTTCTCAAGACCACCTCCAGGTATTGATGACAAGCAGACCACCACCAGACCACAGCAATTTAAATCACTATAACACTTAACAAAGGCCTGCAGTCTGTTTTAGAATGGGTGGCAAGACATATGCTAGTCCTAAATATTTCAAAAACTAAAAGCATTGTGTTTGGGAAAAACCATTCACTAAACCCTAAACCTCAACTAAATTGTAATGAATAATGTGGAAATTGAGCAAGTTGAGAAGAGTAAACTGCTTGGTGTAACCCTGGATTGTAAACTGTCATGGTCAAAACATATTGATGCAACGGTAGCTAAGATGAGGAGAGGTCTGTCCATAATAAAGCACTGCTCTGCTTTCTTGACATCGCTAAGCCCTAGATTTGTCGCACCTGGACTACTGCCCAGTCATATGTTCAAGTGCCACAAAGAGAGATATAGGCAAATTAAAGTTGCCCCAGAACAGAGCAGCATGGCATAGCTAACATGCATGTCAATCTCTCCTGGCTCAAAGTAAAGGAGTGATTAACTGCATCACTACTTGTCTTTGTGAGAGGTTAATGACATGTTGATAGCACTGAGTTGTCTGTTTAAACAACTAGCACACAGCTCAGACAGCCACGCATACCCCACAAGACATGCCACTAGAGGTCTCTTTACATTCCCCAAGTCCAGAACAGACTATGGGAAACGCATAGTACTACATATAGCCATGGCTACATGAAACTCTTTTCCATATCAAGTAACTCAAACAGTGAAATCAGACTCCTCCCCAAATAAAAAGATAGAGCTACACCTTATGGAACAGCATGGACTGTGGGGAGATGCACACATACAAACACACGCACTCTACACACACGTATATTGTAATATTGCGGTATTATGGATTGTGTATTGTAGACATATTGTGGTAGTGTGTAGTAATGTGTTGTGTGATGTACTGTTTTATTGCCTTAATCTTGTTTGGACCTCAGGAAGAGTAGCTGCTGTCTTGGCAGAAGCTAATGGAGATCTGAAATAAATACAAATACAAAAGATAAGTTGTGAGTTATTGGGAGTCCAACTTTTTCATGAAACTTGTTGACTCTGTCCACTGTGCTGCCAATTCTGCACGTCTGTGTGAAGGTTACACAATGACTGGTAAAGATCATATTCTCAGTGACTCATCTTTTTTGATCAGCGACAAAGACCAAACCATGACTTAGAGACAGATACAGTCCTGTATCAGCTGGTGTTGTTGCCTATTTACTTAAACTTTGTATGATAGTAAGGGAAGAACTGGCTGCCATCTGGTAGGCTACTAATAGGTAATGGTGCTCGTTCACCAAAGAAACTAAGAAGTTATTATTGGTAGTTATCATTTCATAACCACTTTACCGTGTCAATTCTAAGTAAATACCAGATAGTGGACGGTTGGCTAAAATAAATCATTATCCATTTATTGAAGCATCTGAGATAGATTTTTACGCAAAGTAATTATAATATTACACAATACACATGACACCAAATATTCATGTTTTATTGAGAGATTGGGGAGTAAATTCTCCTACAATCCAGAAGATGGCACTATGCAGCTGAATTAATAATTCCTTAATACAGTAGCAAATGAGCACTCGCAAGAATTCAGTATTCTTGATAGCAGAGTTATACATTCATTCACATTTAAGATTTATTATCAATAAATGTTCTATCAATGCATATTTGTGCATTGCATAGGTCAAGCAGTGTCATGGCGAATTCTATGTTAATTCTAGTCCACTCGAGAAATAAACTGATGTCCTATTCAAAATGGAACAGTCATTACATTGAAATGGAAATTCAATTGCGGGAAGGTTTTGAAGAAGACTGAAATTCTTCTTTGCTTTGTTTGAACCCAGAGTCAGTAAAAGTGCACTGCCCCCGGAGCAGAGTTAGGGGTTAAGTGCCTTGCTCAAGGGCGCAATGGCAGGCGATGGCATCTAGGACACTGATTCCAGTAACAATCTGGTTGCCAGCTCACAACCCACAATATGTCCCCCTTGGACTCAGAATTTTAACCAGAGACCGACTGCTGGCCTGTTTCTAACCTCTAGGCTACCTGCCAGTTCAGGGATTTTGGAGGTGGTAAAAATCAGTGGTGGAAAAATTATTCAAGTGTCATACTTGAGTAAAAGTAAAGATACCTTAATAGAAAATGACTCAAGTAAAAGTGAAAGTCACCCAGTAAAATATTACTTGAGTAAAAGTGCAAAGGTATTTGGTTTTAGTATCAAAAAACTTCCGGCGCCGACAGAGATGGCCGCCTCGCTTTGCGTTCCTAGGAAACTATGCGGTATTTTGTTTTTTAACGTGTTATTTCTTACATTGGTACCCCAGGTAATCTTAGGTTTCATTACATACAGTCGGGAGGAACTACTGAATATAAGAGCAACGTCAACTCACCATGTTTACGACCAGGAATACGACTTTCCCGAAGCAGATCCTGTGTTTTAACCACCACCCAGGATAATGGATCGGATCCCAGCCGGCGAACCTGAACAACGTCGCAGTAAAAGGGGCAAACGAGGCGGTCTTCTGGTCAGGCTCCGGAGACGGGCACATCTCTCACCACTCCCTAGCATACTACTCGCCAATGTCCAGTCTCTTGACAACAAGGTTGATGAAATCCGAGCAAGGGTAGCATTCCAGAGAGACATCAGAGACTGTAACGTTCTTTGCTTCACGAAACATGGCTCACTCAAGAGACGCTAACGGAGTTGGTAAAGCCAGCTGGTTTCTTTACGCATCGCGCTGACAGAAACAAGCATCTTTCTGGTAAGAAGAGGGGCAGGGGGGTATGCCTTATGATTAACGAGACATGGTGTGATCATAACAACATACAGGAGCTCAAGTCCTTCTGTTCACTTCTGTTCCTCACAATCAAATGTCGACCGTATTATCTACCAAGAGAATTCTCTTCGATTAAAATCACAGCCGTATATATTCCCCCCCAAGCAGACACATCAATGGCCCTGAACAAACTTTATTTGACTCTAGGTAAACTGGAAACCACATACCCTGAGGCTGCATTCATTGTAGCTGGGGATTTTAACAAGGCCAATCTGAAAAAAAGACTCCCTAAATTCTATCAGCATATTGATTGTGCAACCAGGGCTGGTAAAACCCTGGATCATTGATATTCTAACTTCCGCGGTGCATATAAGGCCCTCCTTTTTGGAAAAGCTGACTACGACTCCATTTTGTTACTTCGAACTTACAGACAGAAACTAAAACAGGAAGCTCCCGCGCTCAGCTCTGTTCAACGCTGGTCCGACCAATCTGATTCCACGCTTCAAGACTGCTTTGATCACGTGGAATGGGATATGTTTCGCATTGCATCCAACAACAACATTGATGAATACGCTGATTCGGTGAGCAAGTTCATTAGAAAGTGCATTGGCGATGTCATACCCACAGCAACTATTAAAACATTCCCAAACCAGAAACCGTGGATTGATGGCAGCATTCGCGCGACACTGAAAGCGCGAACCACTCTTTTAAACAAGGGCAAGGTGACCGGAAACATGACAGAATATAAATGAGCCCTCTCCAGTACTCCCTGCTCACCCACGACTGTGTGGCCATGCACGCCTCCAACTCAATCATCAAGTTTGCGGACGACACAATCAGTGGTAGGCTTGATTTCCAACAACAACGAGACAGCCTACAGGGAGGAGGTGAGGGCCCTTGGAGTGTGGTGTCAGGAAAATAACCTCACACTCAACGTCAACAAAACAAAGGAGATGATCGTGGACTTCAGGAAACAGCAGAGGGAGCACCCCCCTATCCACATCGACGGGACAGTAGTGGAGATGGTAGTAAGTTTTAAGTTCTTCGGCGTACACATCACAGACAAACTGAATTGGTCCACCCACACAGACAGCGTGGTGAGGCTGAAGAAATTTGGCTTGTCACCAAAAGCACTCACAAACTTTTACAGATGCACAATCGAGAGCATCCAGTCGGGCTGTGCCTGGTACGGCAACTGCTCCGCCCACAACCGTAAGGCTCTCCAGAGGATAGTGTGGTCTGCACAATGCATCACCGGGGGCAAACTACCTGCTCTCCAGGACACCTACACCACCCGATGTCACAGGAAGGCCATAAAGATCATCAAGGACAACAACCCCGCTATCATCCAGAAGGCGAGGTCAGTACAGGTGCATCAAAGCAGGGACCGAGAGACTGAAAAACAGCTTCTATCTCAAGGCCATCAGACTGTTAAACAGCCACCACTAACATTGAGTGGCTGCTGCCAACATACTGACTCAACTCCAGCCACTTTAATAATGGAAATTGATGTAAAAAATGTATCACTAGCCACTTTAAACTATGCCACTTTTATGTTTTCATACCCTACATTACTCATCTCATATGTATATACTGTACTCTATACCATCTACTGCATCTTGCCTTTGCCGTTCTGTACCATCACTCATTCATATATCTTTATGTACATATTCTTTATCCCTTTACACTTGTGTGTATAAGGTAGTAGTTGTGGAATTGTTAGGTTAGATTACTTGTTGGTTACTACTGCATTATCGGAACACAAGCATTTCGCTACACTCGCAATAACATCTGCTAACCATGTGTATGTGACAAATAAAATTTGATTTGATTTGATTCGTAGCATACGTATCGGTGAATCGTTGTGACATATGAATTACGAGTGAGAGTGCAATCAATGTGTAATAACTACGTACAAAATTAATGAATGTGTTAAATTATTGTGTGACGTGGAGGAATATTCAGGTCCTGATTGGTAAAGATGCTTATTTGATGTATCAAATAGTATTATCTGACGTGTCAAATAGTGTTATTTGATGTGTATCTTTTTGACATGCAAAGACCCAAACGCCGTTCCATAGTTGACCAGGGTAGGGGTAGCCAGGTGGAAAGCATGGCCAGTCGTATAACAATGCTTATTGAAATTCTCAATTATCGTGGATTTATCGGTGGTGTTTCCTAGCCTCAGTGTAGTGGGCAGCTGGGAGAAGGTGCTCTTAATCTCCATGTACTTTTTGGAGTTTGTGCTACAGGACGCAAATGTATGTTTGAAAAAGCTAGCCTTTGCTTTCCTACCTGCCTGTGTAAGTGTGGAAGAGGTGAAATTTTTTTTTCTTGTTTACTAACAATGACAAGACACCGGAGTCTGACATCTTGGATGGAAAATTACTGAGGATAACAGTGGACAATATTGCCATTCGTATTTGCCATATCTTCAATTTAAGCCTACTAGAAAATGTGTGCCCTCAGGCCTGGAGGGAAGCAAAAGTAATTCCATTGCAGACTGCATTGTATAAACCATTGGTTATGTGAAACATTATTGCCTGCAAAGTCGGGGATCAGATTGCTAAAACATGCAATGTGGTTAGTTGATTTGTTCAACACCTACCCAAGATCTGGCAGCAATAAAAAAAAGTGATCCATCCCCTTACTGACCTGCTAAGAAACCAGCTAGGAAAGGAGGAAAGGGAACTATCAATGAAAATGAGGAAAGCTAAGAATGAAATAGAGATTTTCCATGTAGGGATTCAACACAGCCAGTAGATGGCAATAGTATTGGTCTAAAGCAACTGTCAAACATTCAAGGGAGGGCTGTGTATCTTCTGGTTTTCGCTCCACCTGTACTTGATTGATGATTTAAGGTCACTAATTATTAAGGAACTCCCCTCACCTGTTTGTCGAGGTCTTAATTGACAGTAAAACAAAAACCCGCAGACACTGCCCTCCGTGGAACAAGTTTGACATAAAATATGTAAGGAAAGGAGGAAAGGAAAGATAGCTAGGAAAGTAAATTAGATACGTGAGATAGGAAACCAGAAAAGGAAGCCAAGAAAGGAAGGATTAGGAAACGAAAGGATGAAAAGGAGATATGAAGCAAGGAAAGGAAAGGAGGAAAGGGATTTAGGAAAGGAGGGAAATAATGTATGTAAGGAAAGGAGGAAAGGAAAGATAGCTAGGAAAGGAAATTAGATATGTGAGATAGGAAACCAGAAAAGGAAGCCAGGAAAGGAAGGATTAGCAAATGAAAGGATGAAAAGGAGATATGAAGCAAGGAAAGGAAAGGAGGAAAGGAAATGAGGAAAGGAGAAAGGGAAGCCAGACAGATTAGGCATTTATTTGTTTTTACTTTTAGCATGTTTTCTTACCTCTTTAATAATCATATTTGGTCATCCACAAAAACAGGAACATCTACGTGAAAACAGACATAACAGCCAGCATCTCTCTCTATTGAAAACTACTGGCTGCAATATCATTATTTGAATAGTATGAGGCATCAGATTATGGAAATAGCAATGTAAATGAGAACTCCATTTATCCAATAGTTCCTCCCTCCCAAGGGAATTATTTACTCCTTTTGTTTCAGTCATTATGACCGCTATCAGCCTCCTATGCAAATATGATGACGGTGACTCTGTTTCCAGACGTCATAGATGGGACCAGTCTAGTACTTATAATGTACTTCCTCCACATTTCATATTCACCTCCAGCATCTCTTTTGGTTCTTCATTTCATCCCTGTGGGCGAAACTGCATATAACCCAGAGGAACTTTCTAAATGTCAAAGCGTATCAGACTGCCTCGGTTTTACCTTAACAAAAAGGGGAATTCCCCCGTTATTTACTTCACTTCCCTTTCTCTAAACTCTGGAGTTATCATTCAGTGAACATTGATTTTTGGAAATCCCCTTCCTTCCCCAAAGTCATGTTTCACACAGCTGTTCATATCTTGCGCTCTAAGTGTAGATATTATACATGTTGTTTACCCAGGTATGACAGGGTCATTTTCCTGACATTTACCTGACAAGTCATAGGAGGCAAATTCTCTAGGCTAATACAGTTGACCGTATCCATTCATGACGAGTATTTGTAATATTGTAATCTTGTTATAATTCTACACATTAGAACAACATTCAGTTGCATAGCATTTAGACAATTCTGAGAACTGATGTTGGTAAATAATGTAAAAAATGTCTGTCTCTGTTATATCTCATTCATTTGTTGGCCCAAACAAATCTTACATATTGTAGGCAACTGTAGCCTACTCAAAATTATAAATGTAATTTTATAATGCCATTTACAGTGCCTTCAGAAAGTTATCATACCCTTTGACTTGTTCTACACTTATTTTGTTGTGTTACAGTAATTTACATATGCATTCACACCACTGAGTCAATACCTTGTAGAAGCACCTTTGGTGGTTTTATTTCTTTATTTCACCTTTGTTTAACCAGGTAGGCTAGTTGAGAACAAGTTCTCATTTGCAACTGCGACCTGGCCAAGATAAAACAAAGCAGTTCGACACATACAACAACAGAGTTACACATGAAATAAACAAACATACAGTCAATAATACAGTTGAAAAAGTCTATAAACAGTATGTGCAAATAAAGTAGGATAAGGGAGGTAAGGCAATAAATAGGCCATGGTGGCGAAGTAATTACAATATAGCAATTAAACACTGGAATGGTAGATGTGCAGAATATGTATATATATATATATATATATACTGTATATATACAGTGGGGAGAACAAGTATTTGATACACTGCCGATTTTGCAGGTTTTCCTACTTACAAAGCATGTAGAGGTCTGTAATTTTTATCATAGGTACACTTCAACTGTGAGAGACGGAATCTAAAACAAAAATCCAGAAAATCACATTGTATGAATGTAAGTAATTAATTAGCATTTTATTGCATGACATAAGTATTTGATTCATCAGAAAAGCAGAACTTAACCTCTTGAAGCTAGGGGGCACTATTTATGTTTGGAAATATAATGTTCCCAAAGTAAACGGCCTATTTCTCAGGACCAGATGCTAGAATATGCATATAATTGACATATTAGCATAGAAAACACTCTAAAGTTTCCTAAACTGTCAAAATATTGTCTGTGAGTATAACATAACTGATATTGCAGGCAAAACCCTGAGAAAAATATTTTCCAGGAAGTTGCTTCTATTTTGAAAACTCCATGTTCCATAGCCTCCCATTGCTCCATTTAAAGGGATATCAACCAGATTCATTTTCCTATCGCTTCCTCAAGGTGTCAACAGTCTTCAGACATAGTTTAAGGCTTTTATTTAGAAGAATGAGCGTGAACGACCACATTGCGTAAGTGGATAGGTGGGGGCTCTCAGAGTAAATTGTGCGCAAAAGAGAAAGGTGGCCATTGTTACTCCCGGTCCTAGTGAAAAGCCAACTGTCCTGGTTGATATATTATCTTATACAGTGCCTTGCGAAAGTATTCGGCCCCCTTGAACTTTGCGACCTTTTGCCACATTTCAGGCTTCAAACATAAAGATATAAAACTGTATTTTTTTGTGAAGAATCAACAACAAGTGGGACACAATCATGAAGTGGAACGACATTTATTGGATATTTCAAATCTTTTTTTGAAATCAAAAACTGAAAAATTGGGCGTGCAAAATTATTCAGCCCCCTTAAGTTAATACTTTGTAGCGCCACCTTTTGCTGCGATTACAGCTGTAAGTCGCTTGGGGTATGTCTCTATCAGTTTTGCACATCGAGAGACTGACATTTTTTCCCATTCCTCCTTGCAAAACAGCTCGAGCTCAGTGAGGTTGGATGGAGAGCATTTGTGAACAGCAGTTTTCAGTTCTTTCCACAGATTCTCGATTGGATTCAGGTCTGGACTTTGACTTGGCCATTCTAACACCTGGATATGTTTATTTTTGAACCATTCCATTGCAGATTTTGCTTTATGTTTTGGATAATTGTCTTGTTGGAAGACAAATCTCCGTCCCAGTCTCAGGTCTTTTGCAGACTCCATCAGGTTTTCTTCCAGAATGGTCCTGTATTTGGCTCCATCCATCTTCCCATCAATTTTAACCATCTTCCCTGTCCCTGCTGAAGAAAAGCAGGCCCAAACCATGATGCTGCCACCACCATGTTTGACAGTGGGGATGGTGTGTTCAGGGTGATGAGCTGTGTTGCTTTTACGCCAAACATAACCTTTTGCATTGTTGCCAAAAAGTTCAATTTTGGTTTCATCTGACCAGAGCACCTTCTTCCACATGTTTGGTGTGTCTCCCAGGTGGCTTGTGGCAAACTTTAAACGACACTTTTTATGGATATCTTTAAGAAATGGCTTTCTTCTTGCCACTCTTCCATAAAGGCCAGATTTGTGCAATATACGACTGATTGTTGTCCTATGGACAGAGTCTCCCACCTCAGCTGTAGATCTCTGCAGTTCATCAAGAGTGATCATGGGCCTCTTGGCTGCATCTCTGATCAGTATTCTCCTTGTATGAGCTGAAAGTTTAGAGGGACGGCCAGGTCTTGGTAGATTTGCAGTGGTCTGATACTCCTTCCATTTCAATATTATCGCTTGCACAGTGCTCCTTGGGATGTTTAAAGCTTGGGAAATCTTTTTGTATCCAAATCCGGCTTTAAACTTCTTCACAACAGACCTGCCTGGTGTGTTCCTTGTTCTTCATGATGCTCTCTGCGCTTTTAACGGACCTCTGAGACTATCACAGTGCAGGTGCATTTATACGGAGACTTGATTACACACAGGTGGATTGTATTTATCATCATTAGTCATTTAGGTCAACATTGGATCATTCAGAGATCCTCACTGAACTTCTGGAGAGAGTTTGCTGCACTGAAAGTAAAGGGGCTGAATAATTTTGCACGCCCAATTTTTCAGTTTTTGATTTGTTAAAAAAGTTTGAAAAATCCAATGAATGTCGTTCCACTTCATGATTGTGTCCCACTTGTTGTTGATTCTTCACAAAAAAATACAGTTTTATATCTTTATGTTTGAAGCCTGAAATGTGGCAAAAGGTCGCAAAGTTCAAGGGGGCCGAATACTTTCGCAAGGCACTGTAGATATTTGAAAAACACCCTGAGGATTGATTATAAAAAACGTCTGACATGTTTCTGTGGACATTATGGATATAATTTGGAATTTTTGTCTGCGTTGACTTGACCGCTCTTTCCGGTGGATTCCTGGGCATAACGCACCAAACTAACGGAGGTATTTGGATATAATAAATATCTTTTTGGAACAAAAGGAACATTTGTTGTCTAACTGGGAGTCTCGTGAGTGAAAACATCCGAAGATCATCAAAGGTAAACGTTTAATTTGATTGCTTTTCTGATTTTCGTGACCAAGTTACCTGATTCTAAGTGTACTTATTGTTTTGTCGAGCGATCGATAAACTTACACAAACGCTTGTATTGCTTTTTCTACTTACAAATCATGAAGAGGTCTGTAATTTTTATCATAGGTACACTTCAACTGTGAGAGACGGAATCTAAAAATCCTGAAAATCACATTGTATGATTTTTAAGTAATTAAATTGCATTTTATTGCATGACATAAGTATTTGATACATCAGAAAAGCAGAACTTAATATTTGGTACAGAAACCTTTGTTTGCAATTACAGAGATCATACGTTTCCTGTAGTTCTTGACCAGGTTTGTACACACTGCAGCAGGGATTTTGGCCCACTCCTCCATACAGACCTTCTCCAGATCCTTCAGGTTTCGGGGCTGTCGCTGGGCAATACGGACTTTCAGCTCCCTCCAAAGATTTTCTATTGGTTTCAGGTCTGGAGACTGGCTAGAGCACTCCAGGACCTAGAGATGCTTCTTACGGAGCCACTCCTTAGTTGCCCTGGCTGTGTGTTTCGGGTCGTTGTCATGCTGGAAGACCCAGCCACGACCCATCTTCAATGCTCTTACTGAGGGAAGAAGGTTGTTGGCCAAGATCTGCGATTCATGGCCCCATCCATCCTCCCCTCAATACGGTGCATTCGCCCTGTGCCCTTTACAGAATAGCATCCCCAAAGAATTATGTTTCCACCTCCATGCTTCACGGTTGGGATGGTGTTCTTGGGGTTGTACTCATCCTTCTTCTTCCTCCAAACACGGCAAGTGGAGTTTAGACCAAAAAGCTCTATTTTTGTCTTATCAGACCACATGAACTTCTCCCATTCCACCTCTGGATCATCCAGATGGTCATTGGCAAACTTCAGACGGGCCTGGACATGCGCTGGCTTGAGCAGGGGGACCTTGCGTGCAGGATTTTAATCCATGACGGCGTAGTGTGTAACTAATGGTTTTCTTTGAAACTGTGGTCCCAGCTCTCTTCAGGTCATTGACCAGGTCCTGCCGTGTAGTTCTGAGCTGATCCCTCACCTTCCTCATGATCATTGATACCCCACGAGGTGAGATCTTGCATGGCGCCCCAGACCGAGGGTGATTGACCGTCATCGATTGATCGTCATCTTGAACTTCTTCCATTTTCGAATAATTGCGCCAACAGTTGTTGCCTTTTCACCAAGCTGCTTGCCTCTTGTCCTGTAGCCCATCCCAGCCTTGTGCAGGTCTACAATTTTATCCCTGATGTCCTTACACAGCTCTCTGGTCTTGGCCATGGTGGAGAGGTTGGAGTCTGTTTGAATGAGTGTGTGGACAGGTGTCTTTTATACAGGTAACAAGTTCAAACAGGTGCAGTTAATACAGGTAATGAGTGGAGAACAGGAGGGATTCTTAAAGAAAAGCGAACAGGTCTGTGAGAGCCGGAATTCTTACTGGTTGGTAGGTGATCAAATACTTATGTCATGCAATAAAATGCTAATTAAATACTTAAAAATCAGAAAATGTGATTTTATTGGATTTTTGTTTTAGATTCCGTCTCTCACAGTTGAAGTGTACCTATGATTAAAAAAAATACAGACCTTTACATGCTTTGTAAGTAGGAAAACCTGCAAAATCGGCAGTGTATCAAATACTTGTTCTCCCCACTGTGTGTATGTATATATATATATATATATATATATGTATGAATGTCCAAGTGGAGATACTGGGGTGCAAAGGAGCAAGATAAGTAAATAGAAACAGTATGGGGATGAGGTAGTTGGATGCGCTATTTACAGATGGGCTATGTACAGATGGGCTATGTACAGGTGCAGTGATCTGTGAGCTGCTCTGACAGCTGGTGCTTAAAGCTAGTGAGGGAGATATGAGTCTCCAGCTTCAGTGGTTTTTGCAGTTTGTTCCAGTCATTGGCAGCAGAGAACTGGAAGGAAATGCGGGCAAAGGAAGAATTGGCTTTGGGGGTGACCAGTGAGATATACCTGCTGGAGCGCGTGCTACAGGTGGGTGCTGCTATGGTGACCAGTGAGCTGAGATAAGGTGGAGCTTTACCTAGCAGAGACTGGTAGATGACCTGGAGCCAGTGGGTTTGGTGACGAGTATGAAGCGAGGGCCAGCCAACGAGGGCATACAGGTCGCAGTGGTGTTTATGGGGCTTTGGTGACAAAACGGAAGGCACTGTGATAGACTGCATCCAATTTGCTGAGTAAGGTATTGGAGGCTATTTTGTAAATGACATCGCCAAAGTTGAGGATCGGTAGGATGGTCAGTTTTACAAGGATATGTTTGGCAGCATGAGTGAAGGATGCTTTGTTGCGAAATAGGAAGCCGATTCTAGATTTAATTTTGGATTGGAGATGCTTAATGTGAGTCTGGAAGGAGAGTTTACAGTCTAACCATACACCTAGGTATTTGTAGTTGTCCACATATTATAAGTCAGAACCGTTCAGAGTAATGATGCTGGACGGGCGGGCAGGTGCAGGCAGCGATTTGTTGAAGAGCATGCATTTAGTTTTACTTGCATTTAAGAGCAGTTGGAAACCACAGAATGAGAGTTTTATGGCATTGAAGATCGTCTGGAAGTTAGTTTAAAACACAGTGTCCAAAGAAGGGCCAGAGGTATACAGAATGGTGTCGTCTGCGTAGAGTTGGATCAGAGAATCACCAGTAGCAAGAGCGACATCATTGATGTATACACAGAAGAGAGTCGGCCCGAGAATTGAACCCTGTGGCACCCCCATAGACACTGCTAGAGGTCCAGACAACAGGCCCGCCGATTTGACACACTGAACTCTATCAGAGAAGTAGTTGGTGAACCAGGCGAGGCAATCATTTGAGAAACTAAGGCTGTTGAGTCTGCCGATAAGAATGTGGTGATTGACACAGTCGAAAGCCTTGGCCAGGTCGATGAATACGGCTGTACAGTAATGACTCTTATCGATTGCGGTTATGATATCGTTATATCGCGGGTGAGCTGTGAGTTACAGCTGTGAGTCTTTTTGGATAAATCTCTAAGATCTTTGCACATCTAGATTATACAATATTTGCCAACTATAATTTTTTTTAATTCTTCAAACTCTGTCAAGTTTATTGTTGATCATTGCTAGACAGACGTTTTCAAGTATTGCCATAGATTTTCAAGCCAATTTAAGTCAAACTATAACTAGGCCACTCAAGAACATTCTATGTCGTCTTGGTATGCAATTCCAGTGTAGATTTGGCCTTGTGTTTTAGGTTATCATCCTGCTTAAAGGTGAATTCATCTCCAGTGTCTATTGGAAAGCACACTGATCCAGATTTTCCTCTTGGAATTTGCCTGTGATTATAGCTGTATTCGGTTTCTTTTAATCCTGAAAAACTCCCTAGTCCTTGCCGATAAAAAGCATACCCATAACATGATGCAGCCACCACAATGCTTGGACATATGAAGAGTGGTAGTCAGTGATGTGTTGTGTTGGATTTGCCACAAATTTAACGCTTTTTATTCAGGGAAAAAAGTTGTAAAATTGCCACAATTTTTGCAGTTTTAATTACGAGCCTTGTTGCAAATAGGATGCATATTTTGGAGAGAGAAAAAATTCTGTACAGGCTTCCTTCTTTTCACTCTGTCATTTGGGTTAGTATTGTGGAGTAACTACAATGTTGTTGCTCCATCCTCAGTTTTCTTACATCACAACCATTAAACTCTGTAACTGTTTTGGCCTCATGATGAAATCCCTGAGCTTCCTTCCTCTCCAGCAACTGAATTGACGCCTGTATCTTTGTAGTAAATGGGTGTATTGATACACCATACAAAGCTTAATTAATAATTACACCATGTTCATAGGCATATAATGTATATAATATAATGTTTACATACCCTACATTACTCATCTCATATGTATATGTATATACTGTACTCTATATCATCTACTGCATCTTTATGTAATACACGTATCACTAGCCACTTTAAACTATGCCACTTTGTTTACATACCCTACATTACTCATCTCATATGTATATACTGTGGCAAAGAAGGGGGTCGAGTGATAAATGGCAGATATGTGAGAGCAGAACTAATAAACGGGCTCTGCCCGATCACTAAAATGGCCACCCCTGTCATAACTACCGATCACAAAATGTCCGACCGCCAAAACTACAAGTCCCAGAAGCAAGGGGAACCCTCAGAAGGTGGAGCCGACCCACAGATAAAGGGTCAAAAAAACCAGGAAGAGGGAGAGAGAGTGCTGGAAGGATCTATGAACAATAGAGAAAGAGACAATAGAGATTGGCTGGATTTACCATGTATGAGCTGGATTGTTTTGGACTTATCTGTTGGCGTTTGGACCTGGACCTACCGAGAACCCGATTCGTCTACCAAACCCTGCTATCCTTGACCTCGCCTACGGCCTGGGTGGACCAGGACGGAGAAACAAACATACAGGTACTGTCCTGTTCGAAAGAACTCTCATTCTTGGGTGATTTGGTGACAGTTTACTACTTAATTTGTGACAAACGCTCCTAACCTTGAAGAGGTTTGCCACACGTGGTGGAGCATGCGGACAAGGACTAACCATACCACTGGTTAGGTAAAAGAAAAATGTTCAGTTAGCACTCCAAATGGGAGTCAGGTTTTTGTGGCTTTGTTTGGTTAGGACAGTTTCTCAGGAAAATAAGTATGGAGGGAGCCATACAGGCCCTGTTACAAGCGGCGGCCGCCCAACAAGAGGCAACTAGAGCTCAACAAATAGCTCATCAGGATGCAATGCGAATGTATCAGGACACGTAACAGGTCCAGCACCGCACCAACCAGCTGCTCAGAGAAGAGCAAGAGAGAAACACTCGGGAGTTAAGAGAAGGCCTAAAGGGGCTAGCAGACCAAATTGGGGCTCAATTACCAGCTGCAAATACCCAGAGGCGGGCCAATCATTTTATTCAAAAAATGACTGCACAGGATGATGTGGAAGCATACCTTACCACCTTCGAAAGGACGGCAGAGAGGGAGAAGTGGCCGAAAGAAGAATGGGCAGGGCTTCTGGCACCATACCTGGCAGGGGACGCTCAAAAAGCGTATTTCGACCTGGAGTTGAAAGATGCGCAGGATTACGATAAACTAAAGGGAGAGATCCTGGCTATACTGGGAGTGACCGTTACCGTGAGGGCACACCGCTTCCACCAGTGGTCCTACCGACCGGGACAACACGCACCAATACAGATGTTCGACTTGATTCACCTGGCACGGAAATGGTTGCGACCAGAGACCCGGTCATCCACCGAGATCGTTGAGACCATCGTACTCAACCAGTTTCAGCGAGGTCTACCCCAAGAAGTGAGACGATGGGTTGGCCAGAACAAGGTACTTTCCGCCGACCATCTCGTGGGCCTGGTTGAACGGTATTATACGGCAGGAACAGCTGAGCAGGCACAGGAGGAAAGATTCCCGTTCCCCAGGCCTGGGCGAACCAGCGGACAGGGTAAGGCTGTCCCAACATATGGAGGGGGAAGAGAGCAGCGTGGGGCAATGAGGAAAGAATCAGAATCAGGCCGAGACACTAAGGGAAAAAACGGAAACCGGGACTGGGTGTCGAGGGGGTCTTCCCCCCGAACCCCTATTATCTGTTACAATTGTAATCAACCGGGACATATTGCAGCCTACTGCCCTATTAAAGAAGAGCCAATGCAATGTAACCTCTGTGAAAATGAAGATGATATACGGTATGCATGTCCTGTTGTAACCACTGTACTTGAAAGATCAATAAACAAACATATGTGCAGGGTGAAGGTTGAAGGGAAAGAGGTTGAAGCACTGCTGGATTCCGGCAGTATGCTAACCCTGGTCGTTGCAAGCCTAGTGCCGAATCATAAACTGGATACAAGACAGGATATCAGTGTTACATGCATTCATGGGGATACCCGTCTGTACCCCACGGCCTTAGTGAGCATACAAACAGAGGACGGTCTGCTGGATTATGAGGTCGGCGTGGTCCCAAAGAAGCCATATGATGTAATATTGGGTAGATACTTTCCTAACTTTGCAAAGTTAGGCCACAAGAATGGCATATTTGAGAAGGCAACAACCCTGACCAAGCAGGAAGAAGCATGGGGCCTTCAACCAAAGCCAAGAAAAGAGATCTCCCAGGGGACAACATCACAGGTGCTAGTAGGGGAGGAGGAGGATGAAGTGGCAAACCTCGCTGATAACGAACAGCCCGGTACTAGTGGGGATGGGGTCGATCTGAATCCAGAGGACGACGATCTAGAACCAGCAGACCTGGCAGGGTCCTTGACTAATTTCGGGACGGCCCAAAACCAGGATCCAACCCTGCAGCAAGCCAGAGCAGATGTGCAGGTCATAGATGGTACTCCCATAAATGTTGGGATGATGCCTAATAGTTTTCCCCACTTCATCATGAAAAAGGGTTTGGTGTACAGAGTCTCGAAAATAAAGGTTGATGTGGTGGAACAGTTGTTGGTTCCCACCCGGTACCGGAGGACAGTACTGGATCTAGCTCATGGGCACATTCTGGGTGGACACCTTGGTATCGATAAAACCCGAGACCGGATTGTAAGGAGGTTTTACTGGCCAGGAATTCAAGCTGAAGTGGCTCGGCATTGTGGAGAGTGCCCGGAGTGCCAGTTAACAGCTCCCCGACCAGCTGTTAGAAGCCTGTTAGTGCCACTCCCCATAATCGAAACGCCATTTGAGAGGATAGCGATGGATTTAGTGGGCCCACTACCCAAATCCGCCAGAGGGCACCAATACATTCGGGTCATTCTAGATTATGCCACTCGCTACCCAGAAGCCATTCCCCTTCGGACGATGGCTTCCAAAAATATTGCAAAGGAATTAGTGCTCTTGTTCACAAGGGTAGGGGTTCCAAAGGAGATCCTTACCGACCAGGGGACCCCTTTTATGTCCCGCCTTATGGCGGACCTTTGTAAACTGTGGCAGGTGAAACAGTTGAGGACATCGGTTTACCATCCTCAGACGGACGGGCTGGTTGAGAGATTCAACCGGACCCTGAAGTCAATGCTCAAGAAGGTAATCGATAAGGATGGGAAAAACTGGGATTGCATGTTGCCGTATCTGATGTTTGCCATTAGAGAGGTTCCTCAAGCCTCGCTGGGGTTTTCTCCCTTTGAGCTGGTATATGGGAGGCATCCCCGGGGAATCTTAGACATCGCCCGGGAAACCTGGGAGCACCAATCCACCCCATATACTAGTGTCATAGAGCACGTCGCGGCAATGCAAGACAGGATAGCCACAGTCATGCCCATTGTCAGAGAGCACATGAGACAAGCACAGGAGCACCAGCGGCACACTTATAACCGGCAGGCTACCCTGAGGGAATTTCAACCGGGAGATAAGGTGTTAGTGCTGATCCCCACGGTAGAGTGTAAACTACTAGCCACATGGAAAGGACCATATGAAGTACTGGAGAGAATAGGAGAAGTCAATTATCGGATCCGACAGCCAGGTCGACGGCCCCAGGAACAGATTTATCACATAAACCTGTTAAAAGCATGGAGAGAGAGAGAAACACTAATGGTCACATACCCCACACACACTCAGGAGACAGCCGAAGTAAATATTTCACCCACTCTGTCCCCAGCACAAGTACAGGAAGTAAAGACCCTGATCCAGAAAAACAGAGATGTGTTTTCAGAGGTACCTGGCCGAACTGAGGTTACGGCTCATGATATCGTTTCCCTACCAGGGAGAAAAGTGAGCATGAGGCCATATCGGGTACCCGAGGCTCGACAGGCCGCAATTAGAGCAGAGACAGAGAAAATGTTGACAGCTGGAGTGATCGAAGAGTCACATAGTGAGTGGTCTAGCCCAATTGTGATGGTCTCCAAGCCCGATGGGTCTTTGCGGTTCTGTAACGACTTTCGGAAGGTAAATGAAATCTCCAAGTTTGATGCCTACCCCATGCCCCGAGTAGATGAACTACTGGAGAAAATTGGTAATGCTCGGTACATTACGACTCTTGATCTGACAAAAGGGTACTGGCAAATTCCTCTGACCACCAGGGCCAAAGAAAAGACAGCCTTTGAAACACCTGACGGTTTGTTTCAATACACCGTCATGCCATTCGGCTTACACGGGGCCCCAGCCACCTTTCAACGGCTCATGGACAAAGTCCTAAAACCGCACAAAGCATACGCCGCAGCTTATTTAGATGATGTGGGGATCTACAGCCCAGATTGGGAATCCCACTTACCCTGGGTACAGGCAGTGTTAGACGCCCTTAGAAAGGCAGGGCTCACGGCAAACCCTGCCAAGTGTTATGTGGGGTTAGAGGAAACAGAGTATCTGGGATACACTGTGGGAAGAGGGTTAATCAAACCTCAACGTAAGAAGGTGAAGGCAATTAGAGAATGGCCGAAACCAGTAAATAAGAAGCAGGTTCGAGCCTTCCTAGGGCTGACCGGTTACTACCGGAAGTTCATCCCAAGTTATGCCACAGTGGCCGCCCCACTTACCGACATGACTAGAGCCAGAGGGCCAAACATGGTCAAATGGGATGAAAGGGCCACCAAAGCATTTAGGACATTACAGGAGGCTCTCTGCTGTAATCCAGTGCTGGTGGTACCAGACTTTGAGAGAGAGTTTGTGGTTCAGACGGATGCCTCAGAGGTCGGCTTGGGAGCAGTGCTATCCCAAGAGGTAGAAGGGGTGGAACACCCCATCCTGTTTTTAAGCAGGAAGCTGGAACCACGGGAAACCAACTACTCAGTCGTTGAGAAAGAGGCGCTGGCAGTAAAGTGGGCTCTAGAAAGCCTGAAATACTACCTGCTGGGGCACCACTTCACCCTCATCAGTGACCATGCCCCACTCACCTGGATGCATAGGGCTAAAGAGAAGAACGCTCGGGTGATGCGGTGGTTTTTGAGTCTCCAACCGTTTCATTTTGACTTGAAACACAGAGCAGGGAAGCAAATGGGAAACGTGGATGGGTTATCCCGCATGCACGCATATTTTGCTGCGGTAGCCCGACCTAGGGGGTCGGATCTAGGGGGAGAGATGTGTGGCAAAGAAGGGGGTCGAGTGATAAATGGCAGATATGTGAGAGCAGAACTAATAAACGGGCTCTGCCCGATCACTAAAATGGCCACCCCTGTCAGAACTACCGATCACAAAATGGCTGACCGCCAAAACTACAAGTCCCAGAAGCAAGGGGAACCCTCAGAAGGTGGAGCCGACCCACAGATAAAGGGTCAAGAAAAACCAGGAAGAGGGAGAGAGAGTGCTGGAAGGATCTATGAACAATAGAGAAAGAGACAATAGAGATTGGCTGGATTTACCATGTATGAGCTGGATTGTTTTGGATTTATCTGTTGGCGTTTGGACCTGGACCTACCGAGAACCCAATTCGTCTACCAAACCCTGCTATCCTTGACCTCGTCTACGGCCTGGGTGGACCAGGACGGAGAAACAAACACACAGGTACTGTCCTGTTCAAAAGAACTCTCATTCTTGGGTGATTTGGTGACAGTTTACTACTTAATTTGTGACAAACGCTCCTAACCTTGAAGAGGTTTGCCACAATACTGTACTCGATACCATCTACTGCATCTTGCCTATGCCGTTCTGTACCATCACTCATTCATATATCTGTATGTACATATTCTTGTGTGTATAAGGTAGTAGTTGTGGAATTGTTAGGTTAGATTACTCGTTGGTATTACTGCATTGTCGGAGCTAGAAGCACAAGCATTTCGCTACACTCGCAATAACATCTGCTAACCATATGTATGTGACAAATAAATTTGATTTGATATTCAGCGTCTGCCACTCATTTTTCCTATTTGTTAAGCACATTTTTTGCTCCCAAACTTATTTAGGCTTACCATAACAAAGTAGTTGAATATTTATTTACTCAAGATATTTCAGCTGTAACATTTGTATTAATTGTATAGAATTTCTAAAAACAAAAGTCCACTTTGACATTATGGGGAATTGTGTGTAGCTCAGTGACACAAAATCTTAATATAATACATTTTAAATGCAGGCTCAAACATAACAAAATGTGAAAAGTAAAGAGGTGTGAATACTTTCTGAAGGCACTGTGTAAAACTGCTAAATTGAGAACGGTCAAACCAGATAATTAAACAAATCTGAAGTTGTTGCCTACAAACTAGTTTTAGGAAGGAAATAAATTATGCTGATGATGAGATGAGGAGATGGAAGAACTCATGCAGAAGCCAGGGAAATATTTTGTTTAATATAATAATATAATATATAGAGCAGCTCACAGATTACTGCACCTGTACATAGCCCACCTATAATTTAGCCCAAACAACTACCTCTTTCCCTACTGTATTTATTTTATTTTATTTATTTATTTTGCTCCTTTGCACCCCATTATTTATATTTCTACTTTGCACATTCTTCCACTGCAAATCTACCATTCCAGTGTTTTACTTGCTATATTGTATTTACTTTGCCACCATGGCCTTTTTTGCCTTTACCTCCCTTATCTCACCTCATTTGCTCACATCGTATATAGACTTGTTTCTACTGTATTATTGACGGTATGTTTGTTTTACTCCATGTGTAACTCTGTGTATGTGTCGAACTGCTTTGCTTTATCTTGGCCAGGTCGCAATTGTAAATGAGAACTTGTTCTCAACTTGCCTACCTGGTTAAATAAAGGTGAAATTATTTTTGTTTTTTTTAAATAAGTAGGCAGGCATGTAGTTGACTCATGATCATTTCACCAAATCAGTTCAATTTAAAGCTGCAAGCAGTGTTTCGGGGTCCTAGAACAAGGCCATAGCCAAACAATCTTTAGTTAACAGTCCTGCATAGCACTGCAAAGGACGACTGTTCTTATTTACATCATGTATACCAAATTGCATGACTCTAAGTTCAACAGATCAAAAGTTATAGGACCACGTGTGCTATAGTGCCATCAATTGGTCTGGTGTGGCTCAAAATTCCAAACTTGATTTTTGTCTTCAGAGTTGGTGTCATCGAACCCTATTACAAGTTTAAAGTTGAAAGAACAAATTAGCAAGGATGTGTTTCAATGGGAAAACAGTTTCACATTTATTGATTGGCTTCGCAAATTCATTAGAGACATATACCATAAGCATACATACCAAGTTTTGAGTCAATCGAATTTACAGTTCATAAGAAGAAAATCCATAATGGCAGACTTTATGGATTCTTTAGTCAAATATTTTCCTGTGATGAGAGAGGTCTATATACCAAATCTGTGAAATTCAGTGAAATTTCATAATAAAAATAGTGGAACATTAAAAAAGTTAAAACTGTATTAAATATATTCATATGTCACCAAATAATTTATTAAAATACATTGTTTTGCAATGAAGGTCTACAGTAACTTCAACAGCACTGTCTGGGGTAGCACCATGGTGTAGCCGTAGGACAGCTAGCTTCCGTCCTCCTCTGGCTACATTGACAAAACCTAGGAGGCTCGTTGGCCTCACCCCCTTCCATAGACATACATGGTTATTATGACCACTTCCGGAGGATGTACTTTTGCAGTATGAACTGACATCTGAACTGACATCTGAACTGACATGAACTGACATTGTCCATCCAATCATAGAATTAGGAGCATAAAATGAACCTAGTCAGTTGTATTGGGATTGTGCAAGTGTTCTACGTATGTGTTGAGAAGCTTGGTGACCTTGTTGGATAGAGATTAAGAGTGAAAAGTGATAGTTGAGCATTTTTTACATTATTCATTTCAAATGAGTTTTTTCAATTTACAGGAGATGGAGGAAGTATATTGTAAATTGTTTTCTTGATTTTAGAACTTTATTTTTGGTTCCAGTTATTACATTTATTAAAAATGTTCCTTGCTGACTTCAGTAGCTAGCTAGCTACCTGCGTGAATGTGCAGTTTTCTCTGCCAGAATGGTAGAATGACCAACGCTGCTGAAAATGTTGTGGACTTTTTGTTGAAGGACCCCTTTCATTCTCTGGGGTACACGGTGCGAATTGAAAGTGAGGGTCAACCTCTGCCTGAGATCAGTTTCATGAAGAAGGATGAAAAGGTGAGGGCGTTCAATACCAACTGATATCAAAAGTATAGCTGGTTAACAAGGAGCTTTTCGTCAAGCTGTCTGTATTGCTGGCCTTGCCTGCTTTTTGGAACGTCTGAGCCTTGGTCTAAAGGTGGGTACAGTGACCCGAAGAACATCGATCATTCAGCAGGCAGCATATAAATGCCCACATCAGATTCAAGCTTCTGAGAAAAAGCTAAATCGATCATGACGAAGGTCTATGTATTCAAACTAAGTGACACAACGAGAAAGTTAGAAGAAACAGGGGTGTTCTCAAACGGCTTATCAACACCACTGGGTTTTTGGACATGCAAGAATTTGCTTTTAGAGGACACTACGAGAGAATAAGTTCCACCGACAAGGGAAACTACAATGAGTTTGCAGAGGTAATTGCACGTAACAATGCTTTACTTACTGAATATATCAAACTTTCAACTCTTTTCTGGGATGCTGAAATCAATTCCGAATTATTTGATAACTTCCATCGCATCATCCACTAAAAGATTAAAGAGAGGATGACGGAGTGCATTTTTTCACTTGCGCTCAATTTGGCTTTCCACTTTCCTCCAGTATTTATTTTGCAAAGCTGAAAACACAATCACTCCAGACAGACACAAGCAAAAACAAATGATGTTGCAGCAGCCTAGGCTATGCCTAAACATTAGAGATCTGACATGCTGTAAAGGATGAAAACTAGACAATTTTTCAGTCTGATCAACTGTAGGCTACTAATAAGAGCAGATGCATACAGCCTATGTGCGCTGTCCATTTGGTCAGGGTAAACTAATTGGTCATGTTATGTATTTATAGTCCATTTGTGTGTCAGGAGAAAATGTGAACGTGATCAAATTTTGTTTATATTCAAAATTGGGTCGGCTAGGTTGCCAATACATTTTCAATCCAAAATTATTAACTGGAATGAATCAATCAACACAATAGTGATGACAGATGTGAGTAAAAACAAATGTAAAGGCCTGCAGTTGCATAGAACTGCATGACGAAAACATAACATTCATAAAACAAGCTCAGCCCTGTTAGCTCTACTGTCTATCAGTTGTTGTTTCTGTGTCTGGGTAGAGGAAATCCCGTTCCTAATCTAGTCTAAATATAATAATATGAACAAGTATAAGGTTGCTGCAATTTGACTGGGTTTTCATTCCCCCCAGGGCCAGGAGTTTTTTTCAGTGTTTTAAAACCATGTGACCCGATTCGGAAAAACTGGTCCCATCATGGCCCTTATAAAACTTTTTTACAACTGATTCATCACTGTCATACCTTATAGGGTCCGGAGTTTTCCTGGTTACGTTAACAGATAAGGAAAAACTTCAGGCCCCAGAGAGTAAAATGTGCCCCACCGCTCTGGGATTTATGGTGCCACCAGTCTGCTTGCAGTTGTCAGTTATCGTCAGGTATGTGAATGATCAAGGCATTATTCAGGAATGTTTCTTGGGCTATTTTTGATGTGTCAAGTGGGCGAGATGTGAACTCTGTGTTTAACTTCACGGAGAAACAAGTTCAAATCTACGATGGCGCAGCTGTAATGGAATGCATCTGCTATTTGTATTCCCAGATAAGTCCCCTCCTGTTCCCTGGTTAAGAGGTGATGACCAGTCCAATCTACTACCATTGTCAACTCTGTCATGACATGAACTGAAGCCACGTCTCATGTGCCCGCTCATCCACTGGCACATTGAATGTTTCCTCTACAAGCACCTCACCCTATCAATTTTCTCTCATTACTCTATGTAGAGTCAATCACATACACAAACACAATTACGTTATTACACATCAATGATTTTACTCCTTGCTTGGACTAGCTCATTCTTAAGCTCTTTGGTCAAACTGTGTAGTGTGTTGTTATTGTTTTTTGTCACAGACAAATCCTGTCCTGCACTGATGTCAAGCCTCTGAACACCTCAACTCATGCCTCATACCCTTATTCAATCACTGCTGTGATCCCTTCCAAACACTGTGTAAGTGGCCCTCTCATTCCATTTCCCCATAATATTGTACTATAAATATCTTTATTAAATGGTTAAAATAATTACTCTTTTGACGATTTTTGAAACACACTTTGACATCTCTGTGTGTTCAGTGTCTATACCGTGGGTCTCCCATCCTCCTCAATTGCTCAAGTCCCCAGCCTCCACGTGTAGAGAATCATGGGGGAGAGTGGGGTTGAGCCAAAGGTTTAGTTAAGCCACTCCTTGTTTCTAGGAAACCATTCACAAAATGAATCATGTGACCAAATATTTAAGAAGTGGTGGCAGGTCGTAGTGATCCGAGGGTTATATCCGCGGGCGGGTGGTTTAGGGTCATTAAACATTGTTTGGATATCGCGCCGGTGAGTGGCAGGTGGATTGAATAAAGATAAAACCAATAGGCCTACCTTAACTAAATCCATAAATGGATCATTCTTGTGCAATTTACAGTGCATTTGGAAAGTATTCAGACCCCTTGACTTTTTCAACATTTTGATACGTTACAGCCATATTCCAAAATGGATTAAATTGTTCCCCCCATCAATCTGCATACAATACCCCATAATGACAAAGTCAAAACAGTTTTTTGCAAATGTATTAAAAATTAAAAACTGAAATATCACATTTACATAAGTAATTAGACCCTTTACTCAGAACTTTGTTCAAGCACCTATGGCAGCGAGTCGAGTCCTCTTGGGTAGCACTACAAGCTTGGCACACCTGTATTTCGGGATTTTCTCCCATTCTTCTCTGCAGATTCTCTCAAGCTCTGTCAGGTTGGGTGGGGAGCGTCGCTGCACAGCAATTTTTAGGTCTCTCCAGAGATGTTTAATCGGGTTCAAGTCCGGACTCTGGCTGGGCCACTGGGCCACTGGACTATCAGAGACTTGTCCAGAAGCCACTCCTGCGTTGTCTTGGCTGTGTGCTTAGGGTCATTGTCCTGTTGGAAGGTGAACCTTCGCCACAGTCTGAGGTCCTGAGCACTCTGGAGTAGATTTTCTTCAAGGATCTCTCTGTACTTTGTTCCGTTCATCTTTCCCCTCGATCCTGAATAGTCTCCCAGTCCCTGCTGCTGAAAAGCATCCCCACAGCATGATGCTGCCACCACCATGCTTCACCATAGGGATGGTGCCAGGTTATTCAGGCCAAAGAGATCAATATTGGTTTCATCAGACCAGAGAATCTTGTTTCTCATGGTCTGGGAGTCTTTAGGTGCCTTTTGGCAAACTGCAAGCTTGCTGTCATGTGCCTTTTACTGTGTAGTGGCTTCCGTCGAGCCCCTCTTCCATGAAGGCCTGATTGATGGAGTGCTGCAGAGTGTTATCATCCCTTCTCCACAGAGGAACTCTGGAGCTTTTGTCAGAGTCACATCCCTGACCAAAACCTATCTCCCCCGGTTGCTCAGTTTGGCTGGGCGGCCAGCTCTAGGAAGAGTCTTGGTGGTTCCAAATTTCTTCCATTTAAGAATGATGTAGGCCACTGTGTTCTTGGGGACCTTCAATGCTGCAGAATATTTTTGGTACCTTTCCCCAGATCTGTGTCTTGACACAGTCCTGTCTCAGAGCTCTGCAGACAATTCCTTCGACCTCATGGCTTGGTTTTTGCTCTGACATGCACTGTCAACTGTGGGACCTTATATAGACAGGTGCATGCCTTTACAAATCCTGTCCAATCAATTGAATTTACCACAGCAACTGAGCTCAATTTCGAGTCTCATATCAAAGGGTCTGAATACTAAATTCAAATAAATAAGGTATTTTTGTTTTTTATTTTTAATACATTTGCTAAAATGTCTAAAAACCTGATTTCACTTTGTCATTATAGGGTATTGTGTGTAGATTGATATTTTTTTTTTCATCCATTTTAGAATAAGGGTGTAACACAACCAAATGTGGAAAAATAATTGGATTCTGAATACATTCCAAATGCATTGTAGGCTACATAGGCTACATTGATTAGATTTATTTAGAATTATTAGGATCCCCATAAGCAAACGTTTGTTTTTTCATTCTTTTAGGCTCTCATTAGTGCGTAAACCTAAACTTTAGGGCCTAACTGTAGGTGAATAAATAGCCTACATGCCAATCACCAAATATTTTTGGGAAGGGGCAGACAAAATTAACGTCCACATAGGCAAAAAGGACAATGTGTCACACCCTGATCTGCTTCACCTGTCTTTTTGCTTGTCCGCTCCCCCCTCCAGGCGTTGCCCATTATCCCTGGTGCATTTAGTCCTGTGTTCTCTGTTTGTTTGTTTCCAGTTTGTCTTGAAAGGTCTTACCAGCATGCTTTCCCGTCTTCCCTTTTCTCAAGTTCTTTTCCTAGTTTTCCCAGTTCTGACTATTCCTCCTGCCCTAACCCAAGCCTGCCTGCCGTCCTGTATCTGCCTGACTCTGACCTAATTACAATCCTCTACCTGCCCTGACCCCGAGCCTGCCTGTCGTCCTGTACCAGCCTGACTCTGATCTCGAACCCCTGCCTGTCCTCTACCTGCCCTTTGCCTGCCCTGTGTTTACAATAAATCGTCTGAGAACTGTACTATCCACCTCCTGTGTCTGCATCTCATATGGGGTGACAGGGTAGCCTAGTGGTTAGAGCGTGACCATGCGTTCGAGACATTGCTGGAGCAATTCTGAAATGGTTCCCTACTAGGCAGAGCGCCACACAATTAATCCCCCAGACTCTCAGCAACTGCCACCAATGGTGTTTCTTCCCAGCCTATCTCAGTGTCCCGAGAATCCCGCTTACCTCCTTCGAAGTGCTATGCTTGAGATTCTGGAACCTGCCGGGCCTTTCTCTCCCTGTGCTCCCTCATCTTCAAGCTGCAGCCTTCTTCGTTCCCATCAGACCGCTCAAAGATAGCGTACCTCATAATGCTGATGTCCGGGGGGGGCACTCGCCTGGGCTACGGCGGTGTGGGAACAACAGCCGCCTCAGTCGGGAGGAGTTTGTGGCAGAAGTACGGAAGGTGTTTGATTCTCTGTTGTCTGGGACAGAGGCTGCTCGTAAGCTGGTCCAGCTACATCAAGACTCCTGATGTCACCCGAGTTCTCTTGGGAATCACAACTGGACAGGGCTAGATTTTCTCCGGCTGAGCGCTCACGCAGACTTAACATATATTCTATATTGTGGAGCTACGGAACATTTCTAAGCTACCTGTCCATTAAAAAAACATGCTCAGCAAGTAGGTACGAGAACGCTGGTGAGCCGTATGGGCAGTTTCCCACCCTCCAATGCACGTACCCCTCTTCATGCTACCCTGTTGTTTGGTGACCGGTCCAAACCTTTCCGGGTGCTCATTGACTCTGGGGATGATGAGAGCTTTATGGACTTCACCCTGGTGTCGGAGCTGGGAATTCCCATACAACCCCTCTCCATTCCCATGGACAATAGATCGTTGAATGGGCGCTCTATTGGCAGAGTCACCCATATTATGTTTCCCATTAACCTGAGAGTGTCAGGGAATCCCAGTGAGAGTATGCAGTTCCTGCCCATTGAATCTCCTCATGCGACCATGGTTTTGGTGTTCTCCTGGTTCCAGAGGCACAATCATCTGATCGACTGGGCTACTGGTTCTATCCTGGGTTGGAGCCTGTTTTGCCATGCACAATGCCTGAAGTCGGTGCTGCCTGTCCCGGGACGTCTTCCTGCGGGCTTGGGAGAAGCCCAGAACCTCACTGGTTTTCAGCATGGACCGTACCATCTCGCTTCCTCCGCATCGGCCCTATGACTGTGCCATCAACCTTCTCCCGGGCACTACACCTCCTCGGGGGAGACTATTCCCTGTCGGTTCTGGAGACCAAAGCGATGAAAGCATATATTGAGGACTTTCTCACTGCTGGGTTTATGCGTCCCTCTTCCTACCCAGCTGGATCAGGGTTCTTCTTTGTGGAGAAGAGGGACAAGACCCTGCATCCATGTATTGACTACCGGGGGTCTCAATGACATTACCCGCTACCACAGATCTCCTCAGCTTTCGAGCCTCTCCAGGGGGCAACCATCTTCTCCAAGTTGGACATTTGGAACGCTCATCATCTGGTTCGGAAACGGGAATGGGATGAGTGGAAGACTGCCTTTAACACGGCTAGCGGGCACTATGAGTAACTGGAGATGCCGTTCGGACTGACCAATTCTCCCACAGTGTTCCAGGCCCTGATCATTGATGTTCTTCGAGACATGTTGAACTGTTTGTTTTTGTCTACCTTGACACATTCTCCATGTTGGACAGGTCCTCCAGCATCTCCTGGAGAACCAGCTGTTCGTGAAGGTGGAGAAGTGTGAGATCCATCGCACCACCATCTCCTTCCTAGGCTGTGTCATCACTGCAGAGAGTGTTCAGATGGATCCTGACAAGGTGAGAGTGGTGGTGAATTGGCCTCAAACCACATCCAGAGTGCAGCTGCAGCGTTTCCTGGGGTTTGTCAATTTCTACCGTTGTTTCATTCGTGGTTACAGCACACTTGCTTCCCCCCACTCTGCACTCACCTCTCCCAGGGTGCCGTTCACATGGTCTCCAGCAGTTGACCGGGCGTTCTCTGACCTCAAGCAGCGATTCACTACAGCCCCCATCTTAATCCATCCAGACCCATCCTGTCAGCTCGTGGTGCAGGTCGACGCCTCGGACATCGACGTTGGGGCTGTCCTGTGGCAACGCTCTGCCCAGGACCAGAAGCTGCATGCCTGCTCCTTCCTTTCCCATTGCCTTAACCTCGCGGAGAGGAACTACGATGTGGAAAATCCAGAATTACTCGCTGCCAAGATGGCTAGAGGGTTAGAAGGGCCATTTTGGTGTGGACGGACCATAAGAACATGGAATATCTTCGCACCTCCAAGCGCCAGGTAGGGCGAGATGAGCCCTGTTATTCACTCGCTTCCATTTCACTATTTCCCAGGGTCCAAGAATGTGAAGCCTGGTGTGCTCTCACACCTGTACAGCCCCGCTACTACACCCTCGAACACCAACACAATCCTCCCTACTTCCTGTCTAGCAGCTGCTATTGTCGGGGATATCGAGAATCTGGTCCGCACGGTATAGTGTTCCCAGCCAGACCTCGGATGCTCCTCTTCTGGAATGGGCACATTCCTCGAGACTCACCTGTCATCCTGGCTCCCGTCGGACCTTGGATTTCGTCTGACAACGTTTTTGGTGTCCCACCATGGTTACTGATGTCTCTGCATTCGTTGCCGCCTGTACTGTGTGTGCACAGAACAAGACTCCGCAGCATGCTCCGGCTGGCATCCTTCAACCACTTCCTGTCCCTCACCACCCCTGGTCCCATATATCCTTGGACTTCGTCACGGCCATCCCGCCATTTGATGGCAACACCACCATCCTTATGGTAGTGGACCGGTTTTCAAAAGCCACCCATTGTATTCCCCTTCCTAAGTTGCCCTCAGCTAAGGAAGGTTTGCCGGTCGACATGGTCTCCAATCGCGGTCCCCAGTTCTCGTCCCAGTTCTGCAAGGCGTTCTGCACCATTATTGAGTCGTTGGCCAGCCTGTCCTCTGGTCTTCATCCCCAGTCAAACGGCCAGTCGGAGCGAGCCAATCAGGACCTGGAGACGACTCTTCACTGCCTCGTCTCCACTAATCTCACCACATGGAGCCAGCAACTCGTATGGGTGGAATATAATTTGTTTAACACTTTTTTGGTTGCTACGTAATTCCATATGTGTTATTTCATAGTTTTTATGTCTTAACTATTATTCTACAATGTAGGTGTGTCCAAATGTTTGACTGGTACTGTGTCTAACTATAGACCGTTAACTAACAAATAGCCTCACAAATTATTAGCAGAAGCATTTTCTATATTAGCGGGTTAAGGTTGGGCGATGCCCTCAGATTATCACATGCAGTTGCCGATGTGTTATTAGTGTTATTAGATGTGCTATTAGAAGATGTGTTATTAGATGTTAGATTAGATGTGTTAATAGAAGACCACCAAAAATTCTGAAATCTCCATCCCTAACTAAATCAAATCAAATCAAATGTATTTATATAGCCCTTGTAGAGGCACGGTGGCTAGGAAAAACTCCCTAGAAAGGCCAAAACCTAGGAAGAAACCTAGAGAGGAACCAGGCTATGTGGGGTGGCCTGTCCTCTTCTGGCTGTGCCGGGTGGAGATTATAACAGAACATGGCCAAGATGTTCAAATGTTCACAAATGACCAGCATGGTCAAATAATAATAATCACAGGCAGAACAGTTGAAACTGGAGCAGCAGCACGGCCAGGTGGACTGGGGACAGCAAGGAGTCATCATGTCAGGTAGTCCTGGGGCATGGTCCTAGGGCTCAGGTCCTCCGAAAGAGAGAAAGAGAGAATTAGAGAGAGCATACTTAAATTCACACAGGACACCGGATAGGACAGGGAAAGTACTCCAGATATAACAAACTGACCCTAGCCCCCCCGACACATAAACTACTGCAGCATAAATACTGGAGGCTGAGACAGGAGGGGTCAGGAGACACTGTGGCCCCATCCGATGACCCCCCATGACAGGGCCAAACAGGAAGGATATAACCCCACCCACTTTGCCAAAGCACAGCCCCCACGCCACTAGAGGGATATCTTCAACCACCAACTCACCATCCTGAGACAAGGCCGAGTATAGCCCACAAAGATCTCCGCCACAGCACAACCCAAGGGGCGCCAACCCAGACCGGAAGATCACATCAGTGACTCATCCCACTCAAGTGACGCACCCCTCCTAGGGACGGTATGAAAGAGCCCTAGTAAGTCAGTGACTCAGCCCCTGTAATAGGGTTAGAGGCAGAGAATCCCAGTAGAAAGAGGGGAACCGGCCAGGCAGAGACAGCAAGGGCGGTTCGTTGCTCCAGAGCCTTTCCGTTCACCTTTAAACTCCTGGGCCAGACTACACTCAATCATATGACCCACTGAAGAGATGAGTCTTCAGTAAAGACTTAAAGGTTGAGACTGAGTTTGCGTCTCTCACATGGGTAGGCAGACCATTCCATAAAAATGGAGCTCTATGGGAGAAAGCCCTGCCTCCAGCTGTTTGCTTAGATATTCTAGGGACAATTAGGAGGCCTGCGTCTTGTGACCGTAGCGTACGTGTAGGTATGTACGGCAGGACCAAATCAGAGAGAGAGGTAGGATCAAGCCCATGTAATGCTTTGTAGGTTAGCAGTAAAACCTTGAAATCAGCCCTTGCCTTGACAGGAAGCCAGTGTAGGGAGGCTAGCACTGGAGTAATATGATAAAAAAAATTGGTTCTAGTCAGGATTCTAGCCGCCTTATTTAGCACCAACTGAAGTTTATTTAGTGCTTTATCCGGGTGGCCGGAAAGTAGAGCATTGCAGTAGTCTAACCTAGAAGTGACAAAACCATGGATTAATTTTTCTGCATCATTTTTGGACAGAAAGTTTCGGATTTTTGCAATGTTACGTAAATGGAAAAAAGCTGTCCTTGAAACAGTCTTGATATGTTCTTCAAAAGAGAGATCAGGGTCCAGAATAACGCAGAGGTCCTTCACAGTTTTATTTGAGACGACTGTACAACCATTAAGATTGATTGTCAGATTCAAGAGAAGATCTCTTTGTTTCTTGGGACCTAGAACAAGCATCTCTGTTTTGTCCGAGTTTAAAAGTAGAACATTTGCAGCCATCCACTTCCTTATGTCTGAAACACATGCTTCTAGCGAGGGCAATTTTGGGGCTTGGCCATGTTTCATTGAAATGTACAGCTGTGTGTCATCCGCATAGCAGTAAAAGTTAACATTATGTTTTCGAATGACATCCCCAAGAGGTAAAATATATAGTGAAAAAAATAGTGGTCCTGAAACGGAACCTGGTATTAAAACGGAACCTTGAGGAACACTGAAATTTACAGTTGATTTGTCAGAGGACAAACCATTCACAGAGACAAACTGATATCTTTCCGACAGATAAGATCTAAACCAGACCAGAACTTGTCCGTGTAGACCAATTTGGGTTTCCAATCCCTCCAGAAGAATGTGGTGATCGATGGTATCAAAAGCAGCACTAAGGTCTAGGAGCACGAGGACAGATGCAGAGCCTCGGTCTGATGCCATTAAAAGGTAATTTACCACCTTCACAAGTGCAGTCTCAGTGCTATGATGGGGTATATAAAACCAGACTGAAGCATTTTGTGTGCATTGTTTGTCTTCAGAAAGGCAGTGAGTTGCTGCGCAACAGCCTTTTCTAAAATTTTTGAGAGGAATGGAAGATTCGATATAGGCCGACAGTTTTTTATATTTTCTGGGTCAAGGTTTGGCTTTTTCAAGAGAGGCTTTATTACTGCCACTTTTAGTGAGTTTGGTACACATCCGGTGGATAAAGAGCCGTTTATTATGTTCAACATAGGAGGGCCAAGCACAGGAAGCAGCTCTTTCAGTAGTTTAGTTGGAATAGGGTCCAATATGCAGCTTGAAGGTTTAGAGGCCATGATTATTTTCATCGTTGTGTCAAGAGATATAGTACTAAAACACTTGAGTGTCTCTCTTGATCCTAGGTCCTGGCAGAGTTGTGCAGACTCAGGACAACTGAGCTTTGAAGGAATATGCAGATTTAAAGAGGAGTCCGTAATTTGCTTTCTAATAATCATGATCTTTTCCTCAAAGAAGTTCATGAATTTATAACTGCTGAAGTGAAAGCCATCCTCTCTTGGGGAATGCTGCTTTTTAGTTAGCTTTGCGACAGTATCAAAAAGGAATTTCAGATTGTTCTTATTTTCCTCAATTAAGTTGGAAAAATAGGATGATCGAGCAGCAGTAAGGGCTCTTCGATACTGCACGGTACTGTCTTTCCAAGCTAGTCGGAAGACTTCCAGTTTGGTGTGGCGCCATTTCCGTTCCACAACATTTTCAGAGAAGATGGGGCGGTGTTGCACTCTACCGCAAAGATAGCCTAGAGAGTTCTGTCCTACTGTCCAGTTCTGTACCCAAACAATTTGAACTTCTACTTTTAAAAATCCACCTCTAAAAACAAGTCTCTCACCGTTGCCGCCTGTTATAGACCACCCTCTGCCCCCAGCTGTGCTCTGGACACCATATGTGAACTGATTGCCCCCCATCTATCTTCAGAGCTCGTGCTGCTAGGCGAACTAAACTGGAACATGCTTAACACCCCAGCCATCCTACAATCTAAGCTTGATGCCCTCAATCTCACACAAATTATCAATGAACCTACCAGGTACCACCCCAAAGCCGTAAATACGGGCACCCTCATAGATATCATCCTAACCTTCCCTCTAAATACACCTCTGCTGTTTTCAACCAAGATCTCAGCGATCACTGCCTCATTGCCTGCATCCGTAATGGGTCAGCTGTCAAACGACCTCCACTCATCACTGTCAAACGCTCCCTAAAACACTTCAGTGAGCAGGCCTTTCTAATCGACCTGGCCGGGGTATCCTGGAAGGATATTGATCTCATCCCGTCAGTAGAGGATGCCTGATTTTTTTTTTTTTAAATGCCTTCCTCACCATCTTAAATAAACATGCCCCATTCAAGAAATTTAGAACGAGGAACATATATAGCCCTTGGTTCTCTCCAGACCTGACTGCCCTTAACCAACACAAAAACATCCTATGGCTTTCTGTATTAGCATCGAAGAGCCCCCGTGATATGCAACTTTTCAGGGAAGCTAGAAACCAACATACACAGGCAGTTAGAAAAGCCAAGGCTAGCTTTTTCAAGCAGAAATTTGCTTCCTGCAACACTAACTCAAAACAAGTTCTGGGACACTGTAAAGTCCATGGAGAATAAGAACACCTCCTCCCAGCTGCCCACTGCACTGAGGATAGGAAACACTGTCACCACCGATAAATCCACTATAATTGATAATTTCAATAAACATTTTTCTACGGCTGGCCATGCTTTCTACCTGGCTACCCCTACCCCTGTCAACAGCACTGCACCCCCCATAGCAACTCGCCCAAGCCTTCCCCATTTTTACTTCTCCCAAATCCAGTCAGCTGATGTTCTGAAAGAGCTGCAAAATCTGGACCCCTACAAATCAGCCGGGCTAGACAATCTGGACCCTTTCTTTCTAAAATTATCTGCCCGAAAATTTTGCAATCCCTATTATTAACCTGTTCAACCTCTCTTTCATGTCGTCTGAGATTCCCAAAGATTGGAAAGCAGCTGCTGTCATCCCCCTTTTCACAGGGGGACACACTCTTGACCCAAACTGCTACAGACCCATATCTATCCTACCCTTTCTTTCTAAGGTCTTCGAAAGCCAAGTCAACAAACAGATCACCGACAATTTCGAATCCCACCATACCTTCTCCACTATGCAATCTCCAGACGAGCTTCAATGCCATACAACTCTCCTTTCGTGGCCTCCAGTTGCTCTTAATTAGAAGTAAAACTAAATGCATGCTCTTCAACCGATTGCTGCCTGCTCCTGCCCGCACATCCAACATCACTACTCTGGACGGTTCAGACTTAGAATATGTGGACAACTACAAATACCTAGGTGTCTGGTTAGACTGTAAACTCTCCTTCCAGACTCACATCAAACATCTCCAATGCAAAGTTAAATCTAGAATTGGCTTCCTATTTCACAACAAAGCATCCTTCACTCATGCTGCCAAACATACCCTTGTAAAACTGACCATCCTACCGATCCTCGACTTCGGCGATGTCATTTACAAAATAGCCTCCAATACCCTACTCAATAAATTGGATGCAGTCTATCACAGTGCCATCCGTTTTGTCACCAAAGCCCCATATACTACCCACCACTGCGACTTGTACGCTCTCGTTGGCTGGCCCTCGCTTCATACTCGTCGCCAAACCCACTGGCTCCTGGTGATCTACAAGACCCTGCTAGGTAAAGTCCCCCCTTATCTCAGCTCGCTGGTCACCATAGCAGCACCCACATGTAGCACACGATCCAGCAGGTATATCTCTCTGGTCACCCCCAAAACCAATTCTTCCTTTGGCCGCCTCTCCTTCCAGTTCTCTGCTGCCAATGACTGGAACGAACTACAAAAATCTCTGAAACTGGAAACACGTATCTCCCTCACTAGCTTTAAGCACCAGCTGTCAGAGCAGCTCACATATTACTGCACCTGTACATAGACCATCTATAATTTAGCCCAAACAACTACCTCTCCCCTTACTGTATTTATTTATTTATGCTCCTTTGCACCCCATTATTTCTATCTCTACTTTGCACATTCTTCCACTACAAATCTACCATTCCAGTGTTTTACTTGCTATATTGTATTTACTGTATTTATCTCACCTCATTTTCTCACATTGTATATAGACTTATTTTTCTACTGTAACTCTGTGTTGTTGTATGTGTCGAACTGCTTTGCTTTATTCTTGGCCAGGTCGCAATTGTAAATGAGAACTTGTTCTCAAGTTGCCTACAAGGTGAAATAAAAAATAAAAATAGCTGGCAGTTGCACAAACAGCTGACAAACTTGCACCACTAGCAGGTAGCCTAGCAGTTAAGAGCGTTGGGCCTGTAACTGAAAGGTTGCTGGTTTGAATCCCTGAGGCAACTTACTTATTATGCTAGCAATTTTGATGCCCTCTTGCATCAGTTTTTTTTAGATATCAACAGAAAACTTGTTAACTGCCTGTCAAAGACCCCATGCGTTTCATTTTTTTGGTAAGATTTTATTTTTATTTTTACAATACACAACATACACAAACATCCACAACATGACCCCTGTCCAAACCCACCTGCTCACATCCCCATCTCAAGCACCCACATCACTCTCCACCACATGTCCTCAAACTGCACCATTGTGTTTCTCTCAATCATTCATGCTCTTTCAACAGTTATATAATAAAGAATTTGACCTTTCCATTGTGTTAACATTGGAGGATTGGTTGATTTCCAGCTTTTAAGTATACATTTTTGTCAAGATGATTCATGAGAAAAGTATCGTCCAACCTCATACTGTATGCCATGTTTTGAAATATGAAAACAGACAGATTAAAAGTAAATTTACATTCTAATACTTCTGACAGCCAACTTTAGAACTCTGCCCATAAATTTTCGATTTTATAGCATTCCCAGAATGTATGGACAATTTAGTCATTGTTAGTTGTACACTTAAGACATGACTGCATTCATGCTATAGAATTTGTGAATTTTGTCTTGTGTAATAAATTCTATACATTAGTTTATAGTGGACTAAGCAGACATATTCGTTAACTGTAATTTCATTAGTTATCTTCCAAAATTCCCTCCGTTTTGTGCCGATATCAGTTATCTTTAAGTCTTGGTTCCAATGGTTTATATTTTTTTTCTATGAGATTGTCATTTGGATAGGCTCTCTGCAAGGTTTGTATATCTTACCTATCATAAGAATATCCTTTTCTGACTCAAATAGCATTCCCTCAAGATTCCTCTGATGTCCAAAATATTTCAAATCAACATTTACAGTTGTAGTCGGAAGTTTACTTACACCTTAGCCAAATACATATAAACTCAGTTTTTCACAATTCCTGACATTTAATCCTAGTAAAGACTTTATTTTAAGAATGTGAAATGTCAGAATAAAAGAAGAGAGAATGATTTATTTCAGCATTTGTTTCTTTCATCACATTCCCAGTTGGTCAGAAGTTTACATACACTCAATTAGAATTCGGTAGCACTGCCTTAAAATGGTTTAACCTCGGTCAAACATTTCAGGTAGCCTTCCACAAGCTTCCCACAATAAGTGACAGAGCTGGTGTAACAGACAGGTTTGTAGGCCTCCTTGCTCGCACATGCTTTTTCAGTTCTGCCCACACATTTTCAAAGGGATTGTGGTCAGGGCGCTGTAATGGCCACTCCAGTACCTTGACTTTGTTGCCCTTAAGCCATTTGCCACAACTATGGAAGTATGCTTGGGGTCATTGTCCATTTGTTAGACCCATTTGCGACCAAGCTCTAACTGATGTCTTGAGATGTTGCTTCAATATGTTCACAAAATTGTACTTTCTCATGATGCCATCTATTTTGTGAAGTGCACCAGTCCCTCCTGCAGAAAAGCACCCCAAAACATGATGCTGCCACCCCCGTGCTTCACGGTTGGGATGGTGTTCTTCGGCTTGCCAGCTTCCCCCTTTTTCCTCCAAACATGACTATGGTCATTATGGCCAAACAGTTCTACAGCGGTATGACAGCGGTATGGCAGCTGCGTGGTCCCATGGTGTTTATACTTGCGTAATATTGTTTGTACAGATGAACGTGGTATCTTCAGGCATTTGGAAATTGCTCCCAAAGATGAACCAGACTTGTCTTAAAAAAAAACAAATCTGAGTTATTGGCTGATTTCTTTTGATTTTACCATGATGTCAAGTAAAGAGCCACTGAGTTTGAAGGTAGGTCTTGAAATACATCCACAGGTACACCTCCAAATAACTAAAATGATGTCAATTAGCCTATCAGAAGCTTCTAAAGCCATGACATCAAATTCTGGAATTTTCCAAGCTGTTTAAAGGCACAGTCAATTTAGTGTATGTAAACTTCTGGAATTGTGACACAGTGAATTATAAGTGAAATAATCTGTCTGTAAACAATTGTTGGCAAAATTACCTGCGTCATGCGCAAAGTAGATGTTCTAACCGACTTGCCAAAACTATAGTTTGTGTACAATAATTTTGTGGAGTGGTTGAAAAACTAGTTTTAATGACTCCAACTTAAGTGTATTTAAACTTCCGACTTCAACTATAAGTGATGAGTCAAAAAGGTTACTGCAAAAAGACTCAATGCAAATAGTTACGGTAGCTACTTGGTTAAAGCTACAATATGTAACTTTTTGGGCGACCTGACCAAATGCACATAGAAATGTGAGTTATAGATATGTCATCCACATTGAAAGCAAATCTAAGAAGTAGTAGATATGTTCTATGTGTGCTATATCTATGCTTCCCATTCTGAAAGTTAAAAAAAAATCATTTTTTACTTTCGGTTTTGTACACCAACTTCAAACAGCTGAAAATACAATATTATATTTCACAGCGGTTTAGATTATACAATGATTCTCTACACTATACATTGCTTGTTTTGTCACATAAACTGAAATTAGACAAATTATTTGAATGTTTGCAACCAGGAAATGACAGAGAGATTCCTGCATATTGCACCTTTAACTATTTAGCAGTCTTATGGCTTGGGGGTAGAATCTGTTCAGGGTTCTGTTGGTTTCAGACTTGGTGCATCGGCACCGCTTGCCGTGCGGTAGCAGAGAGAACAGTCTATGACTCGGGTGGCTGGAATCTTTAAAACTTTTTAGGCCTTTCCTCTGACATTGCCTGGTATAGAGGTCCTGGATGGCAGGGAGCTCGGACCTATAGTGATGTTCTGGCCCCATTTCATAAAATATCTTAAAGCTAAATTCATCATTAAGACTTTGGAAGGAGCATCGTTAAATCTCTGAGCGGTTTCCCAAAACCATCGTTACTCAAGTTTTTCTTAAAAACACTTGTTATTTAACGACTGCTTCAGACCACTTGGAGAACGGTTAAGTGCAACGTTAGATGCTTTTTTGCCCATCCACGTCACTTTATACAAAGATCTCCGCCAAACATAAAATCCAGATGTTTATCTGTCTTTCTATGATCTCTGATAACTTCACAATGAATGTGTTTCAACAAATACAAAGTTGCCAATTTCTTTGCAATTGTTGCTAACAAGCAAAGGATACAAATATGATTAAATGAAAACCGAGATAACTGTATTAGAAATATGAATACAGTATAGGCTATAATTATATTAAAATATATTTCATGTTATGCTGAAAAAAAAAAATATATATAAACGCAACAGACAAAGTGTTGGTCCCATGTTTCATGAGCTAAGATCCCAGAAAAAGCTTATATCTCTCAAATGTTGTGCACAAATTTGTTACATCCCTGTTAGTGAGCATTTCTCATTTGCCAAGACAATTTTTTTTAAACAAATTTTAATTTAAAAAATGTATACCTTTTTAGAAGGCCCTCTGGGTTCCCCACTGGATGGCAGTCACAGACTTAATGCACCTCATAAATGTAATTCAAGTCACAAATATGTACAATGCAGGTCACAAATGTCATCTGTGGAGTCACAAATGTTGTCACGTTCACAAAAACATATTTGACCACATTTGGTTGCATTGTATATTTGCACAACAACACATATTTTGTTTGTGACTAGCTACTTATATATTTTAAACATGTTGATGGAAATCTATCCCACTACTGTTACCACTGGATGGGTCTACAATCCTTCAAAGTTTCATCAAACTCCTACAATAACAATTGAGTGGATATGATAACTTAAGAGCTGTTGTGGTGGACATGAAATCTTATTAGGTCTGCGGGGTTTCGCTTCTACACAAACAGTTATGACGCGCAAGGGGAGGGTTTACCGGAAGATTACGTGAGTAAAAAAAAATCCATGAACGGACTTTCCATGAGGAGTGGCACACATTTTACAGTAAATCAAAGATTCTGGCTTCGTCTCTTCCCCTCTAAATAAATGTAATTTTCTGTTTTCTTTATGTCATCATGGAGATAAACAAGTGAGGGGAAGATAGGTAAAACAATGCATGACAATTTCAATTGAGCATCGAGTCTAAAGTGCCACAAATTATTAATGATAATATTATAGCAATTATCGCTAGATGAGCCACATTACAATTCCCACCAAGAACATGAATGATATCGTAGCTACATTATTCTACATTCAATAATTTGCTAATCGACTGCTTAAGTAAAGATGTTCTAATAAATAACCTGTTGAGTCTGGGGACTGGTTCGGAGCACGAGTTTACGGTAAATTATGACGAAGGGAGAGTAGGACCTTTGCGTAGCTCTTATTGGTTGCTGTTACAGGGGGTGGAGTGTAAAGTGCGATACAAAATATATCAATCCGAAGTAGTTTGTAGATTGAATCAGTGACTGACTGAATTGGAAGATACAAGTTGTGTAATAGCAAGGTGATACAGTGGGCAACGTGAACTTTCGAGTGTGTTTGTAGGACTTTTCATTCCACTCTTTTCCCAAGTTTACAGCACTTTTTGTTGAAGAAACGGTCAAGAGAAACATGCACAAAGTGTTCCTCGTGTTGTTTTTATTTGCCTCCGTCTACTCTGAGTCGGTAAGTAATGTTCGCTAGCTAACAGAACACCGGGTAACGTTAATTCAGCTACCGTTAGTTATAGCTAGTTTAACGTTACTCACTTTTACTTTATCTTGTGATCGTTTTAGTTTACTTAGCCTAACTAACTTTACCACGTTGTTTTTGTGTAGCTAACCTTACTACTTCAGCTGGCTACAGCCAAGACAATGCTAACGTTAGCGACTGTAGCTGTTAATCGGCTAGTTAGCTATCTACTTAGTTAGCTAAGTTAACGTTAGCCAACAACACATGATGGTTATTGAGAAGTGTTTTCGACCTGGTTAATGTAATGGTAATTAAGGTAACTATTGTTTTAGCTAGCTGTTAAACTGTTTACACAATGTAGATAATGCTGTGTTTTGTAAAACAGTCTTAACTTTAACTAGCTAATTGTGTTTAGTCAGCTAGCCGGATAACTAGCTACAGTACAGTTAACGTTACCTACCTAGCAAAGTCAGCTAAATGGCCAAAATTATTATCTAAAGAGTAAGGCATATGGTTTGTGGCCTCTCCATCGTAAGAGAAAGCAATGGTGTTTTAAATTGTGATAGTTATAACTAGCTAGTCAGACAAGTAGCTAAATTCCTTTCTGGTGTGAGGTGGAATGATAATCATGACAAGTGACAACCCCATTACATGTAGCTCAAAGAGGGCAAGCTAGATTTAAGCCATAAAGCCCGGGGGGTGGGGTGGTATAGCCAATTTACCTTGGCTAATGGCTGTTCTTATGCAACGTGGTGTGTCTGGATACAGCCCTTAGCCGTCGTATATTGGTATATTACCACAACCCCCTGAGGTGCCTTATTGCTATTATAAACTGGTTACCAACGTAATTAGCGCAGTAAAAATACATGTTTTGTCATACAGGTGGTATACGGTCTGATATACCACGCTCTCAGCCAATCAGCATTCAGTGATCGAACCACCCAGTTTATAAGAAACTTTTTCTAGGGACACCCATATTTAGTTGGGCTCTTGTAATTTGACCATTACTGTTGACCTATTTCCATTTTACTATATTCAATTACAGCAGTTAATAGATGTTTAATTGCTGATCAGTTGCCAAATAAAGACTGCAATCAATTATCAAATTAAACCAACACTTCATGTAACATGGCTCAACACTATCATTGTTTAGACTCAATTCAGTATGCCTAATGCAGTGTGGTTGTCATTTTTGGACAGTTGGTTTAGTATGCCTAATGCAGTGTGGTTGTCATTTTTGGACAGTTGGTTTGATAACTTTTGGAAGTGGATTATTATTTGTATTAACCTTTATTTAACTAGGCAAGTCAGTTAAGAACAAATTCTTATTTACAATGACTGCCTTCCCTGGGCAAACCTTAACCGGGCGATGCTGGGCCAATTATGTGCCGCCCTATGGGACTCCCAATCACGGGCTGTTGTAATGCAGCCTGGAATCAAACCAGGGTCTGTAGTGATGGCTCTAGCACTGAGATGCAGTGCCTTAGATCGCTGCGCCACTTCGGAGTCCAAATTAAGCAAACGTGCACATACCAGGATGTAGGTGTACTTCCTTGTGCTATTTTATGTAATCTGACAACATCAGAGAATTGCGTGACAGTGTCCAGTCCTGTCGGCTTAATTGTCAGAAATTGTCAGATGTCGGGAAGGGGATGAAACAGAATGGTTATAGGCTAACTAGACACCATCCAGTGAGACTTACTGGGCTACATGGAGGCAATATGCTAATGCCCTGCTCAGCAGACCCTGCCCTAAGGATAGGTGCTTATTGTCAAATCTAGTCTTTTGAATACATAGATACAGAACTGTAAAGGGCTAATGTGATTCTCCATTACCCTTTATGGGATAGGTACTGTTTGGGGTAGCAAGAATAATCTTCGACCAGTCTTAACTTGGCAATACTATATTCATCCTTGATTCAGTCAAACATGTCTTCAAAAATATCCAGTTGCGGGTGGTTCATTTACATTATCCCAAAACGTTATCCCAAAACGTGTACGCCGCCATTTTGTCTATTTAAAATCTTTTCTCATTGATTGACACGAGGGTCCACCCCAAAGTACTGCATGTCATGAAGTTACATTTATAAATTAATATTGTCAAAGTCAGTTAAAAAAAAAAAAAAACTTAATGGGTCTTAAGTGTTGGGTGTTGCAGTGGGTGTAGCCAATGGCAAGGTTGTATTGGTGCTAGCTAGGTACCAAGCTCAAGCTAGCTACCCCAGAAGTTGTGGTCGTACCAACGATGCTTTATTACCAATGTGGTATTGTAAACACATCGTTCGTGGCCGGTGTTTGCTTGTTTGCAGGCTTTGTACAGCTTTGACATTGCTACTGTATCTTTTGACACTCAAAGACCCAAATGGCATTCCATAGTATGTATGTATGTCGTGGGTGATGTTGCTATTAGCTTCACGACAGAACGGTTGATTGTCAAGGGCAATGATTTCCTTTATCTTGGCTTTAATGGATTTGCGTTGTCTCGCTGAAATTTTGTTACTCTTTCAAATGACTGCTCGACTCGTTGACTGCTAGATCCACACAGCAGACATTGTGGGCTAGTTTAAGAGTGCTATGTGGCACATATAGTGCAACATTTTACGCGGCGCCATTACGTCATGTACCTACCTACGTTATATAGGTATGCACATCAGCTTTGACATCGGGGTGTTAGGGAGACTGCATTTTTAGCTAAAATCGTCCGACTCCGATATGTTCACTGGTTTTTATATCGTGCATCCCTGATTATTACAGATGAGAATAATCTGATGGGTGAAAATATGATCACTTGAGAGAACAGCCTGAGATGAGGATCAGAGTGCAAGCTTCTTTTTTTTTTGTTGCTACATGCAAAACAGACATTCGTATGTTTTGATTTAAGACACACATAAGGTTTGTAACATTCACACCGTAAGTTGTCAAATAACTCTACATCTAGCATATGGGACCTGTTTCAGATCACTTTCGCACTAATAGGAAACATTTCCTTTCTATTTTATTCAGTTATTTTTCTTGTCAGCTGAATGAACAAGCCTACTGCCTATGACATGGCTCATAGCCTGATAACTAACATACAGTAGACCAACTCATTCTGTTCTTCTGAAATACATTTCCCCCAAGGACTGGAGTTGCCCATCCCTGACTTAAATCATGTATTTTCAAGTAGAGATGCCTCAAGACGCAACTACACTATCGCACTTATCTCTGTCTGACCCACACAGATCGGACAAATAGACAGGCAGTGGATTATGGTCGTTATAGTTAATTACCACGTTTTCCACGCTAGACTATGTTGAATATTGGCCTGTTAGAAACTACAATTCCCTACTGTATCACACAGTTCGGGGTTGATCTGATTTATACCTAGAAAAACGGCACATTGAGCTCACGGGGAGAAACCGAATGAAATGGAAATGATTGAACCTTTTTGTTTAAAAAAGCGAAGAATATGGAGAACAAAACAGTAAAAAAAAACTATTGACATGTGCCTTTTTGTTAAGTAAATCGTGTGTTAAATGAGATGAAAAGGAGGATTAAGGCTGCATTCTAATAAATCATTTTCCAGTTTAACGACAACAGGGCTCTGTTACAAGTTTTTCCAGTTGGGCCATTGTTTTGATAGCCTAGCCTACACCTCTGGGGAGAAGTTTCTAAATGTGGTAGCACACATTAAACAAGCTGGTCTCCACAATGAGGTTCCTTGCAGCCTAAGTTGAATCTGTTACATTCCTCAAAACCATGCAGAGGCTGCCCCTCTCATTTTCCCTTTTGTGTTTTCCTGTGGAATTTGACCTCTGTGGACCTTGAATGGCCCTCTTCAGGATTTGGACAGATCTAAATGGCCAGGGTACTTTCATTAGCCAAGCTTCCCAGCTAGTGGACCAGAAGCTTGCTTCTGCTTTTCTCACCAAAAAAAGTCCTCTGATCACTTGTGTGCCTGCCTTTTTGTTATTACTTTGATGGCTACTTAGCCTAACTATGTCAAGCCTCATTCCTTTCATCCATCTTAAGTTTATGGGTGAATGTCTGTTTTTATTCTTAAGCTCATCAGGACTTCGAGCCGAAGAATGGAACAATGGGCCTATACCATTATGCACAGTACTTTGATGCATTTTCATTGTATTTTAATCAGTGCCATGTGTCATACCAATTGACCTCTATTTACATCAGTCTTTCCTTGTCAGCTTAACGAGCATCCCTTCTTACATTCTGTGGTTTATCATTCTAGTGTATTTTTGGCATAGCCTACCAGCAGAGCCCTGTTTTTCTAAGACACTAAAATTACTCTCTGGAGCTGACTTGGATGAAATGTCGTTTTTTAATTTTTTTTTTTTTTTTTTACATTTGTAATATGTCAGCAATGTTCTGTTTCTTGTTATCCATTCTGACTTAGGCCTACACACTATTTTCAGGCCTTTATCTGCTATCAAAATGATTATTTTTGGCACTACTGGGCACATGGCTATTTTTGTTGGAATGCATGTTTATAATTAAGCATGAGATCATTTTCACTAGAAGGAGCCTTTTTTCTTTCTTGGTGGGCTTGAATTGAATGCCCAGGCTGTGGAGAGAACATAACACTTTCACCAGGATGTAGGCTAATAATGGTTTCTGCATTGCTGTCCATTGGGCTATAAAATCCCTTTAGAGGATGGAATGTTGGAACTGAAAGAAGGGGTTTTGTCTAGTGCTTGTGTGAAAAATTTCCCCTCTGCCCCAACTCTGGCAGTTGAATTGTCATTTAGCATACGTTGGGCTCAAGTAGTGCATTTCTGGGTTGTTCTACTTGGAAAGATCTGGTGGTTTGTGGTCAAATACTGTATATAAATTAGGTATTCACCAAACAAAATTGAATTTGAACCTTGTTTTCATTGGGAAAAGTACCATATAGGCCTGGTGAATGTGTATGACTAGAGGCGTGCCCTGATGTGCCAGTGAGATGAATTTGCTTCGAAACGCGATGAAGAAGTGAAGAAATTAGTCTCCTTTTGAGATCTGGGTATCTAAATCAGTCCCTGTAGCCATGTGGATGCCCATGTGAGTTTAAAGGGGCAATCAGAAGTTGCTATATTTTGTTTTTACTTATAAATGAATGATATGTACCCATTAATTCTTGAAGAATAGCCTATTAATTCCGCATGAGCTTAGTTCAACTGTCGTACCCCATCAGAACCAAAAATATAAGCTTGTTTTACTGTTTGTAAACAAAGTAAATGTAAACGCACTAGCCTAAAAACATGGTTAAAACTATAAATTTGATATCATGGATGGTCAGTCCTTGCATCCATTGCTCTGTCTATGAATGAGTGGTTACATTTCACCAGTCCCATCCCCAGCTTTTTACCAACACAGGGAGAGCACTTTGTTTCAATTGTTGATTGCCACTTTAAATGGTGATGCATCGTACTTAGTTAAAATTCTGAGCATAGAGGGCCTTTGTCACGGAAGTGCTGAGGACATGAGTGCAAGCCCTACCTCAGTGCAAACACAAGGAGAAAATGGCTGCCTGTTTGAAGATTCTGATGGCAACAATGGCATTCCCTGGTCTCCCTCAAATGTAATTTAGAGGGGATTAACTTCAAACCACACTATTTGAAACAGAATTTCAGAGCACGGTTAAACTGCTGGGGCCCCCCCACACCACCACGGTCAGTGAATTACCGTAGCAGCAATGCTTAAAATGAATTATTTCAAATGTGCCCAAGTTGCTTTCTTTTGTTCAATGGAATGCTGTAACATGTAATATAAATGCGTAACTTGATTTGATGCATGTTTTTGGGGGGAGGATAGAGAGAGGAACCACCTGGCTAAAAGAGGAACAAGGCTTCCAGTATCCCTGGCAGCCCTGAGCAGCCATCCAGAACAGTAAAAAAAAAAAACTAGACCTCCCCCTCCTTTGCCTCTGAACAATGAATAATGCATGACTGTTTCATTAATCATAGACGGGGCATATATTTGTCGAGCCAGGTGTTATCCAACCGGCTGCATGTTTCTGGTGTCTTGTTCAGCAATCAGTGCTAACCCAACTTAGCGTGACGACATCTGACAAGGCCCAGTGTGCAAGAGGCCTAATACTTCAACCCCAAACACGTTCTGCCTAAATGTACTTCAGGAATCTTTTTTTGCACCTTGGCCCTGTTGCTTGTGTTTTAATTGGATCTGGCCATTCAATTGCTCTGCGGTTTAATCGCATTCACAATGCTTACTCAGCAAATGGGAAATGAAATTAAGTGTGCTAATGTGATTAGCAAAAGTTGTCTTTCAATCATGTTAAATCCAGTCAAGCCCATCATGATTAACTTAATTTTGGCTAGATTACATTAAAGGGATAGTTCAGGCATAATGTATTTTTACCTTACCTTGTCTGAAGGCCCATGGTGACAGAATCCACAATAATCCCTTATTTACTTCTGGCTACAGTATTGTCCAAATTCTTTCATGTAAATGGCCAAACTAATGTTATCAATGATGCACCGCAAGCCCAAAGTTCCGCAAACACTTCAAACTAAGTTGGTCGAGTTTAAAGGAATTGTTTATGCGCAAAATGCCAATCATTTGTCACGAACTTCGTCATTCAACAAACTATTTCCCCATGTAGTCTCACAGCCGTTTCTGTTCGCTGTAACGTGGCCAATAAAGTTGTATTCCATCGGGTACCCAGAAGCGGATTGATTTACCAGAGCTGTGAAACTTCACCAGTGGCTTGATGGAATTAGAGTATTAAGTTTGGTTGCTTCAATACTTTTAACATTTTTGGGGGGGAAGTTTCTGCCTGTAGTGCAGCTTTGCTAACATCTGTTTTGGCTGTTTTAGTCCTGAATCCTAACAATGATAACTAAATAATGGATTATTGTGGATTCTGTCACCATGGGCATTCAGCCACAACTCAAGGCTAACTTGACCCAAATATACATTTTGCCTGAACCATTCCTTTTTAAGTGTTTGGTGGTTAAGGGAATGAAGGGGGAACTTGAGGTTTGAATGTCAAAGACGTGTGGTTTTTGTGGACCCTGTCACTGGTGACTAGTTCTGTGTCTGTTTTGAAAGGCCAACTTTAATTAAGTGTAGGGTTAAACAGGAAAATGAGTGACTTCTTTACTTTAGTTGGTCACCTCCTGTCTTACCTTTTCTGTCAAAAAGATTAGTCAGAGGCCCACTCACTTCCTGTTAACTTGTGTGAAAGTTTTTACCAAGGTTAAGCAGAAGTTTTAGGGGAACTTGCTGTACAAAGTTCAGTGGCTCGGGTAGGAAAAGTTGTACTGCAACTTCAGGAGTTTAAAATGTATTATATAACCCACAGTGTATGAGAATTAACCATTGTAGGTGACGGTAATTATTTAAGCAGATTTAATGTGTAAAATAGATTTATGGTTCACTCTATACCGCAGTTGTTGGAATGTAGGCTTAGACTTTCTCCACAGTTGAAAAGTGTTTTTTGAAAAGTAGCCGTACGCCAGCTGGGATCTCTTATTCTGCCTCTAAGTGCTGTGTTTGGGCCAGCAGGTGCGGGAGACTGAGACATGGATGCCCATGAAGACGACCCAAGCCGCGTCGCACGACGAGCCTGTTGCGTCTGGTGACGACGCCCCCAACGGCTCCGACTTTGGCTTCCTCGATGAGGAGCACGACACATTTGACAATGAGGATGAAAGGGACGATGAAGACTTCTCTGGCTCTGGAGATGGAGGTTGGTGTTTGCAAAGATCTGCTAATTTGCTTTAAAAAGCTGATAACAATATTTCATTATATTCTAACTTGTTTTCTTCTCTCTTCAGTAACTACTATTACAATCAAAAATGACAATACCATGACAAAGGTAAGATTACTCATAATTAGCTATCATGTATGAAATGAGAGCCACGTTTCCTCTTTATAGTTCAAGTAGGTATAATTCTGTTTGTTGCTCATAGCCTGACATGAACGACAACAAGATTCCAGACCTGGACATACCCCTGAGGTCCAAACCCACACCGAATGAGATTGAACTGGTCCAGAAGAACAATGAAGTGTCAGTGCGGGGTGCTCCCAAACCCGAGGAGTACCCATCAAATGTACTGATGGCCCATGCGGGGGAGGAGAGCATCTTCAGAAAAACAGAGGTCCTAGCAGGTGGGGCAGCAGCACACTTAAACTTTATTTTGGCTAGTCAAATTGTTATTATTGAACTTTGAAAAGGGTTAAATTATTTGGGGCGGCAGGGTAGCCTAGTGGTTAGAGCGTTGGGCTAGTAACCGGACGGTCGCAAGTTCAAATCCCCGAGCTGACAAGGTACAAATCTGTCTTTCTGCCCCTGAACAGGCAGTTAACCCACTGTTCCTAGGCCATCATTGAAAATAAGAATTTGTTCTTAACTGACTTGCCTAGTTAAATAAATCAATTTCATATCGATTCACTAAAGTATTTGTGGCAGTTCGATTTCACTGTACTTTTGTAGCTAATTGTAATTCCACTGTTTTGTTTCAGCTCTGATTGCTGGTGGAGCAGTGGGGCTGCTCTTTGCCGTCTTCCTCGTCCTTCTGCTCATCTATCGCATGAAGAAGAAGGACGAAGGCAGCTACGACCTGGGAAAGAAGCCCATTTACAAAAAGGCTCCGACAACGGAGATCTACGCCTAAAGCCCACCTTCGTCGGGCTCTCCAGTGCCTCTCGAAAGCAAACCTCTCCTCTTGCCTGCTTACTGTAAAGCTAGGAAGTCCCAGAGGGAGAAAACAACACCAAACAAACTGCTTTTCCTATTCCACCACAAGTTCTAAAGTGTTTCATTTGAAACGGAATCAACATTTTAACTGTCAGCCCCCCCCCCCCTTTTTTTTTTCCTACAGGAAAGATATTGGGTGAAATCTTGACTTTTCTCTCCCACACTCTATTTTATGACACTAACAAGGTGCAATGACAACTTCACTCAGTGAGGTGACATGGTACAGATATTTATTTTCCTCCCCCCTACTCTGAACCTTGATACCCATACTGGTGCTACAGAAGTCTGTTACTGTAGCATTTTCTTTTACAATATTTAAAAAAATAATCCCTGTAGGGAAATCATGACGGGTTCTGTTTAGATTCAAATGTATTTTGTCAAACAGATTAAGTCTGAAGTGAATTCCAGATTGATGAAAATACCTTGATACATGCTACTCTATAAATATAGCAGGGACCAAGCTTGATTCTCCAGGCTGTGTTTTATTTGGACAGTACAGAAATCAACATGCTTTTATTCCTAGGACAAATCGCTGTGTGAATACACCCACTCATCCACACACCACAATTATTTGTAAAAACGAGCAACACAACAACACATGATTGGTGCGCTCAGTTTGTCAGACCTCATCTCAGTGATTACAATGCTTGTAAACTAAGCTATTTGAACAGATTATGGTTTATCGCTGTTGACATAAAACAATTATCACTGTACATAGCCATTTTAATAAAATTATGAACTTTGAACCTAGCAATTTCTTGGCAGATGTTTATTTACCAAATATTTTATACTTTGTCTAACATTACTGTAAATGCTTGGAATAATTGGTTTCTTCATGCCTAAGAAGTCGGGATGTATTGATTCACTGATACAGAGCGGCCCTGGTCCAAATGTTTGACAACCGTTCCAAATGTACAGTGGTATGCATCAGTCAGAAAATCACTAAATTGACAAAAAGCTATCCACCCGATAGGCGGGCGGTAGATGCCCAGTTTTCCTAATGGCTCAGCTCTGGTGCCTACATACAGTAGACTTATACGTTTTACACACGCGTCAGCTCGGAGACTCAGCTTATGAGCGCTATCAGCAGCAGATTTGAATTTAGAATGGGAAATGAATGTGTTTTATGTAACAAATGTTAGTGAACCGAATCGCATCGATTTGTTCCTCTAATCAAACTGAATCGTACTGACTCGTTTCAAACTAAAACACACAATTCCTGTATCATATTGGAGCCCAACTATCTAGATGCGTATTGAATCGTTGTGAAAGATCCACATCCCTACTAAGAAGCCTATAGTGGGAAACACGTTTAACTACCAATGCTAGTACTAACTTTTTCTGTCCAATGTTTTAGAGTACTTGTTCAATTTAACTATCAAATTGTATTGCCTTTCAGGTTGGGGCTTTTCCCTCTATTAGCTGTTGTATTTGATTTAAATGTTTTATATACACTAGTTCAAGAAGCAAATAGTTTTAACTTTTTTTTCTTTTTTTTTTTGTACATTTTTATGTTTTTCTTGACATTTTTAAGCCGTATATATTTATGTTTTGTAGAAGGATTGCTATGTACTTGTTCAGGGGAACTGAATTGAGCCATGTGTCATTTGCATGGGGAAAAATCTGCTGCTTTTGTCACAAGATATGTGAATCACCAATTGAGTGGAGAAGTCAATGAATCATTGATTTCTGCATGCATGTTCTGATTTATTTGGAAATAAAGCTATTTTTATGCACATTTAACTAAACTGGTTGGATCAGTCTTTTCAGTATTCCGGTGACATTTACGATCTACACAGATCAGCATGAGGTGTAAAGTCTGCCAGCTCAGTCTGTCATAGAACTCTGCCTTGTTATCGTCCTGTATACATTACTCTAATTGTTGCTAATGCAGTTTAACCTGACTATCAACCCGACAATGTAATGGGGTTATTACACCAGAGCTTGCTTGCACTGTGTGCCGCACAGCCTGTACCCTGACGAGAACTTAAACATGATACTTCCCTGTACCTGTTATATCTTTTGAGTATATGAACAGGATGGGTAGAACACTAGCTGTTTTGAAGTCTACTGAAGAATGCGCTCACCCCCAACTGGTGCAATGCTCTTCCCAGCAGCATAGTCTGTATCGTGAGACCTCACCATCCTGATACTTAACTTTAGTGTTATATTTTTTTTAGTACAGGACGGATGTCGACACTGATGTACTTCCACCACAGGACACTAGCTGTTCTATACGTCATAGGTTGGACTTTAGCTCTTCTACGAATTGTATTATCAATGATCTTTGCATGCTCTCTCAAATTATTGATTTTAATTTCATGTGTGCTGTGACTTGGCAATTTGCTGTGCTTAATTGTATTAACTTTTTTTTAACCACCCTTCTGTAATTGGAGCATCCCCTAACTATGCTCTGCCTCTTTTCATAGCCTGTGGTGCACCTGTATTCGGGTCACTGGAGTATAAGATGGAAGTTGTCGGTCCAAACTACAAAGGTCTGAGCTGTAGAGCTCTGGTTGGCGCAAGCACGTTGTGGTGTCCATCCTAAACAGTTTGCCCTGCGTTCAGGGTTGTCGGCTATTGTTTGTAGGTCTTGCTCAGTGTCACTCATGCTTCCCCATGTTTGTGATGATGGTGGCTTCGCCAGATAGATTTGTCATGTGTAATTTAATGCTCTTAGTGACGGTACATGATTTGAAGTCCTAGGTATTTGTCTGAGCCGTGCTCAAGTCACCATCCAGGTATTTAATTAACATTGCTATTTGTGTTTTATAAAGCGTTACCTGGTCCATTGCATTGCTCATGATCCAGTATGTGGTCTGTCACGCACCCGTCTTCCACTGGTTAAGGTGGAAACATTAAACAGGAGCTGGCGTAGTCTGGTAGTTAAGCAATTTTAGGTAACCCTAGTTGGCAGGTTTTTGAAATAGATAAGACAACCCCAAACTGACGCATGTTCTTTCCTTGCTGCTGGATGGTCTTGAAAGGCACTCCAAACACACTGGATTGTGAGTAGCTGTGCTGACACCCAGACAGAATGAGTGGCACACCTGTTCCTGCATCTGTGTGCTGCTGGAAAAAACAAAAGCTAGTGATGTCAAAAAGTGCAGAACTAACCCATTTCATAACCAACCAATCCCCCTCAATCTATTATCATTGGGTTTACTTGATAGCCACCTACACAAATAGCTAGCTAGAACAAAGTGTTAATAAGAAATTCATTTAAAAAGATTAAAAGCAATACAAATACAGTGCCTTGCGAAAGTATTTGGCCCCCTTGAACTTTGCGACCTTTTGCCACATTTCAGGCTTCAAACATAAAGATATAAAACTGTATTTTTTTGTGAAGAATCAACAACAAGTGGGACACAATCATGAAGTGGAACGACATTTATTGGATATTTCAAAAAAATGTGGATCTCTGAATGATCCAATGTTGACCTAAATGACTAATGATGATAAATACATTCCACCTGTGTGTAATCAAGTCTCCGTATAAATGCACCTGCACTGTGATAGTCTCAGAGGTCCGTTAAAAGCGCAGAGAGCATCATGAAGAACAAGGAACACACCAGGCAGGTCCGAGATACTGTTGTGAAGAAGTTTAAAGCCGGATTTGGATACAAAAAGATTTCCCAAGCTTTAAACATCCCAAGGAGCACTGTGCAAGCGATAATATTGAAATGGAAGGAGTATCAGACCACTGCAAATCTACCAAGACCTGGCCGTCCCTCTAAACTTTCAGCTCATACAAGGAGAAGACTGATCAGAGATGCAGCCAAGAGGCCCATGATCACTCTGGATGAACTGCAGAGATCTACAGCTGAGGTGGGAGACTCTGTCCATAGGACAACGATCAGTCGTATATTGCACAAATCTGGCCTTTATGGAAGAGTGGCAAGAAGAAAGCCATTTCTTAAAGATATCCATAAAAAGTGTTGTTTGAAGTTTGCCACAAGCCACTTGGGAGACACACCAAACATGTGGAAGAAGGTGCTCTGGTCAGATGAAACCAAAATTGAACTTTTTGGCAACAATGCAAAACGTTATGTTTGGCATAAAAGCAACACAGCTGAACACACCATCCCCAGTGTCAAACATGGTGGTGGCAGCATCATGGTTTGGGCCTGCTTTTCTTCAGCAGGGACAGGGAATATGGTTAAAATTAATGGGAAGATGGATGGAGCCAAATACAGGACCATTCTGGAAGAAAACCTGATGGAGTCTGCAAAAGACCTGAGACTGGGACGGAGATTTGTCTTCCAACAAGACAATGATCCAAAACATAAAGCAAAATCTACAATGGAATGGTGCAAAAATAAACATATCCAGGTGTTAGAATGGCCAAGTCAAAGTCCAGACCTGAATCCAATCGAGAATCTGTGGAAAGAACTGAAAACTGCTGTTCACAAATGCTCTCCATCCAACCTCACTGAGCTTTAGCTGTTTTGCAAGGAGGAATGGGAAAAAATGTCAGTCTCTCGATGTGCAAAACTGATAGAGACATACCCCAAGCGACTTACAGCTGTAATCGCAGCAAAAGGTGGCGCTACAAAGTATTAACTTAAAGGGGCTGAATAATTTTGCACACCCAATTTTTCAGTTTTTGATTTGTTAAAAAAGTTTGAAATATCCAATAAATGTCGTTCCACTTCATGATTGTGTCCCACTTGTTGTTGATTCTTCACAAAAAAATACAGTTTTATATCTTTATGTTTGAAGCCTGAAATGTGGCAAAAGGTCGCAAAGTTCAAGGGGGCCGAATACTTTCGCAAGGCACTGTAAGTATTTCCAATAGTAAAACCATTTATTACAAAGTTAACAAATTTGGTTCATGATTATCTTGATTTGTAGAGGGGGTAAAAAATCAAGGGTATAAGTTTGCATTAAACCCCCCAATATTAAAACAAACATTTAATAACATGCTAAATTGTTATGGGAATTTCCAAAGGTCATACTGCAAGTCATATTGCGATCAAATCAATCAGTCCTAATCACTGAACCATTATATTATAATAAATATACAGGTAACTGACTAAAGGAAACACTTGAGTAAATGAGGGATAGAAAGTATATTGAATGTATGTGCTTCCACACAGGTGTGTTTGCTGAGTTAATTTAGCAATTAACATCCTGTCATGTACAGCGCTTCGGAAAGTATTCAGACCACTTGACCTTTTCAACCTTTTGTTACGTTACAGCCTTAATCTAAAATATATATTTTTAAATCCTCCCCAATACACCATAAAACATATTTACATAAGTATTCAGACCCTTCGCTATGAGACTTCAAATTGAGCTCCGGTGCATCCTGTTTCCATTGATCATTCTTGAGATGTTTCTACAACTTGATTGGAGTCAACCTGTGGTAAATTCAACTGATTGGACATGATTTGGAAAGGCACACACCTGTCTATATAAGGTCCCACAGTTGACAGTGCATGTCAGAGCAAAAACCAAGCCATGAGGTCGAAGGAATTGTCCGTAGAGCTCCGAGACAGAATTGTATCGAGGCACAGATCTGGGGAAGGGTACCACAACATTTCTTCAGCATTGATGGCACCCAAGAACACAGTGGCCTCCATAATTCTTAAATCAAAGTTTGGAACAACCGAGACTTTTCCTAGAGCTGGCCAAAATTAGCAATTGGGGGAGAATGGCCTTGGTCAGGGGGGTGACCAAAAACCCGATGGTCACTCTGACAGAGCTCCATAGTTCCTTGTAGCGTCATACCAAAGAAGACTCGAGGCTCTAATCAGTGCCAAAGGTGTTTCAACAAAGTACTGAGCAAAGGGTCTGAATACTTATGTAAATATTATTTAAGTTTTTTATTTATACATTTGCCAAAAAAAAACTACAATCGTTGTTTTGCTTTGTCATTAATGGGGTATTGTGTGTAGATTGGTGAGGGAAAAAAACAAGTGAATCCATTTCAGAATAAGGCTGAATCAAAATGTGGATAAAGTCAAGGGGTCTGAATACTTTCCAATTGCACTGTATAAAAATGCCTAGTTGCCCATTATTTTGGCTACAATGGTAAGGAGAGATCTCAGTGACTTGAAAGAGGGGTCTCAAATGAGCAGTTTTTTCACTAATTTGAATTTTGACCAATCAGATCATCTCTGAAAAATATCTGATTTGAAAAGATCTGATGTGATCGGTCAAAAGAACAATCAGTGGAAAAAAATATCAGAATTGGGCTGCCTGTGTAAATGCAGCCACAGTCACCAGATCTCAACACAATTGAACACATTGGAGATTCTGGAGATGTGCCACCATCAACAAAACACTGAATGATGGAATTTCTGGTGGAAGAATGGCGTCGCATCCCTCCAATATAGTTCCAGACACTTCTAGAATCTATGCTAAGGTGCATTAAAGCTAGTGCTGGCCAAACGCCCTATTAAGATGCTTAATGGTAGTGTTTCCTTTATTTTGGCAGTTACCTGTAATTGCGTAAGAGTGTTTCAACATCTTTACCAAAGATTTGAACAGGTTTTAACTTGTCGAAGTAGACAGGCTTTAACTTGTCGTGACTGACCGAATTTGATGCCACAATCAAGTTCCTTGTATTTCTTTAATTTATAATTTCCTTAAAATAAGTGACATCTGTATGCTTGTACATTTAAATTATTTTAAGGACGATGTGGTGAGTGACATGGAAAGATTTTAAATATGCACTATTATGTACATGTACTACATATCATTATATCAACGTTTAGAATAACATTTTGCTTATTTGCCTCCTAAAATTAAATACACTTAGAATTATAAACTACTCTGACATAACATAACACCCTGGTCTCATTTATGTTTTTCGTTATCATTTCGTTTCACCAGCTGTTCGTAATTTTTTTGTCACCCAGGCCATAATTTGTCCTGAAAGCTGGTGCTGTCTGATATATACACAGGAAGTCAGTGATAAAGGATGAAATGAAAGGCTTCCCTTCACATAACAGGGTCAAAGGGCAAATGAAGATGGATTCAGGAATTACACTGAAATTGGAGCGCTTTGTGGGGGTTTGATTCTCAACTGAAATTATATTAATCAGGGGTTGCCACAATCTCTCATTGAACTACAGATGACTACATCGTTTCAATCTAGTCACTCACATCTATCTATAGTGAGCTCATGCCAGCAGTATGAGAGTATCAGAGTTTATTTTCTTTCTTGTGGTTCGCCTCCACTGCCCACATGATAGTAGAGCCATTTTGGATCGGGGGTGACGTAGTTTCCATGGCAACAACCAAATGGAGTGGGGATGATACACCTTTTTTTTTACTAGAGGTCCGAAATTGGGCAGTGTGTCAGCTGGTCTAATGGAAATTAAACAAATGAGATCCACAAGGCCAAAATTAGTGAGCTCGCTAGCCTTTCCTCTTAGTGTAGGAGCAGGTTGCCTGGGTGCAGTTCTCCCACAGTCATAGGCAGCCTTTTGTCTCCATGCATAAACAAATTCCACACAACCTCTGACACAGTCAGAGACGCATTCCTTTCCCACACAACAATGAGGGCTTTTGTGTGCAGGCCGCCCTGTGTTTTCTTTTCATTTTTATTGCTTTGGAACTTTTTGCATGGAAAATGGTATAATCTCTCGGGTGGTTTTGCTCCATTTGATCACAGCTGTACTAGTGTGTCTTCCCCCAGAAGTCAAGGACAAAAGAACCAAATGCTTTGAGGCATGTGATGTTATCTTTTGTTGAAGTCCTATCATTATTTGTTTAATGCCTAGGGGTTGTTGATGGTGAATATATGAAAAGACTCAAGAATTTCCAAAAGGGTAAGCTATACAGAAGCCCCAATGAAGCCACTATTTCAGCTACTATTTGGACTCTTGATGTGTGTTCTAAATAGAGCAGACAAGAAATACATCTTAGATAGAAGGAACCCTGCTCCTACATAAAAAAAAGTACAATTGATTTATTTTTTATTTCACCTTTATTTAACCAGGTAGGCAAGTTGAGAACAAGTTCTCATTTAAAATTGCGACCTGGCCAAGATAAAGCAAAGCAGTTCGACACATACACAGAGTTACACATGGAGTAAAACAAACATACAGTCAATAATACAGTAGAAACAAGTCTATATACAATGTGAGCAAATTAGGTGAGATAAGGGAGGTAAAGGAAAGAAAAAAGGTCATGGTGGCAAAGTAAATACAATATAGCAAGTAAAACACTGGAATGGTAGATTTGCAGTGGAAGAATGTGCAAAGTAGAAATAAAAATAATGGGGTGCAAAGGAGCAAAATAAATAAAATAAATACAGTAGGGAAAGAGGTAGTTGTTTGGGCTAAATTATAGGTGGGCTATGTAAGGGTGCAGTAATCTGTGAGCTGCTCTGACAGCTGGTGCTTAAAGCTAGTGAGGGAGATAAGTGTTTCCAGTTTCAGGGATTTTTGTAGTTCATTCCAGCAGAGAACTGGAAGGAGAGGCGGCCAAAGAAATAATTGGTTTTGGGGGTGACCAGAGAGATATACCTGCTGGAGCGCGTGCTACAGGTGGGTGATTGCTAAGGTGACCAGCGAGCTGAGATAAGGGGGGACTTTACCTAGCAGGGTCTTGTAGATGACATGGAGCCAGTGGGTTTGGCGACGAGTATGAAGCGAGGGCCAGCCAACGAGAGCGTACAGGTTGCAATGGTGGGTAGTATATTGGGCTTTGGTGACAAAACAGATGGCACTGTGATAGACTGCATCCAATTTGTTTAGTAGGGTATCGGAGGCTATTTTGTAAATGACATCGCGAAGTGGAGGATTGGTAGGATGGTCAGTTTTACAAGGGTATGTTTGGCAGTCTAACCAGACACTCAACGTATTCTAAGTCAGAGTCGTCCAGAGTAGTGATGTTGGAAGGGCGGGCAGGTGCAGGCAGCGATCGGTTGAAGAGCATGCATTTAGTTTTACTTGTATTTAAGAGCAATTGGAGGCCACAGAAGGAGAGTTGTATGGCATTGAAGCTTGCCTGGAGGGTTGTTAACACAGTGTCCAAAGAAGGGCCAGAAGTATACAGAATGGTGTCGTCTGCGTAGAGGTGGATCAGAGACTCACCAGCAGCAAGAGCGACATCATTGATGTATACAGAGAAGAGAGTCAGTCCAAGAATTGAACCCTGTGGCACCCCCACAGAGATTGCCAGAGGTCCGGACAGCAGACCCTCCGATTTGACACACTGAACTCTATCAGAGAAGTAGTTGGTGAACCAGGCGAGGCAATCATTTGAGAACCCAAGGCTGTCGAGTGCCGATGAGGATGTGGTGATTCAGATCCAGATCAATGAATGCGGCTGCACAGTAATGTTTCTTATGGATGGCGGTTAAGATATCGTTTAGGACCTTGAGCGTGGCTGAGGTGCACCCATGACCAGCTCTGAAACCAGATTGCATACAGAGAGGATATGGTGAGATTCGAAATGGTCAGTAATCTGGTTGTTGACTTGGCTTTCGAAGACCTTAGAAAGGCAGGGTAGGATAGATATAGGTCTGTAGCAGTTTGGGTCAAGAGTGTCCCCCCCTTTGAAGAGGGGGATGACCGAAGCTGCTTTCCATTCTTTGGGAATCTCAGACGACACAAAAGAGAGGCTGAACATGCTAGTAATAGGGGTGGCAACAATTTCGGCAGACAATTTTAGAAAGAAAGGGTCCAGATTGTCTAGCCCGGCTGATTTGTAGGGGTCCAGATTTTGCAGCTCTTTCAGAACATCAGCTGACTGGATTTGGGAGAAGGAGAAATGTGGAAGGCTTGTGCGAGTTGCTGTGGGGGGTGCAGTGCTGTTGACTGGGGTAGGGGTAGCCAGGTGGAAAGCATGGCCAGCCGTAGAAAAATGCTTATTGAAATTCTAAATTATAGTGGATTTATCAGTGGTGACAGTGTTTCCTATTTTCAGTGCAGTGGGCAACTGGGAGGAGGTGTTCTTATTCTCCATAGACTTTACAGTGTCCCAGAACTTTCAGAACTAACTGCCTGTGTATAATGGTTTCTAGCTTCCCTGGGGGGGGGGGGCTGTTCGATGCTAATGCAGAACGCCATTGGATGTGTTTGTCTTGGTTAAGGGCAGTCAGGTCTGGGGAGAACCAGTTCCTGGTTCTAAATTTCTTGAATGGGGCATGCTTATTTAAGATGGTGAGGAAGGCATTTAAAAAAAATAACCAGGCAATCTCTACTGATGGGATGAGATCAATATCCTTCCAGGATACCACGGCCAGGTCGATTAGAAAGGCCTGCTCGCTGAAGTGTTTCAGGGAGCGTTTGACAGTGATGAGTGGAGGTCGTTTGACCGCTGACCCATTACGGATGCAGGCAATGAGGCAGTGATCGCTGAGATCTTGGTTGAAGACAGCAGAGGTGTATTTAGAGGGCAAGTTGGTTGGGATGATATCTATGAGGGTACCTCCCTTTGAGGAGGTACCTGGCAGGTTCATTGATCATTTGTGTGAGATTGAGGTCATCAAGCTTAGATTGTAGGATGGCTGGGGTGTTAATGTGGTCATCCTGTCTAGGTTGGTTACCCCCCCCCCCCCCCCCTTGGGTTGTGCCGTGGCGGAGGTCTTTGTGGGCTATACTCAGCCTTGTCTCAGGATGGTAAGTTGGTGGTTGAAGATATCCCTCTAGTGGTGTGGGGGCTGTGCTTTGGCAAAGTGGGTGGGGTTATATCCTTCCTGTTTGACCCTGTCCGGGGGTGTCCTCGGATGGGGCCACAGTGTCTCCTGACCCCTCCTGTCTCAGCCTCCAGTATTTATGCTGCAGTAGTTTATGTGTCGGGGGGCTAGGGTCAGTTTGTTATATCTGGAGTACTTCTCCTGTCCTATTCGGTGTCCTGTGTGAATCTAAGTGTGCGTTCTCTAATTCTCTCCTTCCCTCTTTCTTTCTCTCTCTCGGAGGACCTGAGCCCTAGGACCATGCCCCAGGACTACCTGACATGATGACTCCTTGCTGTCCCCAGTCCACCTGACTGTGCTGCTGCTCCAGTTTCAACTGTTCTGCCTTATTATTATTCGACCATGCTGGTCATTTATGAACATTTGAACATCTTGGCCATGTTCTGTTATAATCTCCACCCGGCACAGCCAGAAGAGGACTGGCCACCCCACATAACCTGGTTCCTCTCTAGGTTTCTTCCTAGGTTTTGGCCTTTCTAGGGAGTTTTTCCTGGCCACCGTGCTTCTACACCTGCATTGCTTGCTGTTTGGGTTTTTAGGCTGGGTTTCTGTACAGCACTTTGAGATATCAGCTGATGTACGAAGGGCTATATAAATACATTTGATTTGATTTTGATTTGATTTAAGCATGTTCCAGTTAAGGTCGCCTAGCAGCACGAGCTCTGAAGATAGATGGGGGGCAATCAGTTCACATATGGTGTCCAGAGCACAGCTGGGGGCAGAGGGTGGTCTATAGCAGGCGGCAACGGTGAGAGACTTGTTTTTAGAGAGGTGGATGCTTAAAAGTAGAAGTTCAAATTGTTTGGGTACAGACCTGGATAGTAAACAGAACTCTTCAGGCTATCTTTGCAGTAGATTGCAAAACTGCCCCCTTTGGCAGTTCTCTCTTGTCTGAAAATGTTGTAGTTTGGGATGAAAATTTCTGAATTTATTGGTGGTCTTCCTAAGCCAGGATTCAGACACAGCTAGATCATCCGGGTTGGCAGAGTGTGTTAAAGCAGTGAATAAAACAAACTTAGGGAGGAGGCTTCTAATGTTAACATGCATGAAACCAAGGCTATTACGGTTCCAGAAGTCATCAAAAGAGAGATGAGAGAACAATGAGAGAACACAATAAAGAATATGACAATAGACGGCGGCTATTCAATCCCTATCGTGAAAATTCTGCATTACAGCGTGATTCAAATTTAAAGGCAATGTTCCAACGTTAGCAAAGACTACATTCACAGTAAGCGCAGCATATGTCGGCTCAATTGGAAATTACCTTTACATTTCTAGCGCGCAATCAAATCAAATGTTATTTTTTCACATGCACATGGTTAGCAGATGTTAATGCGAGTGTAGCGAAATGCTTGCGCTTCTAGTTTCGACAGTGCAGTAATAACAAGTAAACTAACAATTCCACAACAACTACCCAATACACACAAATCTAAAGGGATGGAATAAGAATATGTAAATATACATTTATGGATGAGCCTGTCCTTGACCGAGCGGCATAGGCAAGATGCAATAGATGGTATAAGGTACAGCATATACATATGAGATGAGCAATGTAAGATATGTAAACATTATTAAAGTGGCTCTATTTAAAGTGACTAGTGATCCATTTATTAAAGTGGCCAATGATTTGAGTCTGTATGTAGGCAGCAGCCTCTCTGTGTTAGTGATAGCTGTTTAACAGTCTGATGGCCTTGAGATAGAAGCTGTTTTTCAGTATCTCGGTCTCAGCTTTGATACACCTGTACTGACCTTGCCTTCTGGATGGTAGCGGGGTGAACAGGCAGTGGCTGTTGTACTTGATGATCTTTTTGGCCTTCCTGTGACATCGGGTACTGTAGGTGTCCTGGAGGGCAGGTAGTTTTCCCCCGGTGATGCGCTGTGCAGACCACACCACACTCTGGAGAGCCTTGCGGTTGAGGGCGGTGCAGTTGCCTTACCAGGCGGTGATACAGCCCTACAGGATACTCTAATTGTGCATCTGTAAAAGGTTGTGAGGGTTTTAGGTAACAAGCCACATTTCTTCAGCCTCCTGAGGTTGAAGAGGCGCCGTTGCGCCTTCTTGACCAAACTGTCTGTGTGGGTAGACCATTTCAGTTTGTCCGTGATGTGTAAGCCGAGGAACTTAAAACTTTACACCTTCTCCACTACTGTCCCATCGATGTGGATAGAGGGGTGCTCCCTCTGCTGTTTTCTGAGGTCCACGATGAGGGGAGGGGGAGGGGCTGACTATGTACCCTTGTGGGGCCCCAGTGTTGAGGATCAGCGAAGTGGAGATGTTGTTTCCTACCTTCACCACCTGGGGGCGGCCCGTCAGAATGTTCATTACCTAGTTGCATAGGGCGGGTTTAAGACCCAGGGCCTCAAGCTTAATGATGAGCTTGGAGGGTACTGTGGTGTTAAATGCTGAGCTGTAGTCAATGAACAGCATTCTTAAGTATTCCTCTTGTACAGATGGGATAAGGCAGTGTACAGTGTGATGGCGATTGCATCGTCTGTGGACCTGTTGTGGCGGTATGCAAACTGAAGGGGGTCTAGGGTGGCATGTAAGGTGGAGGTGATATGATCCTTGACTAGTCTCTCAAAGCACTTCATGATGACAGAAGTGAGTGCTACAGGGAGATAGTAATTTTGTTCAGTTATATTTGCCTTCTTGGGTACAGGAACAATGGTGACCATCTTGAAGCATGTGGGGAGAGCAGACTGGGATAGGGAGCGATTGAATCCGTCCGTTAACACACCAGGCTGCTGGTCTGCACATGTTCTGAGGACGCGGCTAGGGATGCCGTCTGGGCCAGCAGCCTTGTGAGGGTTAACACGTTTAAATGTCTTACTCACGTCGGCCACGGAGACGGAGGGGGGGGCTACAGTCCTTGGTAGCGGGTCGCGTCGGTGGCACTGTATTATCCTCAAAGTGGGCAAAGAAGTTGTTTAGTTTGTCTGGAAGCAACATGTTGGTGTTCGTGACGTGGCTGATTTTCTTTTTGTAGTCCGTAATTGGCTGTAGACCCTGCCACATACGTCTCGTGTCTGAGCCGTTGAATTGCGACTCCACAATGTCCATATATCGACATTTCACTAGTTTGATTGCCTCGCAGAGGGGATAACTAAACTGTTTATATTCGGACATATTCCCAGTCATCTTTCCATGGTTAAATGCGGTGGTTTGCGCTTTCAGTTTTGCGCGAATGCCGCCATCTATCCACGGTTTATGGTTAGGGTAGCTTTAGCGATACAGATTCAATTCAATCCGATCACACTTTTTGTCTTATAAGCACCTTTAAAAGGCAATTTTCCAACATTCGCCGAGACCACGTTCAAGGTAAACACTGCATATGTCGGCTCAATCGGAAGTTACCTTTAACAAACAATAACAAAGCGAGCACCCCACCATTTATTTGGTAAATAGCTAAGTGATGGGGCTGGAGAAACGTAACTACACTCAAATTCATAGACAGAGCTATGGATGCATTCCATGAGTTCAAAAATGACAGTTTTAATCATATTTTCAAGCTATACTGTGTTTGTTTAGAATTATATTGTTTACAAACAAAGGAGTAAAACAATTACAGTACATTCGGGAAAGTATTCAGACATCTTGACTTTTTCCACATTGTGTTACTTTACAGTCTTATTCTAAAATGGATTTAAATGTTGTTTTTCCTCATAAATTTACAGACAATACTCCATAATGACAAAGCAAAAATCATTGTTTATAATTTTGGACAAATTTATTAAGATCATAAAACAGGCTTGGAGTTTGCCAAAAGGTACCTAAAGGATTCTCAGACCATGAGAAACAAAATTCTCTGGTCTGATGAAACCCTTTGGCCTGAATGCCAAGGCTTACATCTGGGGGATATATGGCACCATCCCTACGCTGAAGAATGGTGGTGGCAGTATCAGGCTGTGGGGATGTTTTTCAGAGGCAGGGACTGGGAAACTAGTCAGGATCGAGGGAAAGACCCAGTCTGATGTCCTGTGCAGCGACGGTCCACATCCAACCTGACAGAGCTTGAGAGGATCTGCAGAGAAGAATGGGAGAAATTCCCCAAATACATGTGTGCCAAGGTGTGTCAAGCTCTTAGCGTCATACCCAAGAAGACTCGAGGCTGTAATCGCTGCCATAGGTGCTTCAACAAAGTACTGAGTAAAGGGTATGAATACTTATGTAGATGTGATATTTCAGTTGTTTATTTAGAATACATTTACAAAAATACCTGTTTTTGCATTGTCATTATGGGGTATTGATTTTAGATTGATGAGCGGGCATAAGCATAAGGCTGTAACAAAACAAAATGTGAAAAGAAACAAAGGGTCTGAATACTTTTCGAATGCACTGTATATATTTAAAGCAAGGATATGTATATGTACTGAATATTTTTGGGGGGTTCTGATGGGGTAACACATTTAAATTCAGCTCATGATATATGTTTTTTTCTTAAAGAATCAATGGGTATATACTGTATATCATGAATTTAAAAGTCCCAAAATGGATGTAGCAATTGCATATTGCCCCTTTAAATGTCAAGCATGCTATTAACTGGATTGAATCTAGGCCTAAAAACAGGGTCTGGTTACACGTTCCCTGGGGCCGACCTCCAAAATGTGTAGAATTGCAGGAAATTTGCTTTAAAACCCTAACATTTTCTCTCAGCATCATGGAAAAATGTGTAGAATAGCATGAGATTAGCTATAAAACGGCACAGTTTTCCTCACTGCCCCATGGCAAAATGTGTAGAATTGCAGGAAGTTAACTGTCCCCCCCACCTTAACCAACCCCACCTTAGCCAAACCTATCTTGAAATTTAGAGACAGAGAGATGCTTACCCAGGAGGCCATTGTAATTGGTATGTCTCATTTCAAGAGGGGACTGGACTGTGTTTGGAAGGCAGTTTCAATAGCACAGCTATGGAGTGGTACTCACGTAGCCTCTCGTTGAAATCTGATGGAGGAAATGAGTCTTGTCTCTGAAGCCAGACTGAAACAACACTACTACTCAACTACTACACCTGTTTGACTCATCCTCTCGCTATGTCATTCTTTCTCTCTGTCTCTCCAGCTCTCCTTTCCATATGACTAGCTCTCCCAATTTTTTTCTGCCTACGGCAATGCCATTTTCTCATTCCCCACACTGAGTCATACACCAGTACGAAACAGTTCCACCCACCTGAACTTTGGACGTGCTCACCCATTCACTGACACACTGAATAAACACATATATCAAGACATAGCTCAGGCTTAATGCTGAGATCGCACAGCAGGGACACAACACAGAGGAAAGCCTAAATGGCCGGTCCTGGGTTGTATTCATTAGGGACAAAATGGAAGAATACTGACTGAAACAGAGGGACAACCAAAACTTACCCACCCAAAAAACATTTTTTTTCTGTTACAAAACATTTTTCTCCAGTGTGCCCCAATGAATACAAGTCAGGGCACCTTAGTATGAGTTACAACGAAATCTCTCATGAGGTCATTCAGAGTTAAATGACTAGGAGGTCCCCCAATGGTCTTGCCGGTACAGAATGTGGCTGTATGCTAGAGTATTTCCATGATTTCCTGTGAGTAAGCAGCAGTGCTCAGGGGGAAGTGTTGATGGAATGGAGAGTGGGAAGTGACAGATACTGCAGAGGACCATCCATTTGTTCAAGGACCATCCTAGGGGAGAGGAGACAGGTAGGTAACACTGAATGACAACTGGAGAGAAAAAAGGAATGATGTGGAAATAACTGAGGAGTGGCTGGAATTTCCTGAACAGTCACTGTAGAAGGCACTCGTTACACTGTCTAATTCTGGGGGCCAGCATTGATTGTAAAATCAATAAATCACGTATGTCAATTGATGGGGTGCTGTGGCTGAAAAATTGATGTTCTTTTAACATTGCTATTGTTTTGGACAAGCTGATGCCAGTATTACTTTTGCTCCTATTTTTAACAGTTTAGAATTGTTTGAGTGATTACAAAATAACCAATAGGAAGTGAAGATCCTATTTGTTTTGAAAAGTCAATAATACTTTTAGTAATACTGAATGGATAATCAGAATGTAAGTATGAGGGAATTACTCAGATTGTGGAGTGAGCCTTTAAGCTCTTATCTTTTTTTTCTTTAACCTTTATTATCTTTATTTGTCATGTTGTAGTTTTAACATTGAGTCCACCAGTTGCCATACACTGTTTTGTTTGGACCATTCAGTGTGTGTGATTGTTACGTTCCCCAGTTTCTGTGTTGTGGTTTGTGTATTTGTATGTGTGTGTTTCAGGAAAATGGCTTCCTGGAATCCCCCAAGCAGCTGATTGGTCGACTCCATGGCAAATTGGAGCTGACCCCACCCTCTCGTCAGAAACAGCTGTCTTCAATTACAGACTCCTTCTGAAGCAATATAAACCAGTGTTCTGTTGCTCAGAAGAGAGATTATTGCTGAGAGAATAGAGCTGAGGGTGATAGCCTGTGTTGGTTGTGTGTTAGAAAGAGCTTATTGTTATGGCCTGTATTGATTGTTGTTCAGAGAGTTTCTTTGATATTTTGTGTTGGTTGTTGCTCAAATAGTTTGTGTGTAGTATTTTGTAGTTGGTCCTGAAAAGGTATGTGTATGCCAAAAGGACTGTTTGTGATTAGTAATTATTTTGTTTTGGGGAAAACATTTTTCCCAGGGGTGAAGGGGAAGGCATCTTGGGAGTGCTTAGGCAAGAGACCTGCGGGCATACATAACTCGTAGTAGTTTACTGTCTATGCACACTAGGTAAGACCTGGGCGGACCACCCCCTGTATTTTGGTTAGTGCACCAGGTGGTGCTAGTTAGGTAAGTAGAGGGTAGGCAGGTAAGGTAGGAGAGGGGGCTTTGATATTTACTTTCTTTGCTTTGGTTCCGTTCAGCCCCTTTTTCCCCAAAATTACCGTGTGGGGCTGAATAAATTCATTGTAAACGGTACCATTCTCTGCCTTTGTCATGCTTACTCGCACCTACAAATCCCATACCTCTCTTTTGTTCCACGGGAGTTGAGTTGTAGCAGGGTGTTGCGTTCCCTCTTCCTAGAAGAGTGTTTATACCACTGTTACATAAACTGTATTTGTTTGAGGGGTGGGGGTACAGACATTGTATGAATAGTGTTTACTGGTCTCTCACGTTTTAGTCTGAAATTCACAGGTATGGATTTGTGGGTGATGGAAGCCTGCCTGCAAAAATAATTTCAACATCTGTGCAGTATTCTGAAGTGTTGTTTATCCTGGAGAAACAATGCCAACACATTACACCTCCCAGTCACCGAATTGGCCTGGGCTGAGGGAGTCTTGTTCAATGAGGTGTAACCTTTTCAAGCACAATTTATGCTTTTACTATATAGAGCACAAGCATTCAAATGTGGGCAAATTGCAAAATAAATGGCTGTTGTACCTTCAAATGCTAAAGTCAAGGTTTACTTGGTATAAATAGGCTAGCCTAGGTGAGAGAAGGTTGTGGTGAAATCTGCACGGAGACTTCACCGTGCACTGCCACTTTAAGAGCGCATGAGCAGTAAGGAAGGAGGAAATGAAGAGAGCTCATTCAGCTCTTTGGGGAAGGGCTCTTTGGTGGCGCAACAGTTTGATTGTGGGTGCTGTGCTGCAGAAGTTTTGTTTTCAGCGTGTGTAGTTTATAGAGTATTTAACTCAATCATCGGTGTAATCGCTCTAGGTCGTGGTTGTTTTCGTTTGGGACCACGCTCGTTATGGATGGCATGGATTAGTAGCAACATTGTTGCGAAGCTTTAACATACAAACCAACAAACCATCGGACAGTCAGACAGTACACCTGCACGCCTGAAGACCACAACTAAGATCTCTCTTGTTCTCTTTCTCTCTTTCTCTTCCCTCTATCGTTCCAGTGCTTTACCCTGCAACAGACTCTCTATTTTTCCAATGCACTTCCCATTGAAGTTCATTAGACCTGGACTATTATTGCCCTGCCAGAAGTATTTGGACATTTTAGTTAAAAGGGAGGTTGCTTGCAAGTTGTGTATTGTTATGTGAACTGTATTGAGGTGTACTAATGACATGTGGCCGAGAAGACTGTGGACATTTTTAAGGCCTTTGTTGTGTCGATGAACACCCCCCACATTCATACCCTCTGCACTCATCCACTAGAAAATAATACAGATTATTGCAAATCCTATGTTGATGACTGGGTTCGTTCTTGTATGAAGTTGCTGTTGAATTGCTCTGCCATTATTAGTATTAGTATTATTGTATGAGGTATTCTTGTTTGGGTTACCCCTGTGCTGTGATGTGGGTTTTATGTGGTGTGTATTCTTTTTTCTCTCCACTGGCTATCTGGTAAACACTAGGCAGTCTCTTCTGCTGATGTGTGTGGGTCTGGTAGTGGTACTCTCTCTATTCTACTCTTTTCCTTTCGGCATGGTGCCCGAACAAAATCTTTCTTTATCCCTCTCTAATAAATACCGCTACAGAATTGGCGCCCGAACAGGGACTTGAAGAGAAACACCCATGACACCATCCACACAAGGTTGAATCATGTATTTTGTTGGAACCTCATACTGTGTCAATGTGGACACACCTGATGGTAATCATGTTCGGGATTCTTTCATTGTAGAAGGACTCGATGAACTAATGGAGTTGGATAGCACTGAACCTAATCCCCAGGTTTCTGGCTCACCTATAACATCTCCACCATTACCCTCCCCTCAAACCCTTCCGGTTACCCTGTCCAGAGAGACTGGGAGAGGTGTCTCTGTGATCACTGGACAACTGGAATGTCAATGGACACACACCAATCATAGTTTGACAATGCAGCCTCTGTTGTGAGGGGAGTGTGTTCTTATCTGAAGGAAGTTATGGAGGACATGAAGAACTCTCTCACAGGGGAACTACGATTTTTGATTGAACAGACTCAAAAGGACACCGTTAATGAGATGGAAAAAGCACAGAAGGCCACAGACCTTCAACTGGAAGGGCTGCACCAGGAGGTAATGCAGTGCTTTTCCCTTCTGGACAAATCTTCTGCACCTCCCTCAGGTTTTACCTCTGCCACTGGCTTGGCCAGTAATGGAATAGGAACAGGTAGCACTACAAAAACCCCTCTGAAGATACTTTTAAACAACAGAACTCCCGCTGCCACTGTCATGCCTCCTCTAGAGCGCTCCCTCCCTATCAAACTACTTTTCCCCACTTTTGGCAGTCCAGAAGATGATGTTGATCCACTGTTTTTCTTATCTAAGTGTAATGATTTTCTTTCTATCCGGCCCCTTACTGACTTGGAGGTTCTTGCCACCCTCCGCAGTGTTCTCCATGGTACAGCAAGAGACTGGTGGGAGATAGCCCGTGAACATGTGTCAACCTGGGAGGAGTTTCAAAAAATATTCCTCTTAGCCTTCCTCTCACAGGACTATGGGGATGAACTGGCGGAACGTGTTCGTAACAGAGTCCAGGATGAAGCAGAGCCAATACGGGACTTTGCCTTCTCCTATCGAGTTCTATGTAGGAGATGGAAGGCTGACATTACTGAGCAGGAGATGGTCAAACTCCTTCTTAAGAACATGGTTCCCCGCCTTGCTAGTCAACTTCGAGAACGTGTGCAGAACGCGGATGATCTGGTGCGTCTTGGGACTCAGTTGGAGAAGGACTGGAAGCACCACCTCCAAACTAAAAACCCTGTTCACTCATCCCAGTACACCCATAACTCTCCTGAGGCTAAACCGTCTCAGATATTTGTACCCAAGATCCAGGACAAAAGTCCAGTTATGTGTTGGAGGTGTACAACGTCCAACATCCTCCAGATTCTTGCCCGCTCTATGTCCAGCGTCAGGATTCAGGAAAAGGTCAGAAAGGACCGAAGACTGAAAGTCTAGACAGGCGTGGTGGCTTGCATACAATTGGGTCAGCCTTAATGCCCACCATGAAGCCTTTAGACAGCACAGCTAGCGGTCTTATTCCTATTCCGCAACAACTATTGGTTCCTCTGACTGTTAGGAACTGGAGAGGGAAGGCCATAATCGACACAGGGGCATCTTACACCCTGATGCAAGAAGCCCTGTGGCAGAACATGGCATTACCTCATGAGGAGCTATGAACATGGGAGGAGGGACCATTGTACTTGGCCAATGGAGAACCTACCACTCCCTTGGGCTGGATTAGTATAATAATAAAACTGCATGGTAAGACTATTAACCTTCCTGTGGCAATTCTTGCAAATTCAAGCCTTGCATTTGCTGTAGTCCTTGGCCTAGACTTCCTGTTCTTCAGTGGACTGACCATCTCGATGTCCGAACCCTCGTATCGGCTGCACTCTGACTATTCTCAGCCTCATCCATTTCAACCTGGTAATGCACTGATTTCAGGTTGGAGCCTGCTACATTATGCAGAGTCCGGACAAGGTCAAGTCAGAGACAGAGAAAATATAAAGAGACAAAGACAAAAACATGTTCCACCAGTGAAGTCTGAGAACCCAACTATCACCCTGATTACCGCCGTACCCCCCCTTCTATCCCAGAGCAAAAGCAAACCTGATGCTGATTTCTACATCAAACAAGCGGTGCAACAGGCATGTCTGTCGGATTATGAAAGGTGGCAGCTATCCCAGATGTTGGACGTGAACAGTGAGGTCTGTACTCTTACACTCGGCCGTACAACCGTCTTCAAACACAAAATCTATACCCGGCATGAGGTCCCCATTAAGCAGCGTCCCTACAGGCTGTCCCCCGCCAAACTGGCAATTCTCAATGAACAGCTCAAAAGCATGTTGGAGAATGGAATTGTGGAACCTTCTTTTTCCGGATGGGCTTCTCCGGTTGTCCTGATTCCTAAGAAAGATGGTGGATATCGATTCTGTGTGGACTACAGGAAGCCGAATGCCATAACAGAAAGTGATGCCTACCCTCTACCAAACATAAATGACATACTGGAATCTCTGGCAGGAGCATCCATCTTTAGTAATCTGGATCTGAACAGTGGCTATTGGCAGGTGTCAATGGATCACGCTAGTCAGGACAAGACTGCCTTTGTCACCCCTGCTGGTTTGTACTCCTTCAAAGTCATGCCTTTTGGTTTGAAGAATGCTCCAGCAACCTTCCAAAGGTTGATGGAGACTGTCCTGGGAGATCTGAGGGGTAGAAATTGTCTTGTTTATCTGGATGACATCATAATCTACTCCTCCTCTGTTGCGGATCATCTGCAAGACATTCAGTCCGTCTTCGACAGACTAAAGGCTGCAGGTTTGACCTTGAACTTGAAGAAGTGTCGTTTCTGTCTGCCAGAACTCAAGTTCCTTGGTCATGTGGTTAATGCTGAAGGTATCCATGCAGATCCAGCCAAAGTTGCAGCTGTGCAGGAATTCCCAATTCCCACATCCCTCAAGGCTGTTCAGCGGTTTCTGGGTATGGCTGGATGGTACCACAGGTTTGTGCCTGACTTTTCAAAGGTAGCCGAACCCCTCAACCACCTTAAGAAGAAAGGTGTGAAATTCCAATGGACCCCTGCATGCCAAGGTGCATTTGAAGCACTCAAAAACAGTCTAATTACTCCTCCAGTGCTTGGACATCCTAACCTGAATGCTCATTTCATTGTGTACACGGATGCAAGTCAAACAGGACTTGGAGCAGTCTTGGCTCAACAAACAGGACTTGGAACAGAAGAAGTTCTTGCCTATGCAAGTCGCATCCTTAATTCAGCCGAGAGGAATTATCCAATGACTGAAAGGGAGTGCCTCGCTGTGGTCTGGCCTTTGGAGAAATGGAGCTACTACTTGGAGGCAAAGATCTTCACCGTTGTCACAGACCATGCTGCTCTGTAGTGGGTTCTGGCATCAGGCAAGACCAACAGCCGTCTTATTCGCTGGTCTATCAGACTGCAGAAGTTTGACTTCATCATTGAGTATCGCAAAGGAAAACTGAACGTTGTACCAGATGCCCTTTTTCGGATTACAGAGACTGCCAATGTTTGTCCTCCCTTGTGCAGTACTTATACTACCGCTAAATGTCTGGATGATTCCTTTCCTCTGGATGATGAGAGTGTATGGAGAGCACAGCACAAGGATGCTGCCATCATGGCGATCCACAAGAGTCTGTCTGAAGAAGACTCCAAGAGTCGCTTCAATGTTAAGTATAGCATAATTCAGGATAAAGTGTATCGAAAAACTCCTAGAGGAGATGGAATACACAGCACCCATTATCGCGTCTTCATTCCCTCTACATTGTGTGACCAGATAATCCAAGCTTATCATGCCAATCCCATGACTGGCCATCTTGGAGTTTTTAAAACTTATCGAAGACTACAAGAGGTGGTTTACTGGCCAGGCATGTGGGTTGATACCCGGAAGTTTGTAGAGCAGTGTGAAGTCTGCCAGAAATACAAACCAGACATTGGCAGACCTCCCGGGAAAATGCAGCAGACCGTGGTGAACCATCAAAATGAAATGTTGGGCATTGACCTCATGGGACCTTTTCCTCCCAGCCGGGGGACACGGAATGAATTTTTATTGGTGGTATTGGACTACTACACACACTGGGTGGAGTTGTTTCCCCTCCGCAAAGCCACTGCATCAGCCATTGCTCTAATTCTGCGAAGGGAGGTTTTTACCAGATTCGGAATTCCCAACCAAATCCTCTCTGACCGAGGTCCGCAGTTCATATCAGGAATATACAAAGAGCTCTGTACCTACTGGGGTGTAATTGCCAAGCTGACCACAGCCTACCTTCCTCAGACCAACCTGACCGAGAGGGTAAACCGAACCCTGAAGGGGATGATTGCTTCATTCGTGGGGGATCAGCACACAAGGTGGGATCAGCATCTTCCAGAATTTCGCTTTGCACTGAACTCTGCCGTGCAGGACACTTCTGGGGTCACTCCCGCCGAACTCCACCTGGGAAGACCACTAAAAGGTCCGATGGACAGGGTCTTGCAAAGTTTGAATGTTTCACCTGACTGCCCAGCGTTTGATGCCGTACAACACCACCACACCTTGCTAGCCAGAGTGGAGGCCAGCAAAACCAAAGCCAAACAACGACAGCTGAGAAACTATGACAAACATAGACGAGACGTGTGTTTTCCACCCTAGTCTCGTGTCTGGGTACGTTCACATCATCTGTCAAAGGCATCTAAGAAGTTCACTGCCAAGCTAGCTTCGAGATGGAAAGGTCCATACCGTGCAGTTGGGACCAGTGAACTACTTGGTCTGTTTGGAGGACACTGGGGAAGATGTCAGGACAGTGCATGTTGTTGACCTAAAGCCCTGCTACCCTACGGCAGAAGAGCTGGATCGCAGGCAAAAGCAACACCTGCAGGACCTCTTCGTGGAGGACTCTGATGAGGAGGACTTCCCTGGTTTTGTGTAGCAGGAACATGAACCTGTCAAAGCCTGCATCCTCTCTGTTTCTATAGGCATTGTTTTTTCATGGGGGGAGGAGTGTGGCGAAATCTGCACGGAGCCTTCACCGTGCACTGCCACTTTAAGAGCGCATGAGCAGTAAGGAAAGAGGAAATGAAGAGAGCTCATTCAGCTCTTTGGGGAGGGGCTCTTTGGTGGCGCGACAGTTTGATTGTGGGTGCTGTGCTGCAGAAGTTTTGTTTGTTTTCAGCGTGTGTAGTTTATAGAGTATTTAACTCAATCATCGGTGTAATCGCTCTAGGTCGTGGTTGTTTTCGTTTGGGACCACGCTCGTTATGGATGGCATGGATTAGTAGCAACATTGTTGCGAAGCTTTAACATACAAACCAACAAACCATCGGACAGTCAGACAGTACACCTGCACGCCTGAAGACCACAGCTAAGATCTCTCTTGTTCTCTTTCTCTCTTTCTCTTCCCTCTATCGTTCCAGTGCTTTACCCTGCAACAGACTCTCTATTTTTCCAATGCACTTCCCATTGAAGTTCATTAGAGCTGGACTATTATTGCCCTGCCAGAAGTATTTGGACATTTTAGTTAAAAGGGAGGTTGCTTGCAAGTTGTGTATTGTTATGTGAACTGTATTAAGGTGTACTAATGACATGTGGCCGAGAAGACTGTGGACATTTTTAAGGCCTTTGTTGTGTCGATGAACACCCCCCACATTCATACCCTCTGCACTCATCCACTAGAAAATAATACAGATTATTGCAAATCCTATGTTGATGACTGGGTTCGTTCTTGTATGAAGTTGCTGTTGAATTGCTCTGCCATTATTAGTATTAGTATTATTGTATGAGGTATTCTTGTTTGGGTTACCCCTGTGCTGTGATGTGGGTTTTATATGGTGTGTATTCTTTTTTCTCTCCACTGGCTATCTGGTAAACAGGCTACCCTCTAGGCAGTCTCTTCTGCTGATGTGTGTGGGTCTGGTAGTGGTACTCTCTCTATTCTACTCTTTTCCTTTCGGCATGGTTAATACCTGCCTGGCGCCCGAACAAAATATTTCTTTACCCCTCTCTAATAAATACCGCTACAAGGTCAATGAGGGAATGATTTCTCAGAAGATGGCTAACAGTCTGATGGCCTTGAGATAGAAGCTGTTTTTTTAGTCGCTTGGTCCCAGTTTTGATGCACCTGTACTAACCTCGCCTTCTGGATGGTAGCCGGGTGAACAGGCAGTGGCTCGGGTGGTTGTTGTTCTTGATGATCTTTTTGTCTTTCTTGTGACATCGGGTAATGTAGGTGTACTGGAGGGCAGGTAGTTTGTCCCCGGTGATGCGCTGTGCAGACTGCACCACCCTCTGGAGAGCCTTGCGGTTGAGGGCGATGCAGTTGCCGTACCATGCGGTGATAAAGCCAGACGGGATGCTCTCAATTGTGCATCTGTAAAAGTTTCTGAGGGTTTTAGGTGACAAGCCAAATTCCCTTGATCCTGACTAGTGTCCCAGTCCCTGCCGCTGAAAAACATCCCCACAGCATGACGCTGCCACCACCGTGCTTCACCGTAGGGATGGTACAAGGTTTCCTCCAGACGTGACGCTTGGCATTCAGGCCGAAAAGTTCAATCTAGTTATCAGTCCAGAGAATCTTGTTTCTCATTGTTGGAGACTCCTTTAGGTGCCTTTTGGCAAACACCAAGCGGGCTGTCGTGCCTTTTATTGAATGACTTCCATTTGTCCACTCTACCTGGCCTGATCGGTAAGGTGCATAGATGGTTGACCTTCTGGAAGGTTCTCCCATGTCCACAGAGGAACTCTGGAGCTCTGTCATGGTCACCTCTCACCTCCCCTAATTACTCAGTTTGGCCAGGCGGCCAGCTCTAGGAAGAGTCTTGGTTCCAAACTTCTTCCATTTAAGAATGATGGAGGCCACTGTGTTCTTGGGGACCTTCAATGCTGTTGAGATCTTTTGGTACCCTTCCCCAGATCTGTGCCTCTACACAATCCTGTCTCGGAGCGCTACGGACAATTCCTTTGACTTCATGGCTTGGTTTTTGCTCTAACATGCACTGTCAACTGTGGGATATTTTATAGACAGGTGTGTGCCTTTCCAAATCATGTCCAATCAATTGAATTTACCACAGGTGGACTCCAAGTTGTAGAAACATCTCAAGGATGATCAATGGAAACAGGATGCACCTGAGCTCAATTTCAATTCTCATAGCAAAGGGTCTGAATACTTATGTAAATAAGGTATTACCGTTTTTTATATTTTTTTATACATTTGCATATACATTTCTGATATCTTTCCAACAGATAAGATCTAAATCAGGCAAGAACTTATCCACGTAAAACAATTATGGTTTCCAATCTTTCCAAAATAATCTGGTGATTGATGGTGTCAAAAGAGGCACTAAGGTCTAAGAGCACAAGGACAGACGCAGAGCCATGGTCTGACGCCATTTAAAGGTACTCTAACACCTTCACAAGTGTGGTCTCTGTAGTATGATGGTGTCTATAAGCAGACTGGAGCGTTTTGTATGCTTTTATTTGTCTTCAGGAAGGCAGTGAGTTGCTGAGCAACAGTTGTTTTCCCCAAAATTGAGAGGAATGAGAGATTTTATATAGGCGATAGTTTTAAAACATTTCTGGGTCACAGTTTGGCTTTTTCCGGCTTTATTACTGTCACTTTTAGTCAGTTTCGTACACATCCAGAGGATAGGGAGCCATTTATTATGTTCAATATAGTAAGGCCAAGCACAGGAAGTAGCTCTTGATATATTAGTTGGAATAGGGTCCAGTAATGAATGTGTTGAGATACAGGATTAAAAAACTTGATCCGAGTTCATGGCATTTCTGTGGAAACTCAGGACAACTGAGTTTTGGAGAAATATGCATATTCAAAGCGAGGTCAGAAGTTTGCTTTATAATGATCATAATTTTTTTGTCTAAGAAGTTCGTGAATTCATCACTGCTGAAGTGAAGGCCATCCTCACTTGGGGAATGCTGCTTTTTAATTAGCTTTGCAACACCATGTATTTTTGGGGGGAAGATTGTTGAAAAAATAGGGAATCGGGTTGAAAAAGTATGCTGATTGAGCAGCAGTGAGTGCTTTTCGATATTGCACGGTACTATTCCACGGGACAAAACTAGATCCAGGGTATGATTGTGGCAATGTGTAAGTCCCGAGTCATGTTGGACAAAACCCACTGAGTCAATGATGGCTTCCAATTTGGTGGAGCGCCATTTCTGGAAACTTGCTTTAACGCTGGGTATTTTCTGTATACCAGGGAGCTGGTTTATTGTGACAAATGTTTTTGTATTTTTAACAGCGTGACTTTATCTAGTGTATTACGCAAGGTTAAGTTTAGATCATCAGTTAGGTAGTTAACTGATTGTTGTACTCCAACATCCTTGGGTAGGTGGAGGGGGTGGAAGGGCATCTAGGAATCTTTGGGTCGTCTGAGAATTTATGGTGCTGCTTTTGATAATCCTTGGTTGGGGTCTGAGCGAATTACTTGTTGTGATTACAAACCTAATAAGATGGTGGTCCGATCATGAGGAAAAACATTCCTCATATTCCATGGGACAAAACTAGATCCAGGGTATGATTACGGCACTGCTTAGGTCCCGAGACATGTTGGACAAAACCCACTGAGTCGATGATGGCTCCGAAAGCCTCTTGGAGTGGGTCTGTGGACTTCTCCATGTGAATATTGAAATCACCAAAAATAAGAATAAACTTAGCAAAAAAAGAAACGTCCATTTCTCAGGACCCTATCTTTCAAAGATAATATGCAAAAATCCAAATAACTTCACAGATCTTCATTGAAAAGGGTTTAAAACTTCTTAGGGCTGAAATCCCGTTAACGGGATGATATGACAACAGCCAAATTCAAAACAACAGAAATCTCATAACTAAAATTCCTCAAACATAGAAGTGTTTCTACCATTTTAAAGGTAATCTTGTTGTTAATCCCACCACTGTGTCTGATTTCAAATATGCTTTACAGCAAAAGCACCACAAACGATTATGTTAGGTCACCACCGAGCCACAGAAAAACACAGCCATTTTTCCAGCCAGTCACAAAAAGCACACATAGAGATAAAATGAATCACTAACCTTTGATGATCTTCATCAGATGACACTCATAGGACTCCATGTTACACAATACATGTATGTTTTGTTTGATAAAGTTCATATTTATATCAAAATCTGAGTTTACATTGGCGCATTACGTTCACTAGTTCCAAAAACATCCATTGATTTTGCATAGCCACATCGATTCAACAGAAATACTCATAAATATAGATGATAATACAAGTTATTCACATGGAATTATAGATATACCTCTCCTTAATGCAACCGATGTGTCAGATTGTTTTTTTAAATAACGGAAAAAGCAAACCATGCAATAATCTGAGACGGCGCTCAGAACAATAGTCAAATTAGCCGCCATGTTGGAGTCAACAGAAACCAGAAATTACATGATAAATATTCCCTTACCTTTGATGATCTTCATCAGAATGCACTTCCAGGAATCCCAGATCCACAATAAATGTTTGTTTTGTCCGATAATGTCCGTTATTTATGTCCAATACCTCCTTTTGTTAGCGCGTTTGGTATACATATCCAAACGCTCTTTCTGGTCGAGCGTAACTTCGGACAAAAACTTCAAAAAGTTATATTACAGGTCGAAGAAACATATCAAACTAAGTACAGAATCAATCATTAGGATGTTCTTATCATAAATCTTCAATAAAGTTCCAACCGGAGAATTCCTTTGTATCTTGAGGAGCAACGGAACGCAGGTGGATATCATGTAGAATGCGTGTGATCAGGAAATGGCTGACTGCCAGACACATGGCTCATTCTGCTCTTTTTCAGTCCCACAACACAGTAGAAGCCTCATTCAAATGTCTATAGACGGTTGACATCTAGTGGAAGTCCTAGGAAGTGCAACGTCATTCATATCGCAATGGGATTTCAATTGGAACTGTGTTGAAAATCTACCAACCTCAGATTTCTCACTTCCTGTTTGGATTTCTTCTCAGGTTTTTGAATGCCATATGAGTTCTGTTATACTCACATACATCATTCAAACAGTTTTAGAAACTTCAGAGTGGTTTCTATCCAATACTAATAATAATATGCATATATTAGCAACTGAGACTGAGGAGCAGGCCGTTTACTCTGGGCACCTTATTCATCCAAGCTACTCAATACTGCCCCCCCAGCCCCCAGCCATAAGAAGTTACACTGATCCCATTCTTGTTCAATGAACCATAAACAATTAAGGAACATGCAGCTGTGGAATGGTCGTTAACATCGCTGGGATAGTTCGGGATGCTAGCGTCCCACCTAGCGTCCCACCTCGCCAACAGCAAGTGAAATTGCAGGGCGCCAAATTCAAAATAACAGAAATCTCATAATTAAAATTCCTCAACCAGTATTTTACACCATTTTAAAGATACACTTCTTGTTAATCCAACCACAGTGTCCGATTTCAAGAAGGCTTTTCGGCGAAAGTAGAACATATCATTATGTCATCAACTAGTCACAGAAAGCATTCAGCCATTTTCCAACCAAAGAGAGGTGTCACAAAAAGCAGAAAATATAGATACAATTAATCACTAACCTTTGACGATCTTCATCAGATGACACTCCCAGGACTCGATGTTACACAATACATGTATGTTTTGTTCGATCAAGTTCATATTTATATCCAAAAACCTCAGTTTACATTGGTGCCATGTTCAGAAATGACTCCAAAACATCCGGAAAAATTGCAGAGAGCCACATCAAATAACAGAAATACTCATCATAAACTTTGATGAAAGATACATGTTTTACATAAAATTAAAGATAAACTTGTTCTTAATGCAACCGCTGTGTCAGATTTCAAAAAAGCTTTACGGCAAAAGCACAATATTCAATCATCTGAGAACAGCGTTCAGCCACAAAAGCAAGCCATACAGTTACCCCCCAAGTTGTGGAGTCAACAAAAGTCATAAATACCATTATAAATCTTCACTTACCTTTGCTGATCTTCGTCGGAATGCACTCCCAGGACTCCCACTTCCACAAGAAATGTTAGCTTTGTTCGATTACGTCCATATTTATGTCCAAATACCTCCGTTTTGTTCGAGCGTTTAGTTCACTATTCCAAAAGCACAATATGCGAATGTAAAATCCAGACGAAAAGTCAAAAGAGTTCCATTACAGTTTGTAGAAACATGTCAAACGATGTTTACAATCCATCCTTAGGGTCTTTTATAATAAATCTTCAATAACATTCCAACCGGACAATAGCGTATTCATTACAGGGGAAAAAGCAGGAACGGCGCGCCCACGTGACCACGCAGTAAACAACTGATTGGCCACAGCCTAGTCCACTTGTTGAAACAGCTCTTATTCGACTTCCTTCCACAATAGAAGCCTCAAACAACTTTCTAAAACTGTTGACATCTGCTGGAAGCCTTGGGAAGTGCAATCTGGCCCCATAGACACAGCATATTGGATAGGCAATCACTTAAATGTAACTACAAACCTCAGATTTCACACCTCCTGGTTGGATTTGTCTTAGGTTTTCGCCTGCCATATAAGTTCTGTTATACTCAGACATCATTCAACAGTTTTAGAAACTTCAGAGTGTTTTCTATCCAATACTACTAATAATATGCATATATTAGAAGTTAAGACACTAACAGCTTAAAGACAGTAGGCAATTAAGGTCACAGTTATGAAAACTTAGAACACTAAGAGGCCTTTCTACTGACTCTGAAAAACACCAAAAGAAAGATGCCCAGGGTCCCTGCTCATCTGCGTGAACGTGCCTTAGGCATGCTGCAAGGAGGCATAAGGACTGCAGATGTGGCCAGGGCAATAAATTGCAATGTCCGTACTGTGAGACGCCTAAGACAGAGCAGTGCCACAGGGAGACAGGACGGACTGCTGATTGTCCTCGCAGTGGCAGACCACGTGTAACAACACCTGCACAGGATCGGTTCATCCGAACATCACACATGCGGGACAAGTACAGGACGGCAACAACAACTGCCCGAGTTACACCAGAAACGCACAATCCCTCCATCAGTGCTCAGACTTTCTGCAATAGGCTGAGAGAGGCTGGACTGAGGGCTTGTAGGCCTGTTTTAGGCAGGTCCTCACCAGACATCACTGGCAACAATGTCGCCTATGGGCACAAACCCACCGCCGCTGGACCAGACAGGACTGGCAAAAATTGCTCTTCACTGACGAGTTGCAGTTTTATCTCACCAGGGGTGATGGTCGGTTTCGCGTTTATCGTCGAAAGAATAAGCATTACACCGCGGCCTGTATTCTGGAGCGGGATCGATTTGGAGGTGGAGGGTCCGTCATGGCCTGGGGAAGTGTGTCACTGCATCATCGGACTGAGCTTGTTGTCATTGCAGGTAATCTCAACGTTACAGGGAAGACATCCTCCTCCCTGATGTGGTACCCTCCCTGCAGGCTCATCCTGACATGACCCTCCAGCATGACAATGCCACCAGCCATACTGCTTGTTCTGTGTGTGATTTCTTGTAAGGCAGGAATGTCAGTGTTCTGTCATGGCCAGCAAAGAGCCCGGATCTCAATCCCACCTCCTCCCTGATGTGGTACCCTCCCTGCAGGCTCATCCTGACATGACCCTCCAGCATGACAATGCCACCAGCCATACTGCTTGTTCTGTGTGTGATTTCTTGTAAGGCAGGAATGTCAGTGTTCTATGATGGCCAGCAAAGAGCCCGGATCTCAATCCCATTGAGCACGTCTGGGACCTGTTGGTTCGGAGGGTGAGGGCTAGGGCCATTCCCCCTAGAAATGTCCGGGAACTTGCAGGTGCCTTGGCGGAAGAGTGGGGTAACATCTCACAGCAAGAACTGGCAAATCTGGTGCAGTCCATGAGGAGGAGAAGCACTGCGGTACTTAATGCAGCTGGTGGCCACACCAGATACGGACTGTTACTTTTGATTTTGACCCCCCTTTGTTCAGGGACACATTATTCCATTTCTGTTAGTCACATGTCTAATGAGAAATTTGCTTGAAAGCAGTATCCAAATCCATTGGATATAGTGATCACAATATAGTATCCATATCTAGGAAAACCAAAGTTCCAATAAGTTTTGTAGTGATTGCTATGTTGTTGATGTAAATAACATTTGTTGGTCCATGGTGTGTAATGAGAAGCAACCAGACGCTGAACTTGACACATTTATGAAATTGCTTATCCCAGTTACTTATAAGCATGCACCCATTAAGAAAATTACTGTAAAAACTGTTCAGTTTATGTCTGTTGTTGAATCTTGTTATGTTCCTACAAATATTTACACATGTTAATTAAGTTTGCTGAAAATAAACGCAATTGACAGTGAGAGGACGTTTCTTTTTTTGCTGAGTTTATTATCTGACATAACTACGAGGTCTGATAGGAATTCAGGGAACTCAGTGAGGAACGCTGTATAAGGCCTAGGAGGCCTGTAAACAGTTGCTATGAAAACTGATTGAGTAGGCTGCACAGATGTCATGACTAAGAGCACAAAATAGGAAAACGTAGGATTTTTCTTAATCGGAAATTCCAATTTACTGTCATAAATGTTAGCAACACCTCCACCGTTTCGGCATGTTTGGGGGATATGGTCACTAGTGTAACCAGAAGGAGATGCCATATCAATTTGTAGTACATTCATCGGGCATGAGCCATGTTTCAGTCAAGCCAATCACATCAAGTTTATTATCAGTGATTTGTTCATTGACTATGACTGCCTTGGAAGTGAGAGATCTAACATTAAGTGGTCCTATTTTGATGTGATGTATTATCACAATTTCTTTCAACAATGACAGGAATGGGGGGGGGGGGGGGGTCTTCATTCCAGGGATTTTAAGGTGAACACCACCATGTTTAGTTTTGCCCGACCTAGATTTTGGCACAGAAACACTCTCAATGGAGAACTGAGCTGACTACACTGACTGTGCTAGGGGTAGACTCCCCTAAGCTGGTAGACTGGCTGGCTAACAGCCTGCTGCCTGGCCTGCACCCTATCTCATTGTGGAGCTAGAGGAGTTAGAGCCCTGTCTATGTTGATAGATAAGATTTCAGCTAGGGTGGAGTCCGTCACTCCTCAGCAGGACAGGCTTGGTCCTGTTTGTGGGTGAGTCCCAGAAAGAGGGACAAATTCTATATTTTGGAAGGGACAGAAAACCAGCGATTGAGTTGTGTAAATGTGCTGTGAAGCTCATTACTCCCCTTAACTGGGAGGGGGACAGAGACCATTACTCAATGCCAACACATCTTTCTATCTAAGTTACACGCTGAAGTGGTGATGCACTTGGTGACCTTTGACTGTTTCATCCTAACATTGTCGGTGCCTACGTGGATACAATATCCCTATACCATCTGCTCTCGCCAATTTTAGCTTCAGCCAGCGCCACCTTCAGATTAGCCCTGCGCCCTGTTAAACAATGTATGATCGCTGGATGATTATTTTAATTCTAATATTGCGGGTAATGAAGTTGCCAATGACTAGGGTTTTCCATTTGTCAGAGCTAATGGTGGGAGGCGGCAGCGGCTCAGACCCCATATCAGGTGGAGGAGAGACCTGGGAAGGCTCGGGCTATGACTCCGACTCATTGCTTAGTGGAGAAAACTGGTTAAAAGTTTCTATCAGCTGAATGAGCAACACCGGTTGATTATGCCAATAGCGTTTCATTCCAGCTGTGAGAAAATTGTCTGGCTGCGGGGACTGTGCAGGGGGGATTAACACTACTACCTGTATTTACTGGTGGCACACTTAAATTGCCCTTGCCTAACGATTGTATCTGAAGCTGGGCTTGCAACTCGGCTATCCTCACGTTAAGGCGATAGTTCTTCTGTAGTTAGGGGTGGCAGGTAGCCTAGTGGTTAGCAGATTGGGACAGAAACCAAAAGGTTGCTAGATCATATCCCCAAGGTGAAAATCTATTGTTCTGCCCCTGAACAAGGCAGTTAACCCATTGTTCCTAGACTGTCATTGTAAATAAGAATTTGTTCTTAACTGACTTGCCTAGTTAGAAAAAATATATATTACGAGTACTACAATGAGAAGGCATAATAATGTTTACTCAGCTTTTTCAGCTGGAGATTCAGATACAGCATCCAGGGTGAAAGGCTTTAATTAAAAAAGTTGAGTGAGTACAAAACTAAGACGTTATTAAATACAGAGTTTGATTAAAAGGTTATTATTAAAGTAAAAAGCAAGAAGGTTTGGCAGGTTGCCAAGTAGCAATAAAAAGCACAGCAGCATGGAGACATTATGGAAGTGTGACAGAAGGAACAGCAGCATCCTGTGCTCAACACCTGCCAGTTTCACACTACATTATGGTAAATAATGCAAGTGACAAAAGTGACTAATTTCTCTCTCACAGGGAATACATTACATATTATGGAGAATGGGGCTCTAAAGTGTGACAAAACATTTTGCTGTGCGGCCAGGAGTTTTATTCTGTGAGCACTGTGCTACTAGGTAAAAAATCTCCCAGATAATAATTGTTGTAATTGTAACAGGGTTATATTGGTGATTCCCCTTGCCACATTATTGTTAAAACCTCTAGTGACTCCCCATCCCGCATGCGGGAGCGTAATCATCGCCTGACACTAATTAGCATAACGCAAAGGACATAAATATCCCTAGAAAATATTCCTATTCATGAAAATCACAAATGAAATATATTGAGACACAGCTTAGCCTTTTGTTAATCACCCTGTCATCTCAGATTTTCAAAATATGCTTTACAGCCAAAGCTAGACAAGCATTTGTGTAAGTTTATCGATAGCCTAGCATAGCATTTTGTCCAGCTAACAGCAGGTAACTTGGTCATGGAAATCAGAAAAGCAATCAAATTAAATTGTTTACCTTTAATGAGCTTCGGATGTTTTCACTCACGAGACTCCCAGTTAGATAGCAAATGTTGAGATGAGATGGAAGAACGTGAAATCATGAGGAAGTCTAGTAGTGAGTTTGCCTCTCCCATTGTCCTTGTATGGAAGAAGTCTGGAGACCTGAGACTCTGTACTGATTTTTGTTTGCTCAATGCTCGCACCATCAAAGACGCCCACCCACTCCCTCACCAGGCTGATGCGCTGGCTGCTTTAGGTGAAAATGCCTTTTTCTCGACAATGGACCTTACCTCTGGCTACTACAATGTGGAAGTGCATGAGGATGACCGGAGATTCACAGATTTTGGAAAGATCCATGGAAAAATAAATGTTGTTGCAGATGCTTTGAGCAGATAGCTCTTCGTACGACCCAGTGCACTCCATCGCCTGACAAGGGTCCCGTACGAGACCTTACTAGCTGAAGCTAACGCTGTGCGCACAGACAGAGTGCAAGATGTGTTTCGCTGGTCCAGCCACCCTTTTGACAAAGCCTCTGAGTCCAACGAAGTGGTCATTAGCTGTCAGGCTACTGTTGACCCCCCATCTGGTGCTTTATCAAGACATGAAGTTGCAGCTGTTCTTCATTCACACAGGTGCTGGGTGGGTGAAGTGCAATGCTGTTTCCACAGCTTCCACAGGCTGTTATGCCATCAGAGCAGACCGATGTCGATTTTCTGCCACACAACCTACTGATGAGTAAGCAGCGTGATGACAACGTGATCAGCAGAGTGATCTTCTTTGTGGAGAGGGGGAGAAGACCATCCCAGAGAGAGCGTGCCCATGAGAGTGTTGAGGTTTTGTGTCTTCCCAGAAGTTGTGACAAGTTGACCATGAAGATGGGTGTACTGTATCGTATTTCGAAGAATGTGGTTCCAAAGAGGAAAGCGTATCTGTATGTGGTTCCAGCCTCCATGAAAGCAATGGTGCTGAAGGGAGTCCATGATGAAGCTGGCCACCGGGGCCAACAGAGAACAGTCTACCTGACAAGACAGAGGTTCTTCTGGCATGGCCTGGAGAAAGAGGTAAATATGTGATATGCATATGTGAAGTGCTGCAGGAGATGCGTTGTGACCAAGACTCCTGATCCGGAAGCAAGAGCTCCTCTTAAGAGCATAATAACAACTGAGCCTCTTGAACTAGTGTGCATAGACTTCTGGTCTGCAGAAAATTATTCAAACAAGTCCTTGGATGTGCTCGTGCTCGACCACTTTACCAAATTGGCTCATGCCTTCTTGTGTCCGAACCAGTCTGCTAAGTCAGTAACTCATCAGTTGTGGAACAACTATTTCTGTGTCTACGGGATGCCTCGCCGTATACACTCAGACCAGGGAGCCAACTTTGAGAGCGCTTTAATAGCTGAACTGAAGTGCTGCAGGTGTTCAGAAGTCTCACACCACGCTGTACTATCCGATGGGGAACGGGTCCTGCGAAATGTAGAATAGGACGTTGGGAAACATGATCCGGGCCCTGGCGACGAGAACAAAGCACAGATGGCCTCAGGCGCTGAAGTCCCTCACGTTTGCGTACAATTGTACAATCCACAAGACCACAGGCTTTGCCCCTTTCCTGCTAATGTTTGGGAGGACGCCAAGACTGCCTGTTGACATAGTATTTGGCATATCTGTCATATCTGTCTCATATCTGTCATAGAGAACCCAGAAGTTGTCGACTATGACCAGTTTGTTCAGTCTTTGAGGAGAGATCTGAAAGAAGCCATGAATACAGCACAGGCATCTGCAACGAAGCAGTTGAAGAGGCATGCTGACCTTTATGACAGAAGAGTCAGAGGAGCACCAGTGGAGATTGGGGATCGAGTGTTGCTGGCTAACAAGGGGGAGCGAGGAAAGCGGAAGCTCACTGACCGTTGGGAGGATACAGTCTACCTTGTCACTGGATTGAATGCTGACAGTCACACTTTTAAGATTCAGAACAGCTCCACTGGACAGGAGAAGATGGTACATCGCAACCTGATAAGGCCAGTCAACTTTGTTCCTCTTCCCCATGCTGCCGTTGATGAGGGAACAGACATGTCTGGATTAACAGAGTCTGAGGACATGAATGACAGCCTTGTGTTCTAAGCTGCCCTGGAGACTGCAGTGGATGATGATGCTGAGTACAGAACAAGAGTGTGGGTGTCAGAGTTGCCTTCTGAAGGAACAGGTGACACAAGCCTGGAGGGTGATGTGCGAGCCTTGGATGCTCAGGATATTCCACCTTTGGATTCTGTGGAAGATATACTGCAGCTGGAAGGTCTGCCTCGATCAGAGAGTCTACCAAACTCGGACTGTGTTGACAGACCCACTATTGCAACAGTACACAACACTGTCACTACTTATGCAGTTGAAGGTATTAGGTCAAGGGCAGGAAGACTATTTAAACCAGTGTCTAGACTGATTGAGATTATGAATCAGCAGAAAGTTAACTCTTGAAGGTTAATATGTGAACAGAGGGTCAATGGTGTTGAAATATTTGATTTGTTTTGCTTTTACATCATTGTGACCATGATTAGAGGGGGACGGATATGATAAAGTCTCTTATGGTGGATTATTTTAGTTTTAACCTCTTGCGCTGAGCCATGCCGGATCCGGTAGCGTAATCATAGCCTCAAGCTCAATACCATAATGCAACGTTAACTATTCATGAAAATCGCAAATGAAATGAAATGAATATACTAACTCTCAAGCTTAGCCTTTTGTTAACAACACTGTCATCTCAGATTTTCAAAAATATGCTTCTCAAGCATAGCAAACTAGCATTTGTGTAACAGTACTGATAACTAGCGTAGCATTTAGCATCAGCAGGAAACATTTTCACAAAAACCAGCAAAAACATTCAAATAAATCTTTTACCTTTGAAGAACTTTGGATGTTTTCAATGAGGAGACTCTCAGTTAGATAGCAATGTTCAGTTTTTCCTGAAATATTTTTTGTGCAGGAGAAATCGGTCCGTTTGGGGCGATTTTTGGCTACCAAAAAAAACGAAAATTCAGTTATCCAAACGCCGAACTTTTTTCCAAATTAACTCCATAATATCGACTGAAACATGGCAAACGTTGTTTAGAACCAATCCTCAAGGTGTTTTTCACACATATCTCTTCAATGATGCACACTTCCAGGAACGATACTTCGCTGTCTGTATCGCATGGTAAAATTTTGGCCGCTGAGAGTTACGCACCAACGTAGACAAAGGACACCGGACGGGCCCCTGGCAAATGTAGTCTCTTATGGCCAATCTTCCAATGATATGCCTACAAATACATCACAATGCTGCAGACATCTTGGAGGAACGGCAGAGCGCATAAGCTCGTTCACAGCATATTCACAGCCATATAAGGAGACAACGGGAAACAGAGCCTCGAAAATCCTGCTCATTTCCTGGTTGAAGTTGCATCTTGGTTTCGCCAGTAAGATCAGTTCTGGGGCACTCAAAGATAATATCTTTGCAGCTTTGAAAACGTCAGAGTGTTTTCTTTCCAAAGCTGGCAATTCCATGCATAGTCGAGCATCTTTTTGTGACAAAATATTGCGCTTAAAACGGGCACGTTTTTTTATCCAATAATGAAATAGCGCCCCCCTAGCTTCAACTGGTTAAAGTCACTGAGTGTACTTAACATGTAACAGGCATGTTTACCTATGAGGGCTAAGGGGATTGATCAATCACTTTTCACTAATTTCCAAGGAGAATAGTCTAATGGCTGGAATATTTAGTGACTGTTTTAAAGCAGGGTCTGCATCCTTGATATACACAGTTTTACCTTATATGTTTATGCTATCTAATAGAGAAAACTAAATCTATATATTTTTCTCTCTCTGGATTATTCTGTACATATGTTAAGTGTCTCTGTATCTGGTATGTTTGCCGTTTTTGTATTTTTATAATTTTTCTTTGCAAGTGGAATTCAGTAGGTGTGTAACGGTTCTCTAGTGATGAAGGAGAGGCGGACCAAAATGCAGCGTGGTTTCTTTGATTCATGTTTAATAACAAAAAGATAAACACGAACACTACAAAACAATAAATGTGGAAAACCAAAAACAGCCCTATCTTGTGCAAAACACAGAGACAGGAATAATCACCCACAAACACACAGTGAAACTCAGGCTACCTAAGTATGATTCTCAATCAGAGACAACTACTGACACCTGCCTCTGATTGAGAACCATACTAGGCCGAAACATAGAAATACCCAAAACCTAGAAAAACAAACAGACTGCCCACCCAACTCACGCCCTGACCATACTAACTAAATACAAAACAAAGGAAATAAAGGTCAGGGTGTGACAGTACCCCCCCCCCCCCCCCCCCAAAGGTGCGGACTCCGTCCGCAAAACCTTGACCTATAGGGGAGGGTCTGGGTGGGCGTCTGTCCGCGGTGGCGGCTCTGGCTCGGGACGCGGACCCTACTTCACTATTGTCTTAGTCCGCCTCATTGTCCGCCTCCGTGGCTCTCTAACCATGGCAACCCCTCTCAATGACCCCACTGGACAGAGGGGCAGCTCGGGACAGAGGGGCAGCTCGGGACAGAGGTGCTGCTGCTCGGGACAGAGGGGCAACTGCTCGGGACAGAGGGGCAACTGCTCGGGACAGAGGTGCAGCTGCTCGGGACAGAGGTGCAGCTGCTCGGGACAGAGGTGCAGCTGCTCGGGACAGAGGTGCAGCTGCTCGGGACAGAGGAGCAGCTCGGGACAGAGGTGCAGCTGCTCGGGACAAAGGGGCAGCTCGGGACAGAGGGGCTCTGGCGCCTCTGGGCTGAGGTGCTCTGGCGCCTCTGGAATGAGGGGCTCTTGCGCCTCTGGACTGAGGGGCAGGGGCTCTTGGCTGAGGGGCAGGGGCTCTTGGCTGAGGGGCTCTGGCGGCTCTGGGCTGAGGGGCTCTGGCGGCTCTGGGCTGAGGGGCTCTGGCGGCTCTGGGCTGAGGGGCACTGGCGGCCCCTGGCTGACTGGCGGCACTGGCTGCCCCTGGCTGACTGGCGGCACTGGCGGCCCCTGGCTGACTGGCGGCACTGGCGGCCCCTGGTTGACTGGCTGCACTAGCGGCCCCTGGCTGACTGGCGGTACTGGCGGCCCCTGGCTGACTGGCGGCCCCTTGCAGACTGGCGGCACTGGGCAGACTGGCGGCACTGGCGGCGCTGGGCAGACGGGTGGCTCAGGCGGCGCTGGGCAGACGGGTGGCTCAGGCGGCGCTGGGCAGACGGGTGGCTCAGTCGGCGGTGGGCAGACGGGTGGCTCAGGCGGCGCTGGGCAGACGGGTGGCTCAGGCGGCGCTGGCCAGACGGGTGGCTCAGGCGGCGCTGGGACGGAATTAATCAGTCAAATGGACCATTTGTGATGTTTATGGGACATATTGGAGTGCCAACAAAAGAAGATCTTCGAAGGTAAGGCATGAATTATATAGATATTTCTGAGTTTTGTGTCGCGCCTGGCGGGATGAAATATGATTGTCTGTGTTTGTTTGATGGTGTGCTGTCCTCAGACAATAGCATGGTTTGCTTTCGCCGTAAAGCTTTTTTGAAATCTGACACGGTGGCTGGATGAACCTCTTTGGGCTGACATCCCGTTAACGGGATGATATTACAACAGCCAGTGAAAGTGCAGGGCGCCAATTTCAAAACATCAAAATCTCATAATTAAAATTCATACTTGTATCTCACCATTTTAAAGGTCATCTTGTTGTTAATCTCACCACAGTGTCCGATTTCAAATATGCTTTACAGCAAAAGTACCACAAACGATTATGTTAGGTCACCACCAAACGACAATAAACACAGCCATTTTTTCCAGCCAAAGATAGCAGTCACAAAAAGCACACATAGAGAACATTAATCACTAACCTTTGATGATCTTCATCAGATGACACTCATAGAACTTCATGTTACACAATACATGTATGTTTTGTTTGATAAAGTTCATATTTATCAAAATATGAGTTAACATTGACGCGTTACATTCACTAGTTCCAAAAACATCCAGTGATTTTGCATAGCCACATCATTCAACAGAAATACTCATCATAAATGTAGATGATAATACAAGTTATACACATGGAATTACAGATATACCTCTCCTTAATGCAACCGCTGTGTCTGATTTCAAAAAAACTTTACGGAATAAGCAAACCATGCAATAATCTTGAGACGCGCTCAGAAAAATAGTCAAAATAGCCGCCATGTTGACGTCAACATAAACAAGAAATTACATGATAAATATTCCCTTACCTTTGATGATCTTCATCAGAAAGCACTCCAGGAATCCCAGGTCCACAATAAATGTTTGTTTTGTTCGATAATGTCTGTTATTTATATCCAAATACCTCCTTTTGTTAGCGAGTTTGGTATACATATCCAAACGCTCATTCTGGTCAGCGTTACGTCGGACAAAATTCTTCAAAAAGTTAAATTACGGGTTGAAGAAACATTTCAAACTAAGTACAGAATCAATCATTAGGATGTTTATAACATATAGCTTCAATAAAGTTTAAACCGCAGTATTCCTTTGTGTCTTGATGAGCAACGGAACGCAAGTGGATACCATAAGGAATGCTGAGCAATGGAACGCAAGTGGATACCATGAGGAATGCACATGATCAGAAAATGGCTGACCTGATACATTCTGCTCTCATTCAGTCCCACAACACAGTAGGAGTCTCATTCAAATGTCTATAGACGGTTGACATCTAGTGGAAGCCCAAGGAAGTGCAACATCATTAATATCTCAAGGGGCAATGGGAACTGTGCTGAATGCATACCAAGCTCAGATTTCTCACTTCCTGTTTTGATTTCTCCTCAGGATTTTGCCTGCCATATGAGTTCTGTTATACTCATAGACATCATTCAAACAGTTTTAGAAACTTTAGAGTGTTTTCTATCCAATACTAATAATACTATGCATATATTAGCAACTGAGACTGAGGAGCAGGCCGTTTACTTGGGCAACTTATTCATCCAAGCTACTCAATACTGCCCCCCAGCCAAGTTTTAACAAGAAGTAAAGCTTTAATTTGGTGTATTGCACATGTGATTGTATGAAAGTTTAATATTTCTAATACTTTAATTTCAATTTGGCGCTCTGCCATTTCACCGGATGTTGTCAAATTGACATTATGAAGGGCAGCTCTGAACAGTTGAAACACGATTTTAAAGAGCTGATTGACTCTGCTAGACACTAATAAAAGACCATCATATCTGACCCTGTGCCCTCTCTGAATCATGGCATTGAATGCTTTAGCAGGATCCTTTCTCTTCACAACTGGCTATGTGATTATTGCAGCTCAATGGGTGTAACTATTGTTGACAATTTTGATGCCTTTTGGAAACAAAACACGTTTTATAAGGAGGATGGTAACCATCCAAATCATTTGCGTTCCTGGATCCTTTCACAGCATTTTAAGGCTGCATTGAGACAATAATTTATCAATGACCCAAGCCCAGCTCAGTTAATCCCTACCATTGTGTCGCTGAGTCATCATAATGCTTTAGCAAATGTACATTATACCAGGGTCATTGGCAGACACAATGTAAGTAACCTAATGCATGTCCCTCTAACTGCCCTGAATGCCTCTGCTGATCCTACAGCTATTGTATGCAGCAATCATGTGCCTATGAACCAGATTTATGCTGTCAGCATTGAGTCTATGTTCCTTAGTAGGAAGTCCACTCTGTACAGCTCACCCTGCACTAACATAAATAACAAGAGTATATCTACTTCTGCTAAGCTTCCTCGTAAAGCAATGAAAACAAGCAAGCATCCCAGAAAAGTGCTCAAAATAGCCCACGTCAACATATGTAGCTTAAGAAACAAGGTTCATGAAATTAATAACTTCCTAGTAACAGATGACATTCATATTCTGACTATCTCTGAAACTCAGTTAGACAATACCTTTGATACAGTGGTAGCAATACAAGGTTGTAACATTTACAGAAAATACAGAAATCCCAGTGGTGGAGGTGTTGCTGTTTATATTCAGAACCACATTCCCGTACAGATTAGAGAGGATCTCATGTCAAATATTGTTGAAGTAATATTGTTACAGGTTCAGCTGCCTCACCTAAAGCCCATTCTTGTGGGAAGCTGCTATACACCACGAAGTGCTAACAGTCAGTATCTGGATAACGTGTAAAATGCTTGAAAATGTATGTGATATCAACAGAGAGGTATATTTCCTGGTTTATTTAAATATTGACTAGCTTTCGTCAGGCTGCACACTCAAGAGAAAGCTTCAAACTGTAACTAGTGCCTGCAACCTGGTTAAGGTTATCAGTCAACCTACTACGGTAGTTACAAACAGCACAGGAAGGAAATCATCAACATGTATTGATCACATCTTTACTAATGCTGCAGTAATTTGCTTGAAAGCAGTATCCAAATCCATCGGATATAGTGATCACAACATAGTAGCCATATCTAGGAAAACCAAAGTTCCAATAAGTTTTGTAGCGATTGCTATGTTGTTGATGCAAAGAATATTTGTTGGTCCATGGTGTGTAATGAGAAGCAACCAGACGCTGAACTTGACACATTTATGAAATTGCTTATCCCAGTTACTCATAAGCATGCACCCATTAAGACAATTACTGTAAAAACTGTTAAATCCCAGTGGATTGATGAGGAATTGAAAAATGGTATGGTTGAGAGGGATGAGGCAAAAGGAAATGCAAATAAGTCTGAATGCACAACCGATTGGCAAACGCACTGCAAATTAAAAAATCATGTGACTAAACTGAATAAAAAGAAGAAGCTAAACTATGAAACAAAGATAAATTACATAAAGAATGATAGTAAAAAGCTTTGAGCACCTTAAATTACATTTTGGGCAAAAAGGCAAACTCCGCTCCATCATTCATTGAATAAGATGGCTCATTCATCACAAAACCCACTGATATTCCCAACTACTTTAATAACTTTTAACTTTTTTTTTCATTGGTGAGATTGGCAAATTTAGGCATGACATGCCAACAATAAACGCTGACACTAGACATCCAAGTATTTCTGACCAAATTATGAAAGACAATCATTGTAGTTTGGAATTTCGTAAAGTGAGTGTAGAAGAGGTAAAACAAATATTGACAAGCCACCGGGTCTGACAACTTGGATGGAAAACTGCTGAGGATAATGGCAGACAATATTGCCACTCCTATTGACTAGTGTTCCATTATTACAGTGGCCAGTGATTCCAAAAATATGTATATAGGGCAGCAGCCTCTAAGGTGTAGGGTTGAGTAGCCGGGTGGTAGCCGGATAGTGATGGCTGTTTAACAGTCGGATGGCCTTGAGATAGAAACTGTTTTTCAGTCTCTCGGTCCCAGCTTTGATGCATCTCACCTTCTGGATGATAGCGGGGTGAACAGGCAGTGGCTCATGTGGTTGTTGTCCTTGATGATCTTTTTGGCCTTCCTGTAGGTGTCCTGGAGGGCAGGTAGTTTTCTCCCGGTGATGCGTTAGGCAGACCTTACCACCCTCTGGAGAGCCCTCTTGTTGCGGGTGGTGCAGTTGCCGTACCAGGCGGTGATACAGCCCGACAGGATGCTCTCAATTGTGCATCTGCAAAAGTTTCTGAGCTCATTTGTTTGTTGACGTTGAGGGAGATATTTTTTTCCTGGGCCCACTCCGCCAGGGCCCTCACCTCCTCCCTGTAGGCTGTCTCGTCATTGTTGGTAATCAGGCCTATACCAGGTGCAGTATCTGTGAGTAGCTGTAAATAATAGGGGCGGCAGGGTAGCCTAGTGGTTAGAGCGTTGGACTAGTAACCGAAAGGTTGAAAGTTCATATCCCCGAGCTGACAAGGTACAAATCTGCCCCTACCTACTGTTTCTAGGCTGTCATTGAAAATAAGAATTTGTTCTTAACTGACTTGCCTAGTTAAATGAAGGTAAAACATAATCATTATTACTTTATTTAACCAGGTAGGCTAGTTGAGAACAACTTCTCATTTACAACTGCGACCTGGCCAAGATAAAGCAAAGCAGTGCAACACAAACAACAACACATGAAATAAACAAGTGTTCAATCAAAAACACAATAGAAAAAAATAAAGTCTATATACAGTGTGTGCAAAAGGCGTGAGGAGGTAAGGCAATAAATAGGCCATAGTAGCAAGTCATTATAATTTAGCAAATTAACACTGGACAGATGTGCAGATGATGTGCAAGTAGAAATACTGGTGTGCAAAAGAGCAGAAAAGTAAATAAAAACAATATGGGAATGAGGTATGTAGATGGGATGGGCTATTTACAAATGGGCTATGTACAGCTGCAGCGATTGGTTAGCTGCTCAGATAGCTGATGTTTAAAGTTATTGAGGGAAATTTAAGCCTCCAGCTTCATTGATTTTTGCAATTCGTTCCAGTCATTGGCAGCAGAGAACTGGAAGGAAAGGCGGCCAAAGAGGTGTTGGCTTTGGGGGTGACCAGTGAGATATACCTGCTGGAGCGCGTGCTACAGGTGGGTGTTGTTATCTTGACCAGTGTGTGTGTGTGTGTGTGTGTGTGTGTGTGTGTGTGTGTGTGAGAGAGAGAGAGAGAGAGAGAGAGAGAGTATATGTGCTCATCTGGGTGAGATGGTCCTGACACTCACACATTGGGCTCTAGGTGCTTTAGTAAACAAAATGTGATCCTCACAATGTCTGATTGACCAGAACCACTTCAAAATGACATGGCTGCTATACTGGATGAAGGGTTCACACCCAAGAACACTTGATGAAGTGGCTTTCGCTTTTCACGCCAACCTCTTCCAGTGTAAAACCTTACTGCTTTCGTGATGCCCCAGTGTAGCTCCATTGTTACACTTTGGTGCAATCTCAAAGGGACATATTACTTGAGTACTAAGAACAGGACATGATAATCTAAAATAATCTACTCAACAGGGAATACAGTGCCTTGCAAAAGTATTCATCCCCCTTGGCGTTTTTCCTAATTAGTTGCATTACCATCTGTAATTTAAATTGATTTTTATTTGGATTTCATGTAACACAAAATAGTCCAAATTGGTGAAGTGAAATGAAAAAAATAACTTTACATAAATGTAAAGAAATGTAACACGGAAAAGTGGTGTGTGCATATGTGTTCACCCCCTTTGTTATGAAGCCTCTAAATAAGATCTGGTGCAACCAACTACCTCCAGAAGTCACATTATTAGTTAAAAAAAAGTCCACCTATGTGGAATCTAAGTGTCACACGATCTCAGTATATCTACACCTGTTCTGAAAGGCCCCAGAGTCTGCAACACCACTAAACAAGGGGCACCACCAAGCAAGCGGCACCATGAAGACCAAGGAGCTCTCCAAACAGGTCAGGGACAAAGTTTTGGAGAAGTACAGATCAGGGTTGGGTTACAAAAAAAAATCTGAAACATCCCACGGAGCACCATTAAATCCATTATTAAAAAATGTAAAGAATATGTCACCACAACAAACCTGCCAAGAGAGGGTTACCCACCAAAACTCACGGACCAGTCAAGGAAGGCATTAATCAGAGGCAACAAAGAGACCAAAGATAACCCTGAAAAAGCTGCAAAGCCCCACAGAGGAGATTGGAGTATCTGTCCATAGGACCACCTTAAGCCATACACTCCACAGAGCTGGGCTTTACAGAAGAGTGGCCAGAAAGAGTCATTGCTTAAAGGAAAAAAATGGTGTTCACCAAAAGACATGTGGGAGACTCCCCAAACTTATGTAAGAAGGTACTCTGGTCAGGTGAGACTAAAATTTAGCTTTTTGGCCATCATGGAAAAAGCTGTCTGGCACAAACCCAACACCTCTCATCACCCCGAGACTGGGACTGGGAAACTGGTCAGAATTGAAGGAATGATGGATAGTGGTAAATACAGGGAAATTCTTGAGGGAAACCTGTTTCAGTCTTTCTGAGATTTGAGACAGCAGGACAATGACCCTAAGCATACTGCTAAAGCAGCACTCGAGTGGTTTAAAGATTGCTGGAGTGGTTTAAAGACCCCCAGCGGAACCCATCCAACTTGAAAGAGCTGGAGCAGTTCAGTGGCTAGATGGGCCAAGCTTGTAGAAACATACCCCAAGAGACTTGCAACAAAAGGTGGCTCTACAAAGTATTGATTTTGTGGGGGTGAATAGTTATGCACGCTCAAGTTTTCTGTTTTCTTTGTCTTATTTCTTGTTTGTTTCACAATAAAAAATATTTTGCATCTTCAAAGTGGTAGGCATGTTGTGTCAATCAAATGATACAAACCCCCCCAAAAATCTATTTTAATTCCAGGTTGTAAGGCAACAAAATAGGAAAAATGCCAAGGGGGTGAATACTTTCGCACGCCACTGTATATGTGCCTAAGGATGTTGGCTTGTTATTTGTACAGATTGACATATCAAGAACACTCCAAAATAACATAGGCAATATTTTATGGCCATAGGGTATATCCATTTGAATTCAATAACTTTTTGACAGCATCCTTTTTTATTTAAACAACATTTTCCCTACATGTTTGCCCATGGAAGAAGTGGTCAGAAAGTGACTTTTTGTTTAAATGAACTTTTTGTTTGAATGCCAAAACAATCAGGAGGTAAATGTGTTCAAAGGTGATAAAGGTGATCAAAGTTGACCCATTTCGTATACCCCACCATACGATGTGACATCCATGTCTTCATCAATGGAAAATATAAACAGTTGAGTTAGATTTAATTTAAAAGCATGTAGTGTTTTTTTATTTATTTAATTTTGTTTATTTATATAACAATTATTTCAGATCATCTGAGGTTTTTGTGTTGTTTCCACCATCGGTTGAGACACAACATACTCTTGAAGACAGTGTCATTTCAATCATAGAAATAGGATTCATAGAATGGACTTATCCCTTCAGACAGCTGCAATTTAGCTGGTACTCCATTGACATTTTTATTGAATTGACATTTTAACTTCTAATTACTACCATAAAGATGATCGCCAGTCCACCCATTTTGAATGTCAACTTAAATGGTCATGTTTATTCTATTATCTATATTTCTATGATTTCAATAGGTTTTCTATGAAGGATTGACAGTATAATTTACAACAACAGATATTCCCTTTCAAGTCAACATTCTCTGATGTGTGGATCTTCAACCAACATTGTGGTACCTTTTGCAAGTTGCCATTTCAATTTTATTCCCATTTTAGTACACTTATCAGCCAAAACATGACCCCCACCCTGTATTCAAGAACATGTTGTGTCTCAACCGATGGAGGGCACAACACAACTTTAGATGATGCAAAAGAGTGTTAAAGGTTAAAAAAGTACAGAATCTTGTTTTAAATCCTTTTTTTCCCACAGTGTCATATTGAGGCACTTAAGCCATGTGGCTTCCAAACAACCCGGGCGCCAGTCAGCCAAGAGCCACCCTCAGTGGGGCATGATCCCATCTATGAGGGATTTGAGGTCACAGGGCTAAATATAGCCCAGAGGGAGGAGGGAAGCAGCGCAGGTGAGCCAAACAAGCCTGAAAAAGACCTGCCGGCTGGCATTACAGGAAACAGTCGTTCGGGAGAGGACTTTCCCATTTAAACACCCACTAACTTTTTTTCATTGGCCTTATCATGTGAAAAATGCCCTTCTTGCACAAACAAGCAGATGATAATTGTATATTTGTTTTGATCTGTGAAAACGTGGTGAAATATAGAGTTGAGGGCAGGAAACGAGAGCTACCTCACTCTAGACAACAAAGGTTGAATATTTTCCCTCAGAGATGGGTGAAAGGACTGCAGTTGACTTCATGTTTTCATGGAAGGGACAGGTTCTGGCACCAAAGTTATTTAATATGAGCTAATGTAGATTGTGATTATGTGCTGTGCACATAGCTAATGTGATCTCTGTAAATTATTTAACGTGTCCAGAGTGACATTGAAATACATGGGAGGTAATTTAAGGAGGTCTGCAATGGCTTTTTAGTGTACGATGTGATGCGAAAGGAGATTAAGGAAATCGGATTAAAATATAAAGCAGTTGTGATCCATTTGAGAGTGATTCTATAACCTGATTAGGTTGCAAAATTATTAAGTTGTTTTAATAACACTATCAATGAACTAGGAAAGCCTCTGGTTAGACAAACCCAGTTCGGATCTATTACGTTTTATTCACAGAGAAAAAACAAAACCACAAGCCCACACAACAAAAGACCCTACATGTAGAAACTAGCACATTTCTAAGGGTATATGGGATTGAGACAGGGCAAATAAAACCAAACAGATCTGCTTTCATAACATAAAGATGTCTTTTGCTTTAGTGTTTGCCTAATGCAGTTTAAATAGTCTAGAACTGGTTTGATTATTTTGGGCTTTCACTACATGTTATTTGGCAAATATGAGCGAGCTCTTTCTCCCTGAGTGCTACAGAGTGAGGCACACCCATGTGAATCATTCTAGGTCATGCCAACCTAAAGAGTGAGGCACACCCTTGTGAATCAGTCTAGGTCATGCTTTTGTCAACTTTTGAACCTTCAGTTCATTCCCAAGACATACAGTACATGTAGAATAAACTAGTCAAAGACCATAAAGATAGATGCTGCTCTCTAGTGGCTATTTTGTAGCTTGAACTCCACCCGGGTCATTCTTGAATTCGGGTGACATTTAGGTCCCTTGCCTTTGAAACCATGAAAACACTTTACAAAAACAAATAGTTACACATCATACATGTTTTTGATGATCAATAATAAAACATAATGCAACATCAGGGCAAGCAAATTGGGGTGTACCAGTTGTAATGAGTGGAGTTGTTGTGACATGTTTTGGGGGTTTACAGATCTATCTTTATATTAATTTGAATGCTAGAAAGTAAACAAAAGTATTTACTTAATTCTATAGATCAATAAAACAAAGAAGGCTATTGATATATCTATATTGTTTTGGTGTTACCGCCTTGAAAATCACTCAATACAAATATATACAGGGAACTTGACCATTCCCTTCAGAGGGCATTGGTATCGGGGGAGGGGTATATATTAAAGGTAATTATTTATTAGCTAATCACATACTTTTAGTATGTCATATATTTGAGGATTCCATTGATAATCTGGTGTGTATAAATAAAAAGTGTATTTGGTGTTACTGAATTTAAATGAATGGAAATTACATTGTGAACAAAATTATTCATCATATCACTTCAGTAAATTATTTGTAAAGGGTTAATGACCTTGGATTGGAGCGTCTGTGACCTCCATTTAATAAAATGGTTAATAAAAAATCTTAAAATGTGTCATTGATGTTACCGTCATTGGTGTTACTGGTGGCAAATTGTTATCATAATGGTTGATTTGGAATAGGAAGATGTACCGAAATACGTCAAATGTACCCAAATACCCACATTTATGCCATGCCCAAATGTTACTGCAATTCAAGAATTACCCATTCCCAACCACAAGTGCATGGTGGATTCTTGCAACAACAAATGAACTGCTTTTGAAGATAAGTTCTGAACAAAGAAGACACAGGCTGTGCTACTGTATGTCCTTACAAAGCTTTGCAATGGAACAATAGCATGATATTTAATATGTAACCAGCATCTCTCACTAAAAGTGCCAGACATAATGCTTGATCAGATAGACATAAAGTTTAATCAGACTGATGCGACCCACATTTTGGACTGCATTTGAATGACTTTCTGCGCATTTTGATGAAATGTGAATTTCCACTATAATGCCGGTGAACTCTTCAATTTAGAAGTAACCCCAAATCCAATACATTTTCACACGCAACACAGTTTTTCAAAGTAGAACATTTTGCATGATAGCCAACAAATAGAACCTTTACTCACCCACAATCTGCATACAGAATGACTGCCAGGGTTAGTAATAAATGACTACCTAAACCATATTAAAACCTCTTACTTCTACCCCCTCCTTTTTCGAACATTCTGTTAAAAATCGCGCAACTTTTCAGCGTCCTGCTACTCATGCCAGGAATATAGTATATGCATATGATTAGTATGTGTGGATAGAAAACACTCTGAAGTTTCTAAAACTGGTTAAATCACGGCTGTGACTATAACAGATCGTGTGTTTCATTGAAAAACGCAAGAAAAACTGCTCTCTGAAAGCTAAAAATAATTTCCATAAGTCACTTCCACCAGTTATTAAAAGAGAACAGAATTTAATGGCGATCTGCCTGAAATTCATACAAATTCCGCACGATGGCGCCATTGTCCTAATTTTCAATTGAATTAATTGTTGGAAAATCCTTCTATCTGACCTCCAGTTTCCCAGTCTTCACCCAGATGCAGTTGAGGGAGATATTAGAGGCCATTGTTTTTGCAAGTGAAGACCTATTGAAAAGACATCGCCCTGTAATCATTTTGATAGATTATAAACGTTTACTAATACCTAAAGTTGGATTACAAAAGGATTTCGAAGTGTTTTGTGAAAGTTTATCGTCGACTTTTTTAATTTAAAAAAATTACGCAGCGTTTAAAAACGATGATTTTTTTCTGAATTACACAGCTTCCATAGAAAGCTATTTTGGGTATATATGGACCGATTTAAACGAAAAAAAGACCCAATAGTGATGTTTATGGGGCATATAGGAGTGCCAAGAAAGAAGCTCGTCAAATGTAATGAATGTTTTATATTTTATTTCTGCGTTTTGGGTAGCGCCGGCTACCGCAAAATCTGTTGTTTACGTGTCGTGCTGGCATTTTGGGGGGTGCATGCTATCAGATAATAGCTTCTCATGCTTTCGCCGAAAAGCATTTTAAAAATCTGACTTGCTGGCTAGGTTCACAACGAGTGTAGCTTTAATTCAATACCCTGCTTGTGAATTTTGATCAAAGATTGAGTTGTAACGAGTACATTTAGCATTTAGCGTAGCGCATTTGCATTTCCAGGGGCATACTTGGGACGTCTGCGTGTCAAGTATGCTCAAGAAGTTAATGTGGACATGGGCAGGCATTGATTTGCACACGTGGAGCTATTGAATATACATCGCCCTGTAATCATTTTGATAGATTATAAACGTTTACTAATACCTAAAGTTGGATTACAAAAGGATTTCGAAGTGTTTTGTGAAAGTTTATCGTCGACTTTTTTAATTTTAAAAAATTACGCAGCGTTTAAAAACGATGTTTTTTTCTGAATGACACAGCTTCTATAGAAAGTATTTTGGGTATATATAGACCGATTTAAACGAAAAAAAGACCCAATAGTGATGTTTATGGGGCATATAGGAGTGCCAAGAAAGAAGCTCGTCAAAGGTAATGAATGTTTTATATTTTATTTCTGCGTTTTGGGTAGCGCCGGCTACCGCAAAATCTGTTGTTTACGTGTCGTGCTGGCATTTTGGGGGGTGCATGCTATCAGATAATAGCTTCTCATGCTTTCGCCGAAAAGCATTTTAAAAATCTGACTTGCTGGCTAGGTTCACAACGAGTGTAGCTTTAATTCAATACCCTGCTTGTGAATTTTGATCAAAGATTGAGTTGTAACGAGTACATTTAGCATTTAGCGTAGCGCATTTGCATTTCCAGGGGCATACTTGGGACGTCTGCGTGTCAAGTATGCTCAAGAAGTTAATGTGGACATGGGCAGGCATTGATTTGCACACGAGGAGCTATTGAATATACATCGCCCTGTAATCATTTTGATAGATTATAAACGTTTACTAATACCTAAAGTTGGATTACAAAAGGATTTCGAAGTGTTTTGTGAAAGTTTATCGTCGACTTTTTTAATTTAAAAAAATTACGCAGCGTTTAAAAACGATGTTTTTTTCTGAATGACACAGCTTCTATAGAAAGTATTTTGGGTATATATAGACCGATTTAAACGAAAAAAAGACCCAATAGTGATGTTTATGGGGCATATAGGAGTGCCAAGAAAGAAGCTCGTCAAAGGTAATGAATGTTTTATATTTTATTTCTGCGTTTTGTGCTGCGTCGGATAAGCAGAGTCTTTGTTTACGTCGCATTCAGGTATTTTCAGGTGGTGCATGCTATCAGATAATAGCTTCTCATGCTTTCGCCGAAAAGCATTTTAAAAATCTGACTTGTTGGCTAGGTTCACAACGAGTGTAGCTTTAATTCAATACCCTGCTTGTGAATTTTGATCAAGGTTTGAGTTTTAACGAGTACATTTAGCATTTAGCGTAGCGCATTTGCATTTCCAGGTGTCTACTTGAGACATCTGCGTCTCAAGTATAGTCAAGAAGTAACTGGAACAACTATTTCAGTAATGGGTGCAATAAGTCAAACTAACAGATTGGATAAGTTTAGAAAAAAATTATGTTATTTATCTTTGTGTAACATAATTCATCAATCAATGTATTGATTGTATATATCAATGATGTCGCTCTTGCTGCGGGTGATTCTTTGATCCACCTCCAGCCAGACGACACCATTCTGTACACATCTGGCCCTTCTTGACACTGTGTTGTTAACAAACCTCCAAACGAGCTTCAACGCCATACAACACTCCTTCCGTGGCATCCTACTGTTCTTAAATGCTAGAAAAACGAAATACATGCTCTTCAACCGATCGCTGCCCACACCCGCCCGCCCGACTAGCATCACTACTCTGGATGGATCTGACTTATATGTGGCAACTACAAATACCAAGGTGTCTTGCTAGACTATAAACTCTCCTTCCAGATTCACATTAAGCATCTCCAATCCAAAGTTAAATCTAGAATTGGCTTCCTATTTCGCAACAAAGCCTCCTTCACTCATGCTGCTAAACATATCCTTGTAAAACTGACTATCCTACCGATCCTTGACTTCGGCGATGTCATTTACAAAATAGCCTCCAACACTCTCCTCAGCAAATTGGATGCAGTCTATCACAGTGCCATCCGTTTTGTCACCAAAGCCCCATACACTACCCACCACTGCGACCTGTATGCTCTCGTTGGCTGGTCCTCGCTACATATTCGTCACCAAACCCACTGGCTCGAGGTCATCTATGTCTTTGTTAGGTAAAGCTCCTCCTTCTCTCAGCTCACTGGTCACCATAGCAACACCCACCCGTAGCAGGCGCTCCAGCAGGTATATTTCACTGGTCATCCCCAAAGCCAACACATCGTTTGGCTGCCTTTCCTTACTGTTCTCTGCTGTCAATGACTGGAACAAATTGCAAAAATCACTGAAGTTGGATACTTATATCTCCCTCACTAACTTTAAGCGTCAGCTGTCAGAGCAGCTTACCGATCGCTGCAGCTGTACACAGCCAATTTGTAAATACCCCATCGAACCAACTACCTACCTCATCCTCATATTTGTTTCTGTTTTTCTGCTCTTTTGCACACCAGTATTTCTACTTGCACATCCTCATTTGCACATATATCACTCCAGTGTAAATTGCTAAATTGTAATTACTTCGCCACTATTGGCCTATTTATTGCCTTACCTCCTTACTTCATTTGCACACACTGCATACAGATTTTTCTGTTGTGTTATTGACTGTACGTTTGTTTATCCCATGTGTTGTTGTTTTTGTCGCACTGCTTTGCTTATCTTGGTCTGGTCGCAGTTGTAAATGAGAACTTGTTCTCAACCTGCCTACCTGGTTAATTAAAGGTGATTTTTTTTACATGCAACAATACAGATATTGAAACAAACAATTCTACAAATCTAACTGCAATTGAGCATGCTGAGGAATATGATAATGATGGGTGTGGTTTTGCAGACCAGCTTGACCCAAGTACCACTCGCCACAATTATTTGTGTAAACTCAAAATAGTTATTTTCTGTGGGTGTCACTGAGTATGATGACACCCCATTTCATGGATGCAAAATTAATAGTTTAGCCTGTACAGTGACGTTAATAATTGTGTAAATTCTTGAGAATTGTGTTCTGTGGGTGTCACTGCATAGGCTGATACCCCATTTCATGGGTGCACAGTCTGTTTAGTGCATTTTGAATATTCGATATGCACAGTAGGCTGACTGGGAAGGTGATTCCCTACTGTCAGTCATGTTATAAGAGCTAAGATGCTAATATTTGTGTAAAGTGGGTGTCACTGAATAAGCTGATACCCCGTTTCATGGGTGCACAATCCATAGGTAAGGCTGTACAGTGCATGTAAGTATTCTCCCAATGTGCTTATGTGGTCTACTACATCCACGGTGGGATTTCAACAGTTTTTACAGTTTATTGTCAAACCAATTAATTATTGTATTTCATTCTAAATTATGTAACAACATTCCAACCTTGTTTAGCATTATCTAGTCTAAATATGGCATGATTCCTCTATTTGTATCCATTTGCATCACTTTCAATTAGGGACTTTTATTTTGAAGGCAAGCCACAAATTCTACTATTGTGGTTAATCATTATTGTGGCTAGCTTCACATTAGGTAGGGAGAAGTGGGTACCAGGGCCGGGTTCAACAGGAGGACAGACACAAAGTTGGCCACACTTCAGATAGAAATGTAAACTATTATGTAGGACAAACAACCAACTAATTGCAGGGCAAAAGTAATTGAAGAGGGAAAAAGTAAGGAACTTGTCTGTCTGCCCTGCATTAAAGACCGAAATTGGTCACGGAAATGGCGCCACACCAAACTGGAAGTCTTCCGACTACCTTGGAAAGACAGTACCGTGCAGTTTCGAAGAGCCCTCACTGCTGCTCGATCATCCTATTTTTCCAACTTAATTGAGGAAAATAAGAACAATCCAAAATTTATTTTTGATACTGTCGCAAAGCTAACCCAAAAAAGCAGCATTCCCCAAGAGAGGATGGCTTTCACTTCGGTAGTAATACATTCATTAACTTCTTTGAGGAAAAGATCATGATCATTAGAAAGCAAATTATGGACTCCTCTTTAAATCTGCGTATTCCTCCAAAGCTCAGTTTTCCTGAGTCTGCACAACTCTGCCAGGACCTAGGATAAAGAGAGACACTCAAGTGTTTTAGTACTATATCTCTTGACACAATGATGAAAATAATCATGGCGTCAAAACCTTCAAGCTGCATACTGGACCCTATTCCAACTACACTACTGGCCCTTCTTATGTTGAACATAATAAACGGCTCTCTATCCACCGGATGTGTACCAAACTCACTAAAAGTGACAGTAATAAAGCCTCTCTTGAAAAAGCCAAACCTTGACCCAGAAAATATTTTTTTAAACTATTCGCCTATATTAAATCTTCCATTCCTCTCAAAAATTTTAGAAAAAGCTGTTGCGCAGCAACTCACTGCCTTCCTGAAAACAAACAATTGTATTCGAAATGCTTCAGTCTGGTTTTAGACCCCATCATAGCACTTAGACATCACTTGTGAAGGTGGTAAATTACCTTTTAATGGTCGTCAGACCGACGCTCTGCACCTGTCCTCGTGCTCCTTGACCTTAGTGCTGCTTACCATCGATCACCACATTCTTTTGGAGAGATTGGGAACCCAAATTGGTCTACACGGCCAAGTTCTGGCCTGGTTTAGATCTTATCTGTCTGAAAGATATCAGTTTGTCTCTGTGAATGGTTTGTCATCTGACAAATCAACTATAAATTTCGGTGTTCCTCAAGGTTCCGTTTTAGGACCACTATTGTTTTCACTATATATTTTACCTCTTGGGGATGTCATTCGAAAACATAATGTTAACTTTCACTGCTATGCGGATGACACTCAGCTCTACATTTTAATGAAACATAGTGAAGCCCCAAAATTGCCCTCGCTAAAAACCTGTGTTTCAGACATAAGGAAGTGGATGGCTGCAAACGTTCTACTTTTAAACTCGGACAAAACAGAGATGCTTGTTCTAGGCCCCAGGAACCAAAGAGATCTTCTGTTGAATCTGACAATTAATATTGACGGTTGTACAGTCATCTCAAATAAAACTGTGAAGGACCTCGGCGTTATTCTGGACCCTGATCTCTCTTTTGAAGAACATATCAAGACTGTTTCAAGGACAGCTTTTTTCCATCTATGTAACATTGTAAGAATCATAAACTTTCTGTCCAAAAATGATGCAGAAAAATGTATCCATGCTTTTGTTACTTCTAGGTTAGACTACTGCAATGCTCTACTTCCCGGCTACTCGGATAAAGCACTAAATAAACTTCAGTTAAGGCTAAATACGGCTGCTAGAATCCTGGCTAGAACAAACAATTTGATCATATTACTACAGTGCTAGCCTCCCTACACTGGCTTCCTGTTAAGGCAAGGGTTGATTTCAAGGTTTTACTGCTAACCTACAAAGTATTACATGGGCTTGCTTCTACCTATCTTTCCAATCTGCCGTACATACCTACACGTACGCTACGGTCACAAGACACAGGCCTCCTAATTGTGCCTAGAATTTCTAAGCAAACACTGGAGGCAGGGCTTTCTCCTATAGAGCTCCATTTTTATGGAATGGTCTGCCTACCTATGTGAGAGACGCAGACTCGGGCTCAACTTTTAAGGCTTGAGTGTAGTCTGGTTGAGTGTAGTCTGGCCCAGGAGTGTGAAGGTGAGCGGAAAGGCTCTGGAGCAACGAACCGCCCTTGCTGTCTCTGCCTGGCCGGTTCCCCTCTCTCCACTGGGATTCTCTGCCTCTAACCCTATTACAGGGGCTGAGTCACTGGCTTACTAGTGCTCTTCCATGCCGTCCCTAGGAGGGGTGAGTCACTTGAGTGGGTTGAGTCACTGACATGATCTTCCTGTCTGGGTTGGCGCCCCCCCCTTGAGTTGTGCCAAGGCGGAGATATTTGTGGGCTATACTCGGCCTTGTCTCAGGATGGTATGTTGGTGGTTGAAGATATCCCTCTAGTGGTGTGGGGGCTGTGCTTTGGCAAAGTGGGTGGGGTTATATCCTGCCTGTTTGTGCCCTGTCCGGGGGTATCATCGGATGGGGCCACAGTGTCTCCTGACCCCTTCTGTCTCAGCCTCCAGTATTTATGCTGCAGTAGTTTATGTGTCGGGGGGCTAGGGTCAGTCTGTTATATCTGGAGTACTTCTCCTGTCTTATCCAGTGTCCTGTGTGAATTTAACTATGCTCTCTCTAATTCTCTTTCTCTCTTTCTTTCTCTCTCTCGGAGGACCTGAGCCCGAGGACCATGCCTCAGGACTACCTGGCATGATGACTCCTTGCTGTCCCCAGTTGACCTGGCTGTGCTGCTGCTCCAGTTTCAACTGTTCTGCCTGTGGCTATGGAACTCTGACCTGTTCACCGGACATGCTACCTGTCCCAGACCTGCTGTTTTCAAATCTCTAGAGACAGCAGGAGCGGTAGAGATACTCTTAATGATCGGCTATGGAAAGCGGAGGTGCTTACTTGCTACACCCTCGACAACTACATTGATTATTATTATTATCTCCACCCGGCACAGCAAGAACAGGACTGACCCCACATAGCCTGGTTCCTCTCTAGGTTTCTTCATAGGTTTTGGCCTTTCTGGGGAGTTTTTTTTACGTGTTCATAGCCATCGTGCTTCTCCACCTGCATTGCTTGCTGTTTGGGGTTTTAGGCTGGGTTTCTGTACAGCACTTTGAGATATCAGCTGATGTAAGAAGGGCTATATATATGTACATTTGATTTTGATTTGATTTGGTTAAAGAAAATTGTGATAAATAAAAAATATACTTGTTTAATTTAAGGACCAATAAATTAACAGTTGTGCGATATAGATTGCAAAATAGTTGGGAAGAGATTTTTGATGTACCGATTCAATGGCACATGTGTCACGTTCTGACCTTTTATTTCCTTGGTTTTGTATTTATTTAGTATGGTCAGGGCGTGAGTTGGGTGGGCAGTCTATGTTTGATTTTCTATGATTTGGGATTTCTATGTTTCGGCCTAGTATGGTTCTCAATCAGAGGCAGGTGTCTTTAGTTGTCTCTGATTGAGAATCATACTTAGGTAGCCTGGGTTGCACTGTTTGTTTGTGGGTGATTGTCTATGTTAGTGGCTTGTGTCAGCATAGGTCTAATTTGTAGCTTCACGGTTGTTATTTGTTTATTGTTTTGTATGCAGTGTTCAGTACTTTCTTTATTAAATATTCACTATGAACACATACCACGCCGCGTTTTGGTCCTCCGATCCATCTCGCCTCTCCTCTTCAGATGAAGAGGAGGACGACCGTGACAACATGGTTTATGAACTGATACACAAAACAACACCAGATTCAAAATGTATTGTTCAATTTAACAAGTGACATAAATAAGTGATCATAGCGTTTCCCTGGATTCACCTGGTCAGTCTATGTCATGGAAAGAGGAGGTTTTCTTAATGTTTTGTACACTCAGTGCATATCTTAAGAGCTCTGAGTATCATTGATAAGCTTAAGCTTAAAATCATTTAACTTCTATCATAGTCCAAAACGTATACACGTGCCACAGATGTGTTCTAGAATTTTGGGCTGTTGGCTTTCATACTTTTCAAAGTCTCAGCGCAGCTCAAACAATTTCTCCAACTGTCAACACATTCAAATGAATACCGGAGCTGCATTGTTTGGGAATTGTGGGGAGGTGCGTGTTCGGTCTGTGTTTCCCCCAAGGATGGTGGTCTCAGAGCCGCGTAACTATGTCACAATGGGATGCCGGACTATCGCTGTCTCATCGTATGTAGACTATGATTTACTCTTTAGAATGAGTGAACATCCCTTCAATCTCCACAGGGTTAGGTAAATCTACTTTTAGTTTTTTTGTGTGTCTTGTGTATTGATCTCCAAAACTCCTTAAAGTTGATGGAGTTGGTGCCTCTAGGGCAATTCAGGCAGATGTTAGAGGGCATTTTGGATTCAAAAGAATGTGTTTTGATTTTCGTGTTTTGTGTTTGCTTTTCATGACTTGTGTAGTAATTGATGTGTATATACAGTGAGACAAAAAAGTATTTAGTGAGCCACCAATTGTGCAAGTTCTCCTATTTAAAAAGATGAGAGAGGCCTGTAATTTTCATCATAGGTACACTTCAACTATGACAGACAAAATGATTTTTTTTTTTTTACAGAAAATCACAATTTATTTGCAAATTATGGTGGAAAATAAGTATTTGGTCACCTACAAACAAGCAAAATTTCTGGCTTTCACAGACCTGTAACTTCCTCCTCTGTCCTCCACTCGTTACCTGTATTAATGGCACCTGTTTGAACTTGTTATCAGTATAAAAGACACCTATCCACAACCTCAAACAGTCACACTCCAAACTCCACTATGGCCAAGACCAAAGAGCTGTCAAAGGACACCAGAAACAAAATTGTAGACCTGCACCAAGCTGGGAAGACTGAATCTGCAATAGGTAAGCAGCTTGGTTTGAAGAAATCAACTGTGGGAGCAATTATTAGGAAATGGAAGACATACAAGACCACTGATAATCTCCCTCGATTTGGGGCTCCACGCGAGATCTCACCCCGTGGGGTCAAAATTATCACAAGAACGGTGAGAAAAAAATCCAAGAACCACACGGGGGGACCTAGTGAATGACCTGCAGAGAGCAGGGACCAAAGTAACAAAGCCTACCATCAGTAACATACTACGCCGCCAGGGACTCAAATCCTGCAGTGCCAGTGGTGTCCCCCTGCTTAAGCCAGTACATGCCCAGGCCCGTTTGCTAGAGAGCATTTGGATGATCCAGAAGAAGATTGGGAGAATGCCATATGGTCAGATGAAACCAAAATATAACTTTTTGGTAAAAACTCAACTCGTCGTGTTTGGAGGACAAAGAATGCCGAGTTGCATCCAAAGAACACCATACCTACTGTGAAGCATGGGGGTGGAAACATCATGCTTTGGGGCTGTTTTTCTGCAAAGGGACCGGGACGACTGATCCGTGTAAAGGAAAGAATGAATGGGGCCATGTATCGTGAGATTTTGAGTGAAAACCTCCTTCCATCAGCAAGGGCATTGAAGATGAAACATGGCTGGGTCTTTCAGCATGACAATGATCCCAAACACACCGCCCGGGCAACGAAGGAGTGGCTTTGTAAGAAGCCTTTCAAGGTCCTGGAGTGGCCTAGCCAGTCTCCAGATCTCAACCCCATAGAAAATCTTTGGAGGGAGTTGAAAGTCCGTGTTGCCCAGCAACAGCCCCAAAACATCACTGCTCTAGAGGAGATCTGCATGGAGGAATGGGCCAAAATACCAGCAACAGTGTGTGAAAGCCTTGTGAAGACTTACAGAAAACATTTGACCTCTGTCAATGCCAACAAAGGGTATTTAAAAAAGTATTGAGATAAACTTTTGTTATTGACCAAATACCGTAATTGCTGGACTATTAAGCGCACCTGAATATAAACCACTGAATTATTACAAAATATGTATTTTGTACATAAATAAGCCGCAGGTGCCTACCGGTACATTGAAACAAATGAACTTTACACAACCTTAAAACGAAATACGGCTTGTAACAAAAATAAATAGGCTTTAACTTCTTCGATATAGGGGGCGCTCTTTTAATTTTTGGATGAAAAACGTTCCCGTTTTAAACAAGATATTTTGTCACGAAAAGATGCTCGACTATTCATATAATTGACAGCTTTGGAAAGAAAACACTCTGACGTTTCCAAAATTGCAAAGATATTGTCTGTGAGTGCCACAGAACTGATGTTACAGGCGAAACCCAGATAAAAATCCAATCAGGAAGTGCCGCATTTTTTTTTAAACCGCCTCATTCCAATGACTCCTTATATGGCTGTGGAGGAGCTTAGGAGTCAGCTTACGTTTTCCCCAAGGTGTCTGCAGCATTGTGACGTATTTGTAGGCATATCATTGGAAGATTGACCATGAGAGACTACATCTACCAGGTGGTCGCTTGGTGTCCTTCGTCGCAATTATTGCGTAATCTCCAGCTGCAGTATTTTTCCGTTTGCCTTTGATGAGAAACCGACTGCCAGGAATGATTTTTCATCGAATAGAATTGTGAAAAACACCTTGAGGATTGATTCTAAATAACGTTTGCCATGTTTCTGTCGATATTATGGAACTAATTTTGAAAAAAGTTCGGCTTGACTGCATTTTCGTTTTTTTTTCTTAGCCAAACGTGATGAACAAAACGGAGCTAAATGAACATTTGCTATCTAACTGAGAGTCTCGTCATTGAAAACATCCGAAGTTCTTCAAAGGTAAATTATTTTATTTGAATGCTTTTCTTGTTTTTGTGAAAATGTTGCCTGCTGAATGCTAGGCTTAATGCTATGCTAGGCTATCAATACTCTTACACAAATGCTTGTGTAGCTTTGGTTAAAGCATATTTTGAAAATCTGAGATGACAGTGTTGTTAACAAAAGGCTAAGCTTGTGTTTCAATATATTTATTCCATTTCATTTGCGATTTTCATGAATAGGAAACGCTGCGTTATGGTAATGAGCTTGAGGCTATGATTACGCTCCCGGATACGGGATTGCTCGACGCTAGAGGTTAACGAAACACGGCTTGTAACAAAAATTAAACAGTAGCCTACCAAGAAAGTCATTGGTCACTACCTTCCTCCTCCTGTGCACTGAAACCACTGAAGTCATCTCCTTCGGAGTCGGAGTTGAATAGCCTCAGAATTGCTTCGTCCGATGTTGGATCGCTGCCCTCTTCAACACGCAGCAGTCCAGCCTTTCGAAACCCGTTGATGATAGTGTATTTTTTGACAATGCTCCACGCTGTCAGCAGCTCTATTTCCTTTTCCAACAGCCAGATCATTTGCATTTCTTTGTGTCTTTGCCATGATGAGGGTGACAAAATGACTACCGTAATCAGAATGATGGGAAGTTTGAGCGCGCTCGATTTACGTCACATTATGTGACGGTGCTCAGTTTTTTGGCGGCATGAATCTTGTGAAAGCGGGAAAAATCCATAAATTAGCCACGTCATTGTATAAACCGCAAGGTTCAAAGCGTGGGAAAAAAGTTGCGGCTTATAGTCCGGAAATTACTGTACTTATTTTCCACCATAATTTGCAAATAAATTCATAAAAAATCCTACAATGTGATTTTCTGGATTTTTTTCTCATTTTGTCTGTCATAGTTGAAGTGTACCTATGATGAAAATTACAGGCCTCTCTCATCTTTTTAAGTGGGAGAACTTGCACAATTGGTGGCTGACTAAATACTTTTTTGCCCCACTGTAGATATGTATAGTGTAATTATTGTTTATTGATGTGTTAATTCAAGGCTCATCAGGGAACGAGACCGTGCTCTCAGCATTAAATAAATAAAAACATGGTGCTTAATATATGGTCTTTCCCCAAACTGTTGTACGGTTGTTGTAAACTTTGTACTGTATGTCTCAAGTAACAAATGTTCACAGTGTTCCTTAGTAGATGTCAAACAGTTGGAAACTCTCATTATCTCTTGCCTATCATTGAGACACTAATATTTTCCAACGTTGAAGCGTATTCAACTGTAGCAAACGACCCTTGCACACACCTGAATTGCAAGTGGTGTTAAATTTGAGTCATGTTCTCATTTTCTGAAGGAGTTGTTTTGGGGTCATGACATTGTCCTCTTGGTCTTTGGAAATCCATTTAAAGGTCATTGCAATTATGTCAGATACTTTACCTTTCTTATGTATACGAAATGGCCTCTAGAACATGATACTCAAATTTAGCTGTTGTTGATTATGTAAGTCACCACATATGAACAATATTCAACCATGTTCTCTAATGTTTTATTAGCGATTGCACAGATTTAGTCCAAGCAACAACCTCTTGGTAGTTTTTTCAAAAATGTGATCATGAAAATAAAAACTGTCACACTAGTCCATTGCACTTATTGACTTGTGCTGTGGGAGTCTTTACAAGCATCTTGCTAACAGCAGTGAAAAGCTCTTTACAGCACAATCCCTGTCACCCAACTGCTTCTCCAAATTGGTCCAAGTGTCCCATTTCCATTAGTTTAAAAACAGTTAAAAAAACAACAATCCAGTTATTGTTCAGGCCTTGGAAGATGGCACTGCAGAGATGGATAGCTGCTTAAAATGGGCTCCTGACCAATTCTGCTATTTTGTTAGGTTTGTTTACGCTGATCTCAAATTAGTTTGTGCATGATACTGCCACCATCATTTCCTATGACCCGAAAATAGCTTCTGGACAACAGCGATCACTAACCTTGATTTGGATGAACATTTCTGCTTCAGCGAGTCAGCTACTGTGGATGGACTGCTCATCCCGGACCAGTCCCCGGGACTCGAAAGAGAGGCACGGCTCAAGAGAGGCAAACATGAGAGTTCCCTGACAAGACTACGTTGACGAGTAAACAAACTGCCTGTTTGTGTGTTCATCTATAGAACGGATCATAGCTTTGACCTAGTCAGTCTATATCATGGAAATGTTTTGTAAACTCAGTCTATATTATCTATTTTTTTATTTATTTTTTGGGATGAAAAACGTTCCCGTTTTAAACAAGATATTTTGTCACGAAAAGATGCTCGACTATGCATATAATTGACAGCTTTGGAAAGAAGATACTCTGACGTTTCCAAAACTGCAAAGATATTGTCTGTGAGTGCCACAGAACTGATGTTACAGGCGAAATCCAGATAAAAATCCCACCAGGAAGTACCGCATTTTTTGAAACCGCCTCATGCCAATGACTCCTAATATGGCTGTGAATGAGCTACGAATGAGCTTACGTTTTCCACGTATTCTCCAAGGTGTCTGCAGCATTGTGACGTCTTTTTACGCATTTCCATTGAAGAATAGCCGTAAGGGAGCATATTTAGTAAGTGGTCACATGGTGTATCCCGCAGAGAATCTTGCGTAAAATACTGAGGTAGCCATTTTTCCAATCGCTTCTTATGAGAAACCAATTGCCTCGGCGGATATATTATCGAATATATATGTTAAAAACACTTTGAGGATGGATCCTAAACAACGTTTGCCGTGTTTCTGTCGATATTATGGAGTTCATTTTGAAAAAAGTTTGGCGTTGTAATGGTAGTATTTTCCGGTCGATATCTCAGCCAAGCATGATGAACAAACAGGAGCTATTTCGCCTACAAAAATAATATTTTTGGAAAAAATGAACATTTGCTATCTAACTGGGAGTCTCCTGAGTGAAAGCATCCGAAGTTCTTCAAAAGTAAATGATTTCATTTGGTTGCTTTTCTTATTTTTGTGAAAATGTTGCCTGCTGCCAACTGATCTAGCATAGCATTATGCCATGATCAACTTACACAAATGCTTGTCTAGCGTTGGCTGTAACGCATATTTATAAAATCTGAGATGACAGTGTTGTTAACAAAAGGCTAAGCTTGTGTTTGAATATATTTATTTCATTTCATTAGCGATTTTCATGAATAGGAAAAGTATTTATGTCCGCTGCGTCATGCAAATTCGTTTGAGGCTATGATTACTCTCCCGGATCCGGGATTGCTCGTCCCAAGAGGTTAACACTTTTTTGGCTACTGTTGATGTTCAAATACAGGAGAACGAGACCAAATCATGGACGCTGGACAGAGTGGATTTCAGTTGTAACAAAAGGCAGTTTATTGAGTCAAAATATATCTTGTCCTGCAGTTTAACGTGCACGGACTTAGTCATATGTCCTGCAGTTTAACGTGCACGGACTTAGTCATATGACTCCGTAAGGAGTCAGCTGAAAAAGCGCTTAGACAAAGGTTATAACAGTTTTTATACATGGAATAATGTAGGTAGAGTCTTGTCGTGTCGCCTTCTGAATGGTCCCGAAGGGTTGGAGGCGGACCTGCTCTAGCCAGAGCAGGAGCCCCATTGGTGCACCGCAGAGTCTTCTGCTCTGGGCACCCGACCAGTAGAGGGGGGATGATGTGTGTGTGTTTATGCAAGAAGGTATTTGTGTGTCAGAGGATCGTGAGGTAGGGGGAACTGAGAGGGGCAGTTTTATGGTTGGGTGTGTGTGTTCGTGCGATGGAATGTCTGTGTGTGTCCTGGGGTCGTGAGATAAGAGAACTGAGAGGGGCAGTTTATTGTTGGGTATATGTGTTCGTTCCTGTTTGGGCAGGGATACGTGCAATGACTTGAGTCAAGCGGATTAGTTTGGCGCTGTATAATACATGAGCTATGTGTATGAATATATGTATATATGACACTACTACATGATTCCATATGTGTTATTTCATAGTTTTGATGTCTATTATTCTTCAATCTACAAAAATGGTCAAAATAAAAACCCTTGAATGAGTAGATGTGTCCGAACTTTTGACTGGTACTGTGGATTCAATGTTTATAAAGATAGGGAGATGTCTATCCGTCATAGAGATTGTCTCGCCCTGATCTGATTCACCTATCTTTGTGCTTGTTTCCACCCCCCTCCAGGTGTCGCCCATCTTCCTCATTATCCTGAGTACTTATACCTGTGTTTTCTGTTGGTCTGTTGCCAGTTCATCTTGTTTGTCAAGCTTACCAGCGTTTGTTCTGTCAGCTCCTGTCTTTTCTCAGCCTCACTTTCGCACCCTCCTGGTTTTTGACCCTTGCCTGCCCCTGAGCCTGCCTGCTGTCCTTTACCCTTATCTGGATTTCCAACCTCTACATGACCTGACCCTGAGACTGCCTGCCATCATGTACCTTTGCCTCTGTCGCTGTAATAAACATTGCCACTTCGACACAGTCTGCATCTGGGTATTACCTTATCCTAACAGAAATGCTCTGCTTTTTTGACTTCGCAATCCACAATGCAAGTCCTACAGGCTCTAGTTTTACCTTATCTTGATTATTGTTCATGCATATGGTCAAGTACTGCAAAGAAAGACCTAGTTAGGCTGCAGCTGGACCATAACAGAGCGGTAGGTCTTGCTCTTCAATGTAATCAGAGGGGTAATATTAATACTATGCCTGAAAGTCTCTTGGCTAGGAGTTGAGGAAAGTGTTTAAATAAATAAACACAACACTAAACAAGAAACACAAACACCACAAACAACACACAGACATGAAACTGAAACAGAAACAATAATGCCTGGGGAAGGAACCAAAGGGAGTGACATATATATAGGGAAGGTAATCAGGGAAGAGATGGAGTCCAGGTGAGCCTGATGACGCGCAAGTGCGTGTAACGATGGTGACAGATGTGCGCCATAATGAGCAGCCTGATGACCGGAGAAGGAGCACACATGACGGTGTTGGAAATTCCAAATTGTTACATACATACATACATACATTACTGACACACACTTACCCCACCAGATGTGCCACCAAGAGTCTTTTCACAGTCTCCAGGTCCGAATTCAAGGAAATGTACAGTACTATACAGAGCAATGAGTGCATGGAACTCTCTTCCATCTTATATTGCTCAAGTGAACAGCAAACCTGGTTTCAGAAATGGCTAATAAAGCAACACCTCACGTCAAAACACCTCTCCCCCATGTGACCTACTTTGTGTATGTACTGACATGTATAACTGATACAGTAGATGCATACACACACTACTGTTAATGTTTTTAAATGTATGTAAACTGCAACGTCTTCTGTCTGTAATGTCTTTTTTGTTCTGTGTCGGACCCCAGTAAGACTAGCTGTTGCCATTGCTAATGGGGATCCTAATAAATCAAATCAAAATGACATCAAAGTGGTATTAATTATAATCCTCAATGTCTCATCTTTCAAATTACATAGAGTCCTCTAAATTTACAGCATTTACCTCAGACAACAAATAAATTGTTTGAGTTGCCCTATTTCCGGGAGGGATGATGCTGCCACCATCATGCTTCAAGGTAGTGATGGTGTTAGACGGGTGACAAGCTGTGACTGGTTTTCTACAGACATACCACTTTGCATTCAGGGTTACCTTTTTGTCTCGTAAGACCACAGAATCTTGGTCTTGGAGTCTTTCATGTGCCTTTGGCAGACTCCAGGTGTGCTGTCATATGCCTCTGCCTCAGGGGTGGGCAGTTCCATATGTTTGATGGAGACCACTGCTCTAGGAAACTTTCAACAAATTATTTCAAATAATTATTTTATACCCTTCCCCAGAAATACTGTATATAAAAAAATATACATTTCAGATCTAGTCATTTCTTGCATTCTATCCATGCGGACTTTGCGGGCTACCTGAGACATGAAACAGGTGGGAGGGGATACAAGCGGTCATCAATTTATTAATGCGCAATGGGTGATGGAAACACTTCAACCGCTTCATTTTTATTTAACACTTCAATGGAATAACAGACAGAATGAGATAGAGTGACAGTTTGAGGCTCAACATCAGAAAAAGATGAGACTGATAGAGGAACAGAAGAGAATGGATAGATGAGCAATGTGGGGAAAAAACAGAGAATTCATACATTGACCTTGTATGTTCTTATTTGAATGGAATAAGAATGGAATTGAATGAATATTCAAATTCAATATTTATATTAGTTTCAACATGACAAATATTGCACTCATTGTCTGTGCATCAAGTTTACAAACTATAATTTCAAGTTGACCAAAGTTTCATGTACAGTATTAAACTTCTAAAATGGATTCAGTTTTCAAATTCAGTTCTCTAAATTCAGATTCCAAAACAATTTCCTGGTACTTTGCCAGCCAGTAAAGGTAGAGGAGAACATGTCAAATGCTCTCTGCGGTAAACAAGCTAGAGGTACCAAAGGAGCGGTTTCTGAAGCAAATGTGGCATGTAAAATCTATTTTATTCCTATGAATTAGATTCTAGCGTTTGAATCGTTTGGGTTTATTATGACCCCATGTAGGACGTGTTAGAAGGGATTGGAGTGTGACAAAAACCCAGAAAAACCCTATCATATTCCATTTCTTTTTATTTAAAAAAAACTCCCTAGTCTTTGCCAAAGACAGCCACCCCCTCCATGAAAATACGAAGAGTGGTACAGTACTCAGTGATGTGTTGCGTTGGATTTGCCTCAAACATAACACTTTGTAATCAGGACATAAAGTTGATTTTTTTGCCCCATTATTTTGCAGTTATACTTTAGTTTCTTATTGCAAAAAGGATGCATGTTTGGAATATTTATATTATGGACAGTATGTACAGGCTTCCTCCTTTTCACTCTGTCATTTAGGTTAGTATTGGGGAGTAAGCTTCAGTTCTCTCCTTTCACAGCCATTAAATACAATAAACTGTTTTAAAGTCATCATTGGTGGTTTCCTTCCACTCCAGTTGTCATGCCCTGATCTGTTTCACCTGTCTTGGTCATTGTCTCCATCCACCTCCAGGTGTCTCCTGTTTTCCCCATTAGTCCCCTGTGTATTTATCCTTGTGGTTCCTGTCTCTCTGTACCAGTTTGTCTTGTTTTGCCAAGTCAACCAGTGGTTCTTCCAGCTCCTATTTTACCCAGTCTCTGTTTTCTCCTAGCCCTCCTGGTTTTGACCCTTGCCTGTCCTGATGCCGAGTCCGCCTGCTTGACTACTCTGACTGTTCTGACCTCAAGTCTGCCTATCCCCTTGTACTGTTTGGACTCGGATCTGTTCACTAAACCCCTGCCTATCCTGACCTCGAGCCTGCTTATCTCCTGGTACTGTTTGGACTCTGACCTGTTTTATGAAATCTCGCCTGGCCACGACCTGCCTTCTCCCTGCAGGGAGCCACCATTGGGCGGTATGAGGAGCTACTGCTGGAACTTTTGGAAGGGCTTCGTTCCCTGACGGAACGCCACGACCAAGGGTTCAAGGCTATAATGGAGCAAATCAGTAAGTTAGCTCCTAGGCAGCCAGCCACCAGTACTTGTGGATTTGTTCAACCTACCCTGGCTCCTCGAACCCCGCTCATCTCCTCCGGAGGGTTATGCAGGCGATCCTGGTACCTGCCGGGCGTCCCTTTCCCAGTGCTCCCTCCCTAAAGGACGAGCTCGCAGCTCGGGAAATACCACGGGACCTCGATTCCCTCATTGCCCTGGCGATTAGGATTGGTGGGCGCCTTCGAGACCTCCGTTGTGTGAGGTCGGGTCTCGGGAACACTCGTTCGTCTGCTGATGCTGGTGCCCGTCTGAAGGAATCCGGAACTCCCAGAAGTTTGTATTTCCGAGGAGAGCCGAAAACACCAGAGTTTCCCAGAGAATCATCAGCTATGGGTGAGTTGGATACTCCTAAGCGCATGCAACTGGGAAGAGCTAGATTATTGGTTGGGGAACACTGAACACTCAGGTAGGCTGAGTTCTAACTGTTGTCTGTACTGTGGAGGGACGGGACATGATATAGCCACTTGTCCAGTTAAGAAACCCTTTTTAGTGGGTACAGGTACTCTGGTGAGCCAGACTGGGAGTCCCCTAATGTCTATCACCCGTACACCTTTTTTGATTCTGCTGTGGGAAGACCAGTCTAAGTCTCTCCGGGTGCTCATTGACTCTGGGGCTGACGAAAGTTTTATGGATGCTAACATGGTTTCTGAATGAGGTATTCCCACTCAACCTCTCTCTGTCCCCATGGATGCATGGGCAATGGACGGCTGTTCTATTGGAAGAGTCACACATAGCACTGTGCCCGTTCATATACGAGTATCAGGAAACCACAGTGAGACCATAAATTAGGAAGGAGTGACGGTGTATTGGTACACCATCCAAAGGGTAATTAATGCTCAAAGGGATATTCAATGTCTGCTTAAATTTTTTACCCATCTACCAATAAATGCCTGCTTTCCGAGGCATTGTCAAGCCTCCCTGGTCTTTGTGGTTGACTCAGACCTTACAATTATCTGTGTGTGGGGTACAGCGACGAGGTAGTCATTCACTGGCACACAGTGAGTCCATGCAACTTATTTTGATTTTGTAAGCACATTTTTAATCCTGAATTATTTAGGCTTGCCATAACAAAGGGGTTGAATACAGCCCGAGAGCTGGTTAAAACACTATTCAGAATAAATAGATAATGTGTTAGTCAAAACATGATTTTAAATGCAGGGTGGAGAGCAGCTCAGTAAGATGCTGAGTTCATGCATTATCAATCATATCACACAAATGAATGTCTAATGAGCTAACAATAGATTATTTAGCTTAATTGACTATGTTGACCAGGTATACTCCTTTGCTTTTCAAGTTCAGGTTTTACTTTCAATTGAGCTCTTCAATTAGGATGCTGGACACTACCCATCCCCCAACCTGTTCTTATTGAACATCACTAAGGCTAAGGGTGGATTCTGGAGTAGCTTCAATAGGCAGAGGAAAGGTTGGTTATGAAATTTGAGGTCTGTGTGGTGACTTGATAAACTGTACAGGATATTCATGCAGGCACAAACACTGCCCAACTGAGCCCAGTCATAGCTTTGTTTCCCGCCTGCTGCGCACTCCTGCCACCATCAACGCACACCTGCCTTCCCCCCCGTCACACGCATCAGCGACTATTGGACTCACCTGGACTCAATCACAGGTTTATTACCTCCCCTATATTTGTCAGTTCCCCAGCTCTGTTCCCCACTGCTGCATTGATTGTCGTTTGTCTGTGTATCTGTGTGCTGACGCTGTTTCTGTCTTGCTCTTTGTCTGTTCCTAATTAAATGTCAACTCCCCGTACCTGCTTCTCGTCTCCGGCGTTGGTCCTTACAGAATGCAGCAGCCATCATACGAAGCATTGGGGAGTGCTGATGTTCCGGTTGGTGGTGACGTCGGGTCCAGGGGCCGACACTGAAGGAACCGGGGGTGCCAAAGCCAGCTCGTCGGGCTATCCCGCCCTAGCTGGCTCGAGGTTTCTTAACCCGGTTGGCTCGGAAGGCGCCCATCCCACGTCAGGCCTCAGCCGGATTGTCAGGTTTTTATGCCCCGCCGGCTCATCAGGCTGCTACGCCTCCGCCGGATCATCGGGCTCCCACACCTCTGCGGGATCGACAGGCTCACTAGGCTCTCACGCCTCGGCTGGCCCGTCAGGCTAACCGAGGTGGGACGCTGTTTCTGTCTGTTCCTAATTAAATGTCAACTCCCCGTACCTGTTTCTTGTCTCCGGTGTCAGTCCTTACAGCTTTGCATGCCTTGTCATTCCCTTTTACAGCATTGGCAGACAGTCCCTCTTTAGTCAAGTTCTCCTTTGCAGCATCTTTCTCTTCTCGACTCATCTGTAGGGCAGCCCTCGAAGTGACTCTGCAAGAATTTCCCCTTTGTCTTAGGAATTCAGCATTCTCTGTGCTGCTCTCTCCAACCCCCATTGTCTCACCTCTGAGAAGCAGAGGTTATATCCTGTAGGTCAGATATCGGATTCAAGGTTAATTTGACAGTAACACTATTGTTCAACAGCTTATAAAAAGGTATTGGATTCATTGTTTTTTTTGTTCCTGAACTGTTGTGGTGAGGTTCGGCATGGCCTTTCAGGCTATGATTTCTCCCTCTCTTACCATGCTTAGAATAATTCCTTGTAATGCTTGTTAATGCTTTGTAACTTAAGCTTTATGCCTTGTATGTCAATCCATCTCAGACATTGCCTATTTCTATAACTCAACCATTGTGTTCTTGCATATTGCCATTTATCTTATGGAGTCAGAAGTTTTAAAAGGCTAATTTCATAGTCTTATTATGGTTTATCACATGTGATGTGTATGTATATATATATATATATATATATATAATACTGTATATACACAACACCTTTCTCTTCTTGCTTCATCTCTCTCTTCTAAGAATTTCCATTTCAACTGTCATCTTAGCCCTTTCACTTTCTGCAACAGGCCTTAGGGAGTTATCTTCTGGATCATGTTGTGCTTTAACTAGCTCACCTGTCAGTTAGGGAAGTATTATCGGGGCGGCAGGCAGCCTAGTGGTTAGAGCATTGGGCCAGTAAACGAAAGGTTGCTAAATCGAATCCCCGAGCTGACAAAGCAAAAGATCTGTTCTGCCCCTGAACAAGTCAGTTAACCCAATGTTCCTAGGCTGTCATTGTCAAAATAATTTGTTCTTAACTGACTTGCCCTTTAAAAAGGGCAAAGCATTATTTGGCTCACAAAAGATGGCAGTACCATTATCGTTGGATGTCCTGGGTAGCCTCTTTCTTTTGGGTGGTGTCAATTGAGGAACCCTAATTTACTTGAAACTGAAGTGAGACTTTGTTCTTGTGTTTCTTGGCTATTTACATTATTTTGTTCACAAGCTAGCCCAGTCAACACCGTGGGTTCGGGCCTATTCCGTTTGAGACTCGGGACTGACTCGGGGCTTCATACAGGCCGAGCTCTTCCCGAGTCCGGCAGAATCATATTACTCTGGGTTCTGGCTAAATGGTACTCTGGCTCAGTCACACTAATTCTATTAATTTCAGTCATTCGACCAATAATGGCATTAGTGATGTTTAGGCATATGCTGGTGGTCATGTTAATTATAGGACGACTTGAGATACATTATGCATGACTAACAGCACATCTGTGTCAGTCTATTGTTCTGTGGTAGACTTACAGTGCCATTGCGAAAGTATTCGGCCCCCTTGAACTTTGCGACCTTTTGCCACATTTCAGGCTTCAAACATAAAGATATAAAACAACTTTTTTGTGAAGAATCAACAACAAGTGGGACACAATCATGAAGCGGAACGACATTTATTGGATATTTCAAACTTTTTTAACAATCAAAAACTGAAAAATTGGGCGTGCAAAATTATTCAGCCACTTTACTTTCAGTGCAGAAAACTCTCTCCAGAAGTTCAGTGAGGATCTCTGAATGATCCAATGTTGACCTAAATGACTAATGATGATAAATACAATCCACCTGTGTGTAATCAAGTCTCCGTATAAATGCACCTGCACTGTGATAGTCTCAGAGGTCTGTTAAAAGCGCAGAGAGCATCATGAAGAACAAGGAACACACCAGGCAGGTCCGAGATACTGTTGTGAAGAAGTTTAAAGCCGGATTTGGATACAAAAAGATTTCCCAAGCTTTAAACATCCCAAGGAGCACTGTGCAAGCGATAATATTAAAATGGAAGGAGTATCAGACCACTGCAAATCTACCAAGACCTGGCCGTCCCTCTAAACTTTCAGCTCATACAAGGAGAAGACTGATCAGAGATGCAGCCAAGAGGCCCATGATCACTCTGGATGAACTGTAGAGATCTACAGCTGAGGTGGGAGACTCTGTCCATAGGACAACAATCAGTTGTATATTGCACAAATCTGGCCTTTATGGAAGAGTGGCAAGAAGAAAGCCATTTCTTAAAGATATCCATAAAAAGTGTTGTTTAAAGTTTTCCACAAGGCACCTGGGAGACACACCAAACATGTGGAAGAAGGTGCTCTGGTCAGATGAAACCAAAATTGAACTTTTTGGCAACAATGCAAAACGTTATGTTTGGCGTAAAAGCAACACCCTGAACACACCATCCCCACTGTCAAACATGGTGGTGGCAGCATCATGGTTTGGGCCTGCTTTTCTTCAGCAGGGACAGGGAAGATGGTTAAAATTGATGGGAAGATGGATGGAGCCAAATACAGGACCATTCTGGAAGAAAACCTGATGGAGTCTGCAAAAGACCTGAGACTGGGACGGAGATTTGTCTTCCAACAAGACAATGATCCAAAACATAAAGCAAAATCTACAATGGAATGGTTCAAAAATAAACATATCCAGGTGTTAGAATGGCCAAGTCAAAGTCCAGACCTGAATCCAATCGAGAATCTGTGGAAAGAACTGAAAACTGCTGTTCACAAATGCTCTCCATCCAACCTCACTGAGCTCGAGCTGTTTTGCAAGGAGGAATGGGAAAAAATGTCAGTCTCTCTGTGCAAAACTGATAGAGACATACCCCAAGCGACTTACAGCTGTAATCGCAGCAAAAGGTGCCGCTACAAAGTATTAACTTAAGGGGGCTGAATAATTTTGCACGCCCAATTTTTCAGTTTTTGATTTGTTAAAGTTTGAAATATCCAATAAATGTCGTTCCACTTCATGATTGTGTCCCACTTGTTGTTGATTCTTCACAAAAAAATACAGTTTTATATCTTTATGTTTGAAGCCTGAAATGTGGCAAAAGGTCGCAAAGTTCAAGGGGGCCGAATACTTTCGCAAGGCACTGTATCTGTAAACGCTGATACATCCTGACAAAATACGATATGAGTGGCCTAATGTAATTTTCTGGACCTTGTAAACTGTAGAGAATAAACCCATAACTGATCCAAATGGTTGTATAATCAGGGCTTTATTTTGGCATGAAACACAAAAGAATGTTTGATTAGCCCACATCACTGCCTAGACAATCATTGTGTACTAACAATAATACATTCGTCATTGCACTGTGTTGTAGCCTAGGACATAGAATACCTTTATTTTAATAAAATAAATGAAGGCTTATATCTTCCACCAGATAATCTGCTACATAGGCTGAAGAAGTGATGCAGCCTACAACCATGCTACAACCTACAACCATGTTGAGTTATTGCAATAGCCTATTAAACTGTTAAATTCGCTATAGACTTCATTTAAAATAGCTAAATAAATAACGACCATGACAGTCAATGGGTTCGATTCCCAGAGCCACGAACAGAAAATTAATGCATGCACAGTGTTTTGGATGAAAGCATCTGCTTAATGTCACTTATTATCTTTGCACACCTCATATGTGATACATCGAACATTTCGCTGCATGAAACTTGACAGTGGCTATGGGCTGCCTGTCCATTCTGAGAAGACACAAGAAAATAAAACCACATCTTAACCAGATTAGTTATATCACCAACTGTGTAATTTGCCATAGTGTTTCTTTGTCATAACCCAAGGTTGCATGCCAAATCTTTGATGAACCTGAATATAGACAAGATTCAGATCTCACATCACCAAGTCAACAATAAACTCATATTGTCTCTTTTACAAATCTGTGATTCATAGCAAATGGCAGCATACATGTATTGTCAATTGCCATCAATGATTGCTGAAGTATCCTTAATAGGGAGATAACATTCTCTAAAGGAACCACAAACCGATGATCCAGCAGCGGTGGCCTCTGCTACTCGAGCCGCCTGCCTTGCAGCTTGAGCCTGACTTTTCAACGGTCATTGAGAGAGTCAGTTGGTATCTTTTCTGGCTGGCCTCGACTGTTAACCAACAAGTTCAAAATAGGGAATTGTTGCTATTGTATTTGTAGTAGTGTGTTTCATCACAGTTGCTAATTAGTTTGACATTGTAGCTAGCTTAATTTCTGGACTGGTCATTGTTGTCAAAGTTTGTTAGCTATCTTAGCCGACTGTGAGAAAAGATGTAGCAAGCTAGCTAAGTCAATACGTTTAGGGCCTAGCCTATGTGATAGCTAGTGTTTGTTTGTGAAACATCCGTAGTCTAGCTAAGACTAGGGAAGTAATCACCCGTTAACATAGCTAGTTTGCTAACAGTCATAGTTAGCTACGCTAGCTAGCTTGCTATGACCAGTGAGTCACAAAGGATTTGCGCAACTCCAACTGGTCTCAAGTGGGGATGGCACAGAGTACTGATTAAACAATGAAAATGGTTTATTTAGTTTAATGTATACTATGGCAGCTAAATGCTGAATTACAGTAACACATACAATATGTTGTATATGGTCCCGGTGGTTGTGTGTAATGTTAGCTACCTGAATTATTTGGATCTAGCTAGTGGTCAATGACAAAACAAATAATTTTGTGAAACTATTCATGGTTGACCCTATGACCCATTCATTGGCTGTAATCAGCTGCTGTCTTTCATCGAAAAGCAAATCTATAAACAAAGGAAATCAACTATATGTATCATCTAAAACAACATTCTATCGGTTGAATAAGTAGTGTTTCCAGCTGATCCCATTCCTCACTTGAACCCCCAAGTACATGTCTTCTTGTTTGTCTTCCTGCCAGCAGACTCTCTCTCCACTCTCAGCCTCTTTGTCTCTACCTTCCACCACCATGCGCCAAATACTCACTGTTCACAGCCAGAAATGTATGTGTAACACAACAGTTATCACTCATAATAACCAGGGATGGGTAGGTTACTTTCTAAATGTAATCAGTTACAAGTTACCTGTCAAATTGTAATCAGTAATTTTAATTTTTGGATTACCCAAACTCAGTAATGTAATCTGATAACATTCTGTTACTTTTAGATTACTTTCCCCTTAATGGGCATTAGAAGAAGACAAATGTATGTTACCAATTAAAAAACATCTATTGCAGGATAAATCCATGTTACAGTTTACATGGCTGGCTATATATGCATGTTAAATTTAACTTTATGGGTAGGTTATGTAGGCTTCTTCATCGCTTTCTACTACATATTACGATTAAATGATAGACTTTGTTTTTTAATGTAAAGATATCAGAATTCCAGGCATTCCAATAAATGTTACACCCCTTGATCTTCAACAATAGGACTTGGAAATATGGAAGTATAGATAAGCAAAAATGTTTTCCCTGAGCATGACCCCAAATCTAAGGATTTATTAGCCAGTACTCTGTTTCTGATTTTGTTGTCATGCAGGACTGATGCGCTCCTGGAATGGCATGCTTTTGCCAAGAGTGTGCAAAGCTGTCATCAAGGCAAAGGGTGGCTTTGAAGAATCTAAAATATTAAATGTATGATTTTGTTTAACACTTTTTTTTGGTTACTACATGATTCCTTATGTGTTATTTCATGGTTTTGAGGTCTCCCGAGTGGCACAGCATCTCAGTGCTGGAGGTGTCACTACAGACCCTGGTTCGATTACAGACTGTTTCACAACCGGACGTGATTGGGAGTCCCATAGGGTGGCGAACAATTGGCCCAGCGTTGTCCAGGTTAGGGTTTGGCCGAGGTAGGCTGTCGTAGTAAATACGAATTTGTTCTTAACTGACTTGCCTAGCTAAATAAAGGTTAAATAAATGTCTTCACTATTATTCTACAATGCAGAAAATAGTAAAAATAAAGGAAAACCCTTGAATGAGTAGGTGTCAACTTTTGATTGGTACTGTGTGTATATACAGTGGGGCAAGAAAGTATTTAGTCAGCCACCAATTGTGCAAGTTCTCCCAATTAAAAAGATGAGGCCTGTAATTTGCATCATTGGTACACTTCAACTATGACAGACAAAATGAGAAAAAAAAATCCAGAAAATCACATTGTAGGATTTTTTTTTTAAATGAATTTATTTGCTAATTATGGTGGAAAATAAGTATTTGGTCAATAACAAAGGTTTATCTCAATACTTTGTTATATACCCTTTGTTGGCAATGACAGAGGTCAAACGTTTTCTGTAAGTCTTCACAAGGTTTTCACACACTGTTGCTGGTATTTTGGCCCATTCCTCCATGCAGATCTCCTCTAGAGCAGTGATGTTTTGGAGCTGTTGCTGGGCAACACGGACTTTCAACTCCCTCCAAAGATTTTCTATGGGGTTGAGATCTGGAGACTGGCCACTCCAGGACCTTGAAATGCTTCTTACGAAGCCACTCCTTTGTTGCCCGGGCGGTGTGTTTGGGATCATTGTCATAATGAAAGACCCAGCCACGTTTCATCTTCAATGCCCTTGCTGATGGAAGGAGGTTTTCACTCAAAATCTCACGATACATGGCCCCATTCATTCTTTCCTTTACGGATCAGTCGTCCTGGTCCCTTTGCAGAAAAACAGCCCCAAAGCATGATGTTTCCACCCCCATGCTTCACAGTAGGTATGGTATTCTTTGGATGCAACTCCGCATTCTTTGTCCTCCAAACACGACGAGTAGAGTTTTTACCAAAAAATTATATTTTGGTTTCATCTGACCATCATATGACATTCTCCCAATCTTCTTCTGGATCATCCAAATTCTCTCTAGCAAACTTCAGACGGGCCCGGACATGTACTGGCTTAAGCAGGGGGACACGTCTGGCACTGCAGGATTTGACTCCCTGGCGGCGTAGTGTGTTACTGATGGTAGGCTTTGTTACTTTGGTCCCTGCTCTCTGCACGTCATTCACTAGGTCCCCCCGTGTGGTTCTGGGATTTTTGCATCCCGTTCTTGTCGTCATTTTGACCCCACGAGGTGAGATCTTGCGTGGAGCCCCAGATCGAGGGAGATTATCAGTGGTCTTGTATGTCTTCCATTTTCTAATAATTGCTCCCACAGTTGATTTCTTCAAACCAAGCTGCTTACCTATTGCAGATTCAGTCTTCCCAGCCTGGTGCAGGTCTACAATTTTGTTTCTGGTGTCCTTTGACAGCTCTTTGGTCTTGGCCATAGTGGAGTTTGGAGTGTGACTGTTTGAGGTTGTGGACAGGTGTCTTTTATACTGATAACAAGTTCAAACAGGTGCCATTAATGGAGGTGTAACGAGTGGAGGACAGAGGAGCCTCTTAGAGAAGTTACAGGTCTGTGAGAGCCAGATATCTTGTTTGTAGGTGACCAAATACTTATTTTCCACCATAATTTGCAAATAAATTCATTAATCCTACAATGTGATTTTCTGGATATTTTTTTCTCATTTTGTCTGTCATAGTTGAAGTGTACCTATGATGAAAATTACAGGCCTCATATTTTTAAGTGGGATAACTTGCACAATTGGTGGCTGACTAAATACTTTTTGCCCCACTGTATATTATGACTACATTTTGAAGTTTTTGTTTGGCATTTGTTATTTTTTTGTGTTTTTTGCAGTTAGAGCACACTAAATGTTTTCTGGAAGTAAGGCAAAGTTGTAATGTAATGGCGACTGTGCTTCTATCTAAAAGTGCAGCAATGGAAGAGTGTGATAAGGAATGGAAAGTATTTCAATCAAAGAATGGAACAAAACAAGCAAAAGTTGTAGTAGAAGACAAGGACCGTTCAAATTTCTTAATGGACTATGTTTTTTGAACAATGAGATTCATTTGGGAAATCCATTTGTAATATTGAGGACTGTGAATAAACCAGTGAGAAAGGTGGATGAAGAACAGAAGTATGCGCTGGATCTGGCAAAATAATCCATGTGTTGATCTTCGAAGCAGGGCGCCTGCCAAAGGAGTTATAGCTGGAGTGTTGTTGGATATAGATGATGAGTACAACTTCGTCAGAAAATCCCAGGAGTGGTGAGTGCACGTCGCCTGACCCGTATGGTAAATGGAAGGAAGGAGAAGCCTGTCAACATTGTTATTTGAGGAGACTGGATATGTGAGGTATGTGATGAAAGCATGTGTGTCCAAACCATTACAGTATGGAAAATGTAAAGGATATGGTAACATGTCAAATGTTTGCTGACGGGAGAGGTATTATATTGAAGAATCTGTGAATGGAAAATGTTGCAACTTTGGTGGGGATCAGACTACGGACTTCCTTGAAGGTTGCGCAGCGGATCTCCTATGTGGAGGCCGGTGAAGAGAGTCGAAGGAACAAGAGGCAGCATTGTTGAAGATATAGCGGTGGATGCATTGCAACCTGTTGCTAGTGTTAAGTCAAATCGGGTGATCTGGATACACTCATTTTGAAGAAGATGGATTTTGGGACACTTATAGCCACAGTGATTCATTGTACAGCACAAGTGTCCAAGAAGTACAAGAATCTGGGTATTATATCTGCAGCCGATAAGTTTTTGGGGCTCAAAGACTTCACGACAGAAGCATTACAAGGACTACGAATTGTCCCGCCCTCACAGGAGGCTTCTGAGCCTGTGTTGGGACCTGATTAGAATTAGGTTTTTACTGAAAGCAGGTTGATTTTGTTTAGTTAATACATTTTTTGGTAGTTTGTATGATATTTATTTTTACCCAAATGGTTTTCCTTTTTGGAATCCTTCTTATCCACCTGCACAGTAGGTGGCGGAATGCACATATAATTGTTACGAATGTCATTATACCATAGAAGGAGAGATTACTTGTTTTCATGCAAGTTGTTTTCACAGAAAAATACTGCGTCAAACATCTTAGATGTAAATTTGCGCGACTAAGCTCTCTTCAGCAAAACCTCAAATGTCATAATTTTGATATCTTAGATTAGTACTTTGAAGAAGTGTATACTGGCTACGGCATCTCAAAATGGACAAACTACTATTGCCACTTTTTGTTCTCATTTTTCGAGCGACGGTTTTTTAAGGGAGTATGCGAGCACAATTGTTCGGTTTGGTTTGCCGAATGAGAAACAAGATTCTCTGGCCAACACCTTGGCCTGAATGCCAAGGGTAACGTCTGGAGAAAACCTGGCACCATTCCTACTGTGAAGCATGGTAGTGGCAGCATTATGCTGTGGGGATATTTCTTAGCAGCAGGGACTGGGAGCCTAAGATGAACGGAGCAAAGTACAGAGAGCTCCTTGATGAAAAACTTCTCCAGAGCTCTCAGGACCTTAGACTGGGGTGACGGTTCACCTTCCAACAGGACGACAACCACAAGCACACAGCTAAGACAATCCAGAAGTGGCTTCGGGACAAGTCTCTGAATGTCCTTGAGTGGCCCAGCCAGAGTCCAGACTTGAGCCTGATCGAACATCTCTGGAGAGACCTGAAAATAGCTGTACAGCGACACTCCCCATCCAACCTGGCAGAGCTTGAGAGGATCTGTAGAGAATGGGAGAAAATCTCCAAATTCAGGTGTGCCATGCCCAAGAAGACTTGAGGTTGTAATCGCTGCCAAAGGTGCTTCAACAAAGTACTGAGTAATGGGTCTGAATACTTACGTAAATGTGATAGAATAAGGCTGTAACGTAACAAAATGTGGAAAAAGTCAACAGGTCTGAACACTTTCCGAATGCACTGTATATACAAAGAAATATCAATAGAAAACAGTTCAAACAAAACTAAGTGCAGCCAGTTTGCAGTCTTTCCAGCTTCAGATCTCTTGTGGCATGTCTTGTGGGGTATGCATGGGTGTCTGAGCTGTGAGACAGTAGTTCAAACAGACAGCTCGATGCATTCAACATGTCAATACCTCTCATAAACACAAGTAGTGATTAAATCAATCTCTCCTCAACTTTGAGCCAGGAGAGATTGGCATACATATTGTTAATGTTAGCTCTCTGTGTACATGCAAGGGCTGACCTGTTCTGAGCCAATTGCAATTTTCCTAAGTCCCTTTTGTGGCACCTGACCACACAACTGAAATGTAGTCCAGGTGCGACAACTGGGGCCTGTAGGAACTGCCTTGTTGATAGTGCTGTTAAGAAGGTAGAACAGCACCTTTATTATGGAAAGACCTCTTCCCATTTTAGCTACTGTTGTATCAATATGATTTGACCATGACAGTTTCCAATCCAGGATTACTCCAAGCACTTTAGTCACCTCAACAATTTCCACATTATTTATTACAAGTTGTTGAGGTTTAGGGTTTAGTGAATTAGTTTTCCCAAATAAAATGCTTTTAGTTTTAGAAATATTTGTACTAACGTATTCCTTGCCACCCACTCTGAAACCAACTATAGCTCTTAAACGTTGCAGTCATTTCAGTCGCTGTAGTAGCTGACGTGTATAGTGTTGAGTCATTTACTCAACGCCAATGGCATGTCGTTAGTAATGATGGAAAAAAGTAAGGGGCCTAGACAGCTGCTCTGGGGAATTTCTGATTCTACCTGGATTAAGTTGGAGAGGCTTCCATTAAAGAACCCTCTGTGTTCTGTTACCTGTCTAACTCTTTATCCACAATATAGCAGGGGGGGGGGGGGGGGTAAAGCCATAACCCATGTTTTTCCAGTAGCAGACTATGATCGATAATGTCAAAAGCAGCACTGAAGTATATATACACAGTACCAGTCAAAAGTTTGGACACGCCTACTCATTCCAGGGCTTTCCTTTTATTTTTTACATTGTAGAATAATAGTGAAGACATCAAAACTATGAAATAACACACATGGAATAATTTAGTTACCAAAAGTGTTAAACAAATCAAAATGTACACTGCTCAAAAAAATAAAGGGAACACTAAAATTACACATCCTAGATCTGAATGAATGAAATATTCTTATTAAATACTTTTTTCTTTACATAGTTGAATGTGCTGACAACAACATCACAAACAAATTATCAATGGAAATCACATTTATCAACCCATGGAGGTCTGGATTTGGAGTCGCACTCAAAATTAAAGTGGAAAACCACACTACAGGCTGATCCAACTTTGATGTAATGTCCTTAAAACAAGTCTAAATGAGGCTCAGTAGTGTGTGACCTGGACTAAAGCATCCGCCAACTCCTGGACAGTCTGTGGTGCAACGTGGCGTTGGTGGATGGAGCGAGACATGATGTCCCAGATGTGCTCAATTGGATTCAGGTCTGGGGAACGGGCGGGCCAGTCCATAGCAGCAATTCCTTCTTCTTGCAGGAACTGCTGACACACTCCAGCCACATGAGGTCTAGCATTGTCTTTCATTAGGAGGAACCCAGGGCCAACCGCACCAACATATGGTCTCACAAGGGGTCTGAGGATCTCATTTCGGTACTTAATGGCAGTCAGGCTACCTCTGGCGAGCACAAGGAGGGCTGTGCGGCCCCCCAAAGAAATGCCAGCCCACACCATGACTGACCCACCGCCAAACCGGTCATGCTGGAGGATGTTGCAGGCAGCAGAACGTTCTCCACGGCGTCTCCAGACTCGTCTGTCACATGTGCTCAGTGTGAACCTGCTTTCATCTGTGGAGAGCACAGGGCGCCAGTGGCGAATTTGCCAATCTTGGGGTTCTCTGGCAAATGCCAAACGTCCTGCACGGTGTTGGGCTGTGCACGTCGGGCCCTCATTCCACCCTCATGGAGTCTGTTTCTGACCGTTTGACATTTGTGGCCTGCTGGAGGTCATTTTGCAGGGCTCTGGCAGTGCTCCTCCTGCTCCTCCTTGCACAAAGGCGGAGGTAGAGGTCCTGCTGCTAGGTTGTTGGCCTCCTACGGCCTCCTCCACGTCTCCTGATGTAATGGCCTGTCTCCTGGTAGCGCCTCCATGCTTTGGACACTACGCTGACAGACACAGCAAACATTCTTGCCACAGCTCGCATTGATGTTCCGTCCTGGATGAGCTGCACTACCTGAGCCACTTGTGTGGGTTGTAGACTCAGTCTTATGCTACCATTAGAGTGAAAGCACCGCCAGCATTCAAAAGTGACCAAAACATCAGCCAGGAAGCATAGGAACTGAGAAGTGGTCTGTGGTCACCACCTGCGAACCCCTCCTTTTATTGGGGGTGTCTTGCTAATTGCCTATAATTTCAACCTGTTGTCTATTCCATTTGCACAACAGCATGTGAAATTTATTGTCAATCAGTACCACAGTGGACAGTTTGATTTCACAGAAGTGTGATTGACTTGGTGTTACATTGTGTTGTTTAAGTGTTCCCTTTATTTTTTTGAGCAGTGTATTTATATTTGAGATTCAAACTCTAAAACGTCTTTACCTATCACATCTATAAACAGTAAACTTGTTAATCATAACCATGTTTCATATCATCATGCTGATCATCGTGATTTAGCACTACTATTGGTTTCATTATTTACTAGCTAATTAAATGGGAACACATTAGAAACATACACACACTGCACTGGTTATTGACTGAAAACAAGTCCCTAGTGGAATGAAAACAACATTGATGCTTGTTAAAGAAGAGATGGGGAGAGACTTAACATTGGTACATTCAGAAACTACTCTCACATACAGTAACCACATACTTTGCACACGAATTGCTGCCCGCTTTGAGTAAGAAATGCCTGGGTTCGCTGGGGATCGAGAGGTGAACAGTGCAGCCTTGGAAAGGAGGTTGGGGCCTCCTGAGTGGTAGTGGTCAAAGGCACTGCATCGCAGAGCTAGCTTTGACACTAGAGATTCTGGGTTCGAGTCCAGGCCCTGTCACAGCCGGCCGCGACCAGGAGACCCATGGGGCGTCGCACAATTGGCCCAGCGTCGTCCGGGTTAGGGGAGGGTTTGGCCGGCAGGGATGTCCTTCTCCAATTGCGCACAAGAGACTCCTGTGGCGGGCCGAGCGCAGTGCATGCTGACACGGTCACCAGGTGTATGGTGTTTCCTCCGACACATTGGTGTGGCTGGCTTCCGGGTTAAGTGGGCATTGTGTCAAGAAGCAGTGCGGTTGGGTTGTGTTTCGGAGGACTCATGGCTCTCGACCTTTGCCTCCCGAGTCTTGTCGCTGCAATTCCCGTACGGACAAGACTAACTACCAATTGCATACCACGAAATTGGGAAGACATTTGTAAGGCTCTGATTGTTCGAAATGGTTCCAACAAGTCTTCTATTGTTGTCCTTCTTTATGCAGTGCCTTGGCGTTTTTCCTAGTTGTTGCATTACAACCTGTAATTTAAATGGATTTTTATTTGGATTTCATGTAATGGACATACACAAAATAGTCCAAAGTGAAATTGTAATTTTTTAAACGGAAAAGTGGTGCGTGCATATGTATTCACCCCCTTTGCTATGAAGCCCCTAAATAAGATCTGGTGCAACCAATTACCTTCAGAAGTCACACAATTTGTTAGATTGCACATAGGTGGACTTTATTTAAGTGTCACATGATCTCACCTGTTCTAAAAGTACCCAGAGTCTGCAACACCACTAAGCAAGGGGCACCATGAAGACCAAGGAGCTCTCCAAACAGGTCAGGGACAAAGTTGGAGAAGTACAAATCAGGGGTGGGTAATAAAAAAAACTTCTGAAACTTTTAACATCCCATGGAGCTCCATTAAATCCATTATTAAAAAAATGGAAAGAATACGGCACAACAAACCTGCCAAGAGGGCCGCCCACAAACTCATGGACCAGGTAAGGAGGGCATTAATCAGAGGCAACAAAGAGACCAAAGATAACTCTGAAGGAGCTGCAAAGCTCCAGCGGAGACTGGAGTATCTGTCCATAGGACCACTTTAAGCCGTACACTCCACAGAGTTGGGCTTTACAGAAGAGTGGCCAGAAAAATACATTGCTTTAGAAAAAAAAAGCAACCATTTTTGGTGTTCGCCAAAGGCATGTGGGGGACTCCCCAAACATATTGAAGAAGGTCCTCTGGTCAGAGTAAAATGTAGCTTTTTGTCAATCTGGCGCAAACCCAACACCTCATCACCCCCACAGTGAATCATGGTTGTGGCAGCATCATGCTGTGGGGATACTTTCATTGGCAGGGACTGGGAAACTAGTCAGAATTGAAGGAATGATTGATGGCGCTAAATACAGGGAAAGGGAAACCTGTGTCTTCCCGAAATTTGAGACTGGGACGGAGGTTCACCTTCCAGCAGGACAATGACCCTAAGCATACTGCGAAAGCAACACTCGAGTGGATTAAGGGGAAACATGTAAATGTCTTGGAATGGCCTAGACAAAGCCCAGACCTCAATCCAATTGAGAATCTGTGGTACGACTTAAAGATTGCTGTACACCAGCAGAACCCATCCAACTTGAAGGAGCTGGAGTAGTTTTGCCTTGAAGAATGGGAAAAAATCTGTGGTTAGATGTGCCAAGCTTATTGAGACATACTTTAAGAGACTTGCAACTATAATTGCTGCAAAAGGTGGCTCTAGAAAGTATTGACATTTGGGGGTAAATAGTTATGCACGCTCAAGTTCAGTTTTTTTTGTCTTATTTCTTGTTTGTTTCACAAAAAAAATATTTTGCATCTTCAAAGTGGTAGGCATGTTGTGTAAATTTTAAATGATACAAACCCCCCAAAAATCTATTTTAATTCAAGGTTGTAAGACAACAAAATAGGAAAAATGCCAAGGGGGGTGAATACTTTCGCAAGGCCCTGTAGTTGTAGTTGTCTAGTATCCAGTGACTTGTCATGTAGTCCTGAACAGAATTAGAGTGGACTTTTCTTTCATTCACTCTTGAGGCTTCTTTGAAGATAGGCTAGCCAGCCGTATCAATGGTTGGAGCAGAGTAACAGGATGGTCCTACTTAAATTCTCTTTCAAAGATACTTTAGCTGTCCTAAGTAATCAGTAGTACCAGTGATTGTCCGGGAGATTAGTTTATCGTCTCCACCTGATGTTGAGATTCAAAGTTCAAACTACTTTAAATGCGCAGCTGCAGCTTCACGCCTTTGGTCTAATGTGTTTTTTTTTCTTAATCCATCATTTATTCAGATTGCTTGAACGCTGCAGCTCCGGCCAGCTAGTCACTGTGCAAAGTTTGTGGAAAACAATTATCTCTTACAGCTTCTCAAATCACATCCCTCTCTTAACAAAAACACTTTCATCATTGTTCATATTACATGCACAACGCATAGTATGGAAACGTATATGTAGTGGGTATACTATCCAAGTTACAGTATTTCCTTTCTGACATTTTTTTTTATGAAATCACAAAATAACTTACATTAATTAGTAAGTCTGACCATTCCCTATGATCTATGTTAGGCATTTTGTTCCAGTATTTGCATTTGAACGCTTCAGAGTTTCAGCTGGAAAAAGTATTGAAAAAGTACATTCCTTTGAATCTTGAGAGCGCAGACCTGAATTACAACAGAGCATAAGTTGGTCCTCATGAGAGCCAGTTTCATCATAGCGCTTGATGGTTGGCTGACCGTCATGTCTTAAAGTAATGATGGACTGTCGTTTCTCTTTTCTTATTTGAGCTGTTCTTTCCATAATATGGACTTTTACCAAAAAGGGCTATCTTCTGTATTACCCCTCTACCTTGTCACAACACAACTGACTGGCTCAAACACTTTAAGAAGGAAAGAATTTGTGGAATTTAACTGAATTTGAATTGTTTGTTGAACCCCCTTATCGACAAGTGTCCCAGGAGCCTAGATTCACCCTCTCCTCAAGCTAGGTCACTTAAAGCTATTTGTGATGATCTGGGGTGTGCTGATGTCTGGAGAACCTTTCATCCCTCCAACAGAGTTCACCTTTTCTCTGCACCTCATGGATGTCAGACTAGAAAAGATTACTTTTTTATGCCCAGGATGTCTTTGCAGTCTGTTTTATCTGCTAATATAGGAAGCATAGTCATATCTGATCATGCTGAGGTGATCCTGGAACTACAACTCAAAGGGGCACCCAATCCATCATGATATTGGAGATGGAATACAACCATTCTTAAAGACCGTACACCTACATCATATTTTATTACAGAGTTCAAAGCATTTCTCTCTACCAACTCTCAATCAACAGACAACACCTTGCTCCTTTGGGAAACGTGTACAGCGTACACCAGGGTTCTGATTGTCATACACAGCCACTAAGAGGTGGAAAAAAACATGCAAAGCAAAAAAAGTTAAAGGGTGAATTGGCAACTAAAGAGAAGGACTACATTCAAATTCCCACTCCTGCCCTTATAAAGCAAATATCAGTCCTTAGATCAATGATGGACTCTCTCCTAACACAGGACGCTGAAAAGAAAATGAGATTTGTCAGGCAAAAGCTTTATGAACATGGCAATAAACCAGGAAAATATTTGGTGTACCTAGCTAAAAAGAGAGCAGACAGTCAATTGCTACTATAACTGCTTCTGATGGCAACCATTTATATGAACATAAATGGATAAATGAGTCATTTAAGAAATTCTATGCAAATCTTTATGCCTCAGAACTGACAAATTATGCACCCAAAACTGATAGAGGACTTATTTTCTAAGATTAAGCTCCAAACTATTTCTGAAGAACAGCGGTCTCTCCTTAATGCTCCTATTACAGAGGAAGAGATAATGCTTGCAATTGAGAATCTGCAAAATGGTAGGGCCCCAGGGACCAGACGGGTTTAGTAGTGTGTTCTATAAGGAGTTCCATGGACTGATAATTGAGCCATTGCTTGATAAGTTTAACCACTCATTTTCAGATGACCGCCTCCCTCAAACGCTGAGGGAAGCTAACATATCACTTATTCTCAAAAAGGGAAAATGCCCAGTCTTGCTCCTTGTACAAACCTATTGCTCTTCTGAACGTGGATAGAAAATTGCCTTCTAAAATCCTAGCCACATTCACATAATTGTGAAAGGGGACTAAACTGGCTTCATTAAGGGCCGTAACTCGTGTAATAATGTCAGGTGGTTTCTTAATGTTATTCAAGTCTACCAATGAAGTGCTGTGGATGGTCTTGTGCTCTCCCTAGATGCTGAAAAAGCATTTGACAGTGTGGAGTGGTCCTACCTATTCTTTGCTCAAACTAAATTTGGTCTAGGTGACAACTTTTATAAAATGGGTTAAGGTTCTAAATGATGATCATCAGGCAGCTGTCCTTACTAATGGGCTAAGGTCAAATAGCTTCACCACACACAGAGGTACTAGACAGTGCTGTCCTTTGTCCCCTGTCCTATTTTGTGCTATTTAAATAAAACATCTTTATTTAACTAGGCAAGTCAGTTAAGAACAAATTCTTATTTTCAATGACAGCCTAGGAACAGTGGGTTAACTGCCTTGTTCAGGGGCAGAACAACATATTTCTAACTTGTCAGCTCGGGGATTTGATCTTGCAACCTTTCGGTTACAAGTCCAACACTCTAACCACTAGGCTACCTGCTATTATAGAACCACTGGCCCAGTCAATCTGAGTAACACCTGCTATACAGTGTCTGCTTGGTGATGTTCATCATAAAATAAGCTTGCTAATGATGTTTTGATATTCATCTCCAGCCCAGAGACTTCCATTACATATCTTGTTAATAGGCTACAAGAATAATTTAACTAAATCAGAGGCTATGCCACTTGGTAGTCTTCACTCTGTACCTTTCCCCCCTTTCCTTTTAAATGGCCTCCCTCAGGTTTTACGTATCAGGGTATATTCGTAACTCCTAAGTTCCAGCAAATGTACAAAGCCAATTTTGTTCCCTTATTTGATACAATAAGACAGGATCTGGAGCGCTGGAACTCTCTTCTGATTTCATGATTGGGTAGAATATCCCTCTTGAAAAGGAACATTTTACCTAGACTACTTCACCCAATCCAAATGATCCCAATCTTTCTTTCCAATAAGGTAAAAACATATTTAAATGCCTGGTTAAGTTCCTTCATATGGAGAAAATGCAAGCCAAGACTTAAGATGTAAATATTGCAGCTGCCAGGCTTGATCTGCCCAATATTAGGCTTCATCAGTGGTGTGCCTGCCTATGTTATATTTCTGACTGGATCCCAAATGACGATGACTCTATTTGGTTAGATATTGAGAGTTCTTTTTCAAAATACCCCTTGCAGGATCTTTTATTTTTCCAAAGCTTCAAATCAGCAAAAGTTCACTGCAATAATCCCATTACACTTAACACAAAGCAAGGAGATCAGTTAAACATTTTTTGGGGAAGGTCCAAACTAACCTTTGCTCTTACCTCGATTCTTAACCACCCAGATTTTGTACCAGGATTGCTGGATGCTGGCTTTAACATTTTGGCTCAACAGGTTATTCTGTTACGATGTCGCCGAAGAACCATCTACTAGCCCCGGCCTGCTAGCTTTTCTGAACGCTGTGTCCCCTGCTTGCCTAGCGTAGTAGTGACTACCGAACAGCACCCTGGCTCACGACCAGTAAGTCATTTTTCACTTAATTTGTAAATGACAGCTTATAATTACAATTTATAGACTTAATTTTTAAATTACAGCTTGTGTTTCACAAGTTTGGCCGGTCTTTGGCTTCAAGCTCATGCAATGGTGCCTGGAGAGCAGGCCAGCAGTGGAGAATACCCTCTCCACACTTGCAGAGCCACTGGGGATGCTAAACACTCTTTTGGCCACTCTAGGCAGAGATACAGTTTTTTGTTGTTGTTTTCTATCTAAAGGTTATTAGGCAAAATAACCCAATCAAAACGTAAAACTCTTTGAATGTGGGAATATACCAGGCGTATTGGGCCAAACTCAATTATGACCTATTGTAAAGATAATGCAACAAAAATGAGCTAAACATTTAAGAGATCAGATTTTTTTGTTTATAAATACTTTGCTATAATGACACACTTAGTTATCTACCCAACTCATTCCTTTCTTTTATCATGTGCACATAGTAAGTACAACATCATGCTTTAGGGTATGTGTCTTTTCAGATTCCACAATGATTATTTAGTTATGGACACTACATCACCGCACTCCCTCTTTTGCTCTTGTTCCTGTGTCTTTATCAGTTTCTTTATGAAAATGTCAATATTTTGCTAACTCCATGACAGTAGCTAAAGCAGCACACAAGTACACTACAATGCATGCTGGGCCAGGCATGCCCTGAGCTGGTGAATTTAAAACATTTTTATTTATTTAACTATGTAAGTCAGTTAAGAACAAATTCCTATTTACAATGACGGCCCACAGTGGGTTATCTGCCTTGTTCAGGGGCAGAATGACAAATTCTTACCTTGTCAGCTCGGGGATTCTATCCAGCAACCTTTCGTTTACTAGTCCAATGCTCTAACCACTAGGCTACCTGCTGCTCCGTGAAGCGAGCGCTACTGTAGTGAAATTGGAATGGGCTAGAAGGCCAACGGTCCAGCCTTTGGGAATCTCGCTCAAATTGAGCATATGTATTTTATTTAACTACGCAAGTCATTTTAGAACAAATTCTTATTTACAATGCCAGCCTACACCGTCATTGTCACATACTCTGGTTGGGGAATGCTGCCAGCATGGCCGTTGCCTTTAAAACACATAACTCGTTGCTTCAAGCCACACCCACCAAACAGGAGCAAACGTACCTCAAAGTCTGTTCAATAACGTACATGAACATTTTTGGAAAGTGTTTAGTTCAGTACAAACCGTTCCGCAAAGTAGCAAATGTTCAAGCGAACTGAGCGCACCTCAGAACAGTGAGTCACAGCCAATGCTGTGTATATATAAATCATTGGTCACAGCTCGCCGTGTATATACATGGTTTGCGCATCAGCCAAACTGTATCCGTGCAACGAAACAATGTTAGCTCGCTAGATCAGAATGGTTCGTACGAGGCTAGATGTGCGTACGCATGGTCTAAAGTTTGCGGGGAGCTGAGTACATTTTTTTTATTTTTTATAAATGGCAACTTTTGGCGCACACACATTTTGGAGTGTATGTTGTAAGTATGCACGGTTTATAAATTAGGCCCCTGGGGTGTAATCATTAGTCCAAACTAAAACAAGTTTATAATGGAAAAATTCAGGTAGATCCCTCGTCGTTTCATTCCGTTTGCTTCTGGGTTAAGAAACATTTTGCAACAGAATCGGCGTACTGAATACAGTCATTGTTAATGTGTCAAGTCATTGAGATACCAGTACCTGGTATTTTATTAGGATCCCCGTTAGCTGTTGCGAAAGCAGCAGCTACTCTTTCTGGGGTCCACAAAACATGAAACAATACAAAACATTAATAGATAAGAACAGCTCAAGGACAGAACTACATCAATTTAAAAAAGGCACATGTAGCCTACATATCAATAGACACACAAACTATCTAGGTTTAAACGGGAGGCGTTGTGCTCTTCTCCTGCCCCCAATGAAATATCAACCTATCAGGAGCATTGGAAACTAAGGCTGGTGAATGTAAAAATACTTACTGGAGTATAAGTATAGAAGTAGTTGTCCTGTATTTCATAAAATAATAAGAGTTGGCTACACCATAAACAGTTTTCCATTCATACAACGTGTCTGGTAAATTTCCACAGTAGATTTGCCATGGTAAACGAGGAAATACTTTATTCGAGTTGTTCGGAATGATTGTCAAACAGATAAATCGCCTGTAGTCTGCTCATAAAGTATGACTTAGATTTTGGCTCAACAGGTTATTCTGTTACGATGTCGCCGAAGAACCATCTACTAGCCCCGGCCTGCTAGCTTTTCTGAACGCTGTGTCCCCTGCTCGCCTAGCGTAGTAGTGACTACCGAACAGCACCCTGGCTCACCGATTGCTGCTCTTTTGACACTATGATCACCCGGCTACACCACTGATGCCCCCTGGACTGTTTCAATAACACAGTACCTAATTTTGTGTACCTGTTGGCCCCAGCCTCGAACTCAGGTACTGTATGTACCTAACTAACCCACTCTGCCCATTCATCGCCATTTACCCGCTGTTGTCTTAGCTCTCCTGATGATAATACCAACCAGAGGACGAAATAGTCTGGAAAAATGTTAGCTGCAATCAAGACTAAAAGATAACCTTAACATCCATATTAGGGAGTGGTAAATGTCTGGCAAATGAGATCAACTGTGCAGGAGATTTTAGAGCATATTGATGGTTTGAGAGATCAGCTGGCGATAATCTGGTGGCTTTCGATGGTTACAATTGGCCCTGTATCTCCTTGGACACCAGAGGCTCATCCCAGCCTACAACAAGTTAATTCACCTTCAAGAAAATACCTAATGCTTAGGTTTAAATGTTACATGTGTTTGTTACCTGTCAGGTATTTTATGTCTGTAATATCTATTTAACATTTGTAATGTCTTCAATGTAAAATGTAAGCATTTTTATTGATGTGTTGGACCCCAACAAGATTAGCTGGCATCATGACATCAGTTAATGGGGTTCCTAATAACTTCAAATTCCAGCCTACAATATTACTGAATATCATAACTGCATTAATTTCAATAAATAGTTTCCTCAGTCATTTACTGTAGACATAATAGAACCAATTTCTTATTAAGGGTCTTAATGTGCTCTAGCATTTCAGTGTGCCAGGTTTTTTCAAGTCCCTTCATTATTTATTTGCATTAAAGTTCAGGCTTTAGTGGTCAATGTCAAATTATATTTCTGAAAAGTTGTGTTTAAGACATTCTTACTGTGGCTCCATGATGTCGCCTCCGCCTGGCCACCAAAAACAAGAGCCTGCCAGAGGCTGAGGGCTGCAGCTCCTCTCTGGGGCTCCCGCCATGAAGGAACTGCTCTCCATGTGCTACTCCTCCCGTGTGTTGCAGTGAAGCTCAGGCTCCAGTGGTACATTGTGTCCAATTTTGTAAGACATAATTCAGACATAATTTGAGTGAATGTGGTCAAATTAACACATTTTCTCACTCACCCTTTTGAAATCAAACATCTGATCAAATTACTGGTTATTCCATAGAGTTCTTAGAAACAAATACATGTGGAACATGTCCAATTTGAGCCCATTGATCTGGTTGGGTGAAATGTGGTGCTTTATCACAAAAGGGCACAATTCTTTGCTCTAGCTTCTCCATTATTGCAGCACAAACAATATGAATCAAACAATAAACACAAAGGGTAAAATAGTGATACAAATAAAGTGTGACAAAGGCAAACATCTGTTTTCAACAAAAATGTTTTATTGAGTGAAATGGAAACCTCTTTGGCCGTGGAAAACAATCACACTTGGCATTACAAGTTTGCTTTGCATATACCAACAAATCCCACCTGCACTTTTTGCGATAGAGCTTTGGCAACTTCATTTGTCAACCAGAAATAAGGACAATCATGAAAAATTAAAAGAAAACAAATAATTCAAAAGTAATAAGAAAAATACAATGTGTCTTTCAGCTCTGGTACTGGAGTTGCAAAGAAGAGAATGGAGAAACTGCAGTAATAAACAGTTAAACCTTATATTTAAATTACTTCATGCCTAACCATTCCTTAAGCCACCCCCCCAGAATGTATATATTTTTTCAATTACTTATTTAAGTATACATCATCTCTGCCATATGTGACATTTTCTTGGGAATATAAAGATAGTACTCCATGTAACCAGAAAGATCCTCTATTGTGATGTCATCAACATAGGCCCGAGCCTGTTCGGAACAGGAACGCGGGGAGGTTGATGTGGTGGACCCATCGGTCTGAGTTCTCTGTTGCAGGGAGGTCTGGGACGTATCCTCTGGGCTCGCCAGGTTCCTCTCGCACTCTGAGAGGATGTTACGGAGGCCCGTGAAGGAGTAGACCTCTATGCCCTGCCAGCCCGTGCACTGGCACTCGCTCTGAGCGCAGGGGCACGGGCCCCCACCCTCGTGGAGCTTTGACAGGGACCTGAAGTCAGAGGGCACAGCTCCGGTTTTGGCTTCAGCCCCTACGCAGTGAGCTGCCTCTGGGACATCCTTGTCGTCAGACAGGGGCTGTCTGGGGCTGCCCTCCAGCTTGGCTGTGGGGCCTTCCCCAGAGGCAGCGGGGATGTGGGGCTCATAGCCAGCACCGCCAAACACAGGGGAGGAGTGGCCCGAGGAGAGCAGTTCCTTCTTGGCGGGGATCTCCAGGGAGGAGCTGCAACCTTCAGCCTCTGGCAAGCTCTTGTGTTTCAGATGGCCAGGTAAGGGCGACATCTTGGAACCACAGTAGGTGAACTTTGGAGGATGGAGAATGGGAGACTTGGATCTCCGGCGTCTTTGGCTTCTCACGGCTCCTCTTGACGTCTTCCTCATACAACTACTACATAGAAAAACAAAAATGTTAAAACCAAACATAACTATGATGGTAAAATAAAAATGGACCCAAACAGTCATTCTGATTACCATGCCTTTTGAGTGACTAAAATAAAACGCATTATATTTTGGTGGAATAGAAATGCTGTAAATTAGAAAAAGCACTGTCTCGTGGCTAACTACCAGGAAGTTTGAAAAGATAGGCTGAGTGGGCGGGGAGCTTACAGTCATGGTCTCGCCTTGAGTGACAGTTCTTTGAAATGCCCAAGTCAAGAAACTTGCAGTGAACAGTTGCATGAAAATCATCAAGCAAATGTTGTGATACACAAAGCAACTCAAACACTGAAATTGCATCAATGATGTTTTTATACACCACTTGTTTGGCATGTCTCTTGTGATTCGGTTCATAGCAGCACTGACAACTGCATCAGAACTACCCTTTCGCCCTTTTGTTCCATGCTGGCTGAATACCGAGCTAGCCAGTAACTAGTTAACACCATACACAAATGAAAAGGGAAACATTAGTATCTAGCTGAACAGTGTACATTTTTAAATATATTTGCCGACACCCTACAGTCAAATTTTGGAACCAGTAGTACAGCTATCTTGCTATATAAACCCCACCCCTTTGCAAACACACTTTGCGGATGTTGGTAACAAGGCAGTACTTATAAAGATAATGTTACCATTGGTGTATTAATAATCCCACCTCGTGAACCCAAGTGTTTTACATTGGGGGTGGAATTGTAACTTTATGATCAAACTTGATCAATGTAGAAGCAACAGCAATTTTTCACACTTTGGTCATCATAGTTTGATTTGGTGTCATCCAAATATCATAACATTTAATGAAAAACATGATTTTGAATGTTGATGAGTCTTTAAAATGGTACAAAGTAAACATTAACTGTACTTGGTTGACTTCCGCAGCAACAAAGAGCACATAGCAAGATGCTAATCTCCTTTGCAGTTCTTGTCATGCAGCTATCAAGCTGCAGAAGAGTGGCCATACTTTCCTGCACATGCACAGATGCTCTGTGTGGGTGCTTTAAAGTGCTGCCTTTTGCATTGCTCTCACTCTGCAATATCTTTGGTTCACACTGCCACTGGTGGTCATGTCTTATTAACTGAATCTATTGTTTGGTATGAGCCATTGTTTACTTGTGTAATGACATTAGGGCTGTCCATGTATCACAATTTTGTGATTAGAATCAGATTAGTAATTTCTTACGAATATTTGTCAAAGATTTGCGCCCGTTGGTCGTGGCAAAATGTTATTTTGCAAATATTCAAAATCAGCAAAAATGATTTGAATCAGAGTGAAGGAGTGGAATCAGAATATATTTGGATCTTTGTGATTAGCCATAAATAACCTCGATAAACAATGAAGTTATAAATTGACAAGTTGACAGATTTCACTTAACAGCGTTACATTCCTTTTGGTATTCCAGAATACAGTATGTGTGAGATGTTAGCCGCTGCTATGTGTTAAATCGGTTGTTTTTTCAGCTGAAAAAAAGAGTTTGTGTTTTCCCTAGGATTATTTTCAGCAGTGGTGACAAAGGAAGCTTGGGGGCCCAGGGGCATGCCCAGCCAATATACTTTTTTTCTGTAGAAAGACTGAGGTCACTTCTGGTGACTTTTTGAAAGGAGACATTCTACATGGCAACAAAAACCAAATGCATGAAAATACATGCAATAAAATGCAAATGAATTACTTAAAAATCATACAATGTGATTTTCTGGATTTTTGTTTTAGATTCAGTCTTTCACAGTTGAAGTGTACCTATGATATAAAATTACAGACCTCTACATGCTTTGTAAGTAGGAAAACCTGCAAAATCAGCAGTGTATCAAATACTTCTCCCCACTGTATATCCACAGTAAAACGAGTCCTATATCGACATAACCCGAAAGGCCGCTCAGCAAGGTAGGAGCCACTGCTCCAAAACCGCCATAAAAAAGCCAGACTACGGTTGGCAACTGCACATGGCGACAAAGATCGTACTTTTTTGGAGAAATGTCCGCTGGTCTGATGAAACAAAAATAGAACTGTTTGGCCATAATGACCATTGTTATGTTTGGAGGGAAAGGGGGGAGATTTGCAAGCCGAAGAACACCATCCCAACCGTGAAGCACGGGGTGGCAGCATCATGTTGTGGGGGTGCTTTGCTTCAGGAGGGACTGGTGAGCTTCACAAAATAGATGGCATCATGAGAGAGGAAATGTATGTGGATATATTGAAGCTACATCTCAAGACATCAGTCAGGAAGTTAAAGCTTGGTGGCAAATGGGTCTTCCAAATGGACAACGACCTCCAAGTATACTTCCAAAGTTGTGACAAAATGGCCTAATGACAAACAAAGTCAAGGTATTGGAGTCGCCATCACAAAGCCCTGACCTCAATCCTATAGAACATTTGTGGGCAGAACTGAAAAAGCGTGTGCGAGCAAGGAGGCTGACAAACCTGACTCAGTTACACCAGCTCTGTTAGGAGGAATAGACCAAAATTCACCCAACTTATTGTAGGAAGCTTGTGGAAGGCTACCTGAAACATTTGACCCAAGTTAAACAATTTAAAGGCAATGCTACCAAATACTAATTGAGCGTATGTAAACTTCGGACCCACTAGGAATGTGATGAAAGAAATAAAAATCTCCTATTATTCTGACATTTCACATTCTTCAAATAAGGTGGTGATCCTAAATGACCTAAAACAGAGAATTTTTACTTGGATTAAAGGTCAGGAATTGTGAATAACTGAGTTGAAATGTATTTGGCTAAAGGTGTATGTAAACTTCCGACTTCAACTGTATACGGAACTAGTAAAACGTTTGGACACACCTCATACCAGGGTTTCCCTTTATTTTTACTATTTTCTACATTGTAGAATAATAGTGAAGACATCAAAACTATGAAATAACACATATGGAATCATGTAGTAACCAAAAAAGTGTTAAACAAATCAAAATAGATTTGATTCTTCAACGTAGCCACCCTTTGCCTTGACAGCTTTGCACACCCTTGGCATTCTCTCAGGTAGTCACCTGAAATGCATTTCAATTAACAGGTGTGCCTTGTTAAGTTCATTTGTGAATTTGTGAGCCAAATCAGTTGTGTGGTACAGAAGATAGCCCTATTTGGCAAAAGACCAGGTCCATATTATGGGAAGAACTGCTCAAATAAGCAAAGAGAAACAACAGTCCATTACCTTAAGATATGTCAGTCAATCCAGAAAATGTTAAGAATGTTTCTTCAAGTGCAGTCGCAAAAACCATCAAGCACTATGATGAAGCTGGCGCTCATGAGAACCGCCACAGGAAAGGAAGACTCCGTTACCTCTGCTGCAGAGGATTAGATCATTTGAGTTAACTGCACCTCAGATTGCAGCCCACATAAATGAATCAGAGTTCAAGTAAGAAGCACATTTCAACATCAACTGTTCAGTGGGGACTGCGTGAATCAGGCCTTCATGGTCAAATTGCTGCAAAGAAACCACTACTAAAGGACACCAATAATAAGGAGACTTACTTGGGCCAACAATCACGAGCAATGGACATTATACCGGTGGAAATCTGTCCTTTGTTCTGATGAGTCAAAATTTGAGATTTTTGGTTCCAACCACCGTGTCTTTGAGACGCAGAGTAGGTGAATGGATTATCTCTGCATGTGTGGTTCACATGAACCGTGAAGCATGGAGGAAGAGGTGCAATGGTGCTTTGCTGGTGACACTGTCAGTGATTTATTTACAATTCAAGGCACACTTATTAACCAGCATGGCTACCACCTCATTCTGCAGCGATACGCCATTCCATCTCGTTTGCACTTAGTGGGACGATCATTTGTTTTTTAACAGGAAAATGACCCAAAACACACCTCCAGGTTGTGTAAGGGCTAATTGACCAAGGAGAGGGATGGAGTGCTGCATCAGATGACCTGGCCTCCACAATCACCCACGATCAACCCAATTGAGATGGTTTGGGATGAGTTGGACCGCAGAGTGAAGGAAAAGCAGCCAACAAGTGCCCAGCATGTGGGACCTCCTTCAAGACAGTTGGAAAAACATTCCTCATGAAGCTGTTTGAGAGAATGCCAAGAGTGTACAAAGCTGTCATCAAGGCAAAGGGTGGCTACTTTGAAGAATCTCAAATCTAATCTGTTTAACACTTTTTTGGTTACTAAATGATTCCATGTGTTATTTAGTTTGTTTTCACTATTCTACAATGTAGAAAATTGTATAAAATGAAAAGAAACCCTTGAATGAGGTGTTCTAAAACTTTCGACCAGCAAGTGTGTGTGTGTGTGTGTGCGTGCGCACACATACACACACACACCAGGGTTTCCGTTAGATGGTAAAATACTACTTTTGGCCGATAAAAAAATAATTGCTGGTCAAATTGTCCACGGCAGAAAGAAAAAAAATCCATAGCAAAATAATGCTTTTTATTAATTAATGGAAATACCAGTCGATGTGCTCCAACTTCAAAGGCAAATATACTTCATAGGCTAATAAATCCTCAAGCTGCTTGGAAATTAGTGTCGAGTGCGTGTTTCAGTTTTCACGCAAGGTCCTCTTAAGGGACTTCAGCAAAGTGTACCCCAACTAGGCAAAATTGGCAAAGATTGTGTTCACTTCCAGTGTGCCCGCCGAAAGCGGATTTTTCCTCCAAAACAGAGTAAAGGCGGCCTCAAATCGCACCATCTTGAGGAAAAAGGAACAAGGCTGATGCGCAACGCAAGCTGCTCTGAAGAGTTGGACAGTTTTGACTTCCCAACAGCAGCGGCTCACTTTGAGCAGGCCCAGATCCACCGCAAACGCAAGTAAATTAGAGGCCATTTATTGTGTTCGTCAGGCCTGGTCCTAGCACTTCTGCTGCCGCCCTAGGCAAGACCAACATATGCCGCCCGTCTCATGTATAGTATAAATATTTGAAATTGATTGCTACACTAGAGTAGAGAGACTAATGATATGTATCATGTGCAATTGGTGACTTTCAGTTCAGCAGAACCTGGAAACGAAACATCGTTGCCAACTATTCACGTCAGTGACAATGTTGCAATCACAAGGCAGTCAACTTTCTATAGGAAACAGAGTTATCAATTGAGCCCCACAGTGGAGGAGTCATAACGCCCATAAACCTAGCGGTCAAACCCCAAAATGGTTCCAATAGTTTTTCCACCATGGATTTGAAAAACAGTGTTTCGTGTAGGTGTCCTATAAAACTGTGACAATTTTCTCTGTTGTGGTATTTTCTTTCTGTATAAACATATGACGCGTGGTCGGCCGCTGGACACAAACAGTTATCTAACCTTGGATGCTTGCAGCGGTCTCTAGTTTTCTTTGTTTTATTAACGAAACGTGTTCCTGGTTACAAGGGCAAATGTCTGCATAGGATTCCAAATCCTCCAGCTGATAAACGCATTTTCTCATTCCACTAAGGATCTCCGTCTACCAGCAGGAAAACACATTTCTTCATTTGATCCTCGTAGGTATGGCAACTAAATCAACAAATGCTAGGATCCATGACATAAAATGAGAGATTTGAGGCAACGAGTGAGGAACTGGCACGTATAACCATAAGTTTTTTAAATGTTTTATTTAACCAGGCAAGTCAGTTAAGAACAAATTCTTATTTACAATGACAGCCTACCGGGGATCAGTGGGTTAACTACGTTGTTCAGGGGCAGAACAGATTTTTACCTTGTCAGCTAATCCATTCAATCCAGCAACTTTTCGGTTACTGGCCGAACGCTCTAACCACTAGGCTACCTGCCGCCCCAAATATTTAAGAGCTTAAACTGTACATTTGGTCAAATGTAGAAATGAGGCCATCTTTACATCACTAAATATGCACGTAGAGTCATGAAACTTCGTATTGTACTCTTGAATATGTTAAAGTATAAGACCTACTTTTTATTTGTGCCCCCCCGGGAAAAGAGGGGGAAATATATCACGGGTATGCGTGTCCGAGCATAGATGACGTGCTACCTTGATCCAAAATGAAAGATATATTGAACATTTTAATTTACAGTTCCATATTTTATTTAACTAATATTTGTTGTTTTATTTACCGTAATTTCCGGACTAAAAGCCGCTACTTTTTCCCCATGCTTTGAACCTCTCGCGGCTTATACAATGACGCGGCCGCTTTCACAAGATTCATGCCGCCAAAAAACTGAGCACGTCACATATAGTGAAGTAAATCGAGCGCACTCAAACTTCCCATCATTCTGCTTACGGTAGTCATTTTGTCACCCTCATCATGGCAAAGACACAGAGAAATTCATTGTTGTGAAAGTCAACAAGAAAGGATGGATGACGGAAGGCCTAATGCATGAATGGCATACAGAGTGTTTACAGCAAGCGACCGGGAGGATTCTTTCACAAGAACAAGGCATTGCTCGTGTTGGACAGCATGAGGGCCCACATAACATATTCTGTGAAAGAAGCCATCAAGAGGACAAACTCAATTCCAGCTGTGATTCCTGGGGGCACAACAAAGTATGTGCAGCCACTCGACATCAGCGTAAATCGTGCATCTAAGGTGGCGCTCCGTGTTCAGTGGGAGGCTTGGATGACAAGTGGGCAGAAATCCTTCACTAAAACGGGCCGCATGCGAAGAGCAACTTATGGTCCAGTCTGCCAGTGGGTCCTGACAGCGTGGAGCATTGTCAAATGCTTTTCGAAAGGCTGGACTGCTGCATGTTGAAGAGGGCAGCATGAGTTCAGCGGGGAATTTGCCTCCGGATGAAAGTGACCCAACATTGGATGAAGCAATTCTGAGGCTATTCAACTCCGACACAGTAAGAGATGACTTCATTGGTTTCAGTGCACAGGAGGAGGAAGAGTGACCAATGACTTTCTTGGTAGGCTACTGTTCACTGCTATTTTTTTTTTTACAAGCCGTGTTTCGTTAAAGCCTATTTATTTTTGTTACAAGCCGTGTTTCGTTTAAAGGCTGTGTAAAGTTCATTTGTTTCAATGTACCGGTAGGCACCTCTGGCTTATAGACATGTTGCGGCTTATTTATGTACAAAATACATATATATTTTTTAAATTCAGTGGGTGCGGTTTATATTCAGGTGCGCTTAATAGTCCAGAAATTACGGTATGCATTTGGTCTTGTATGGAATACTATTCTAGTAGCAGTCAGATATTTATAATGTTCCATGAATACTACTTGGTTTTTGCAAAGAAGCTATATATCTAGTTAGCTAGATGATATTAGCAACATACCTTTATTTTACCAGATACTCCTCTCCTTCAGACAGAGGTCTTTATTTAATCCATTATCATTTCTGCCAACTATATGAACAAGGTCAAATCTACTTCAATTAATGCTGTCAGAATGCACTGCTGTATTAAAGCAGTTCAGATCTAACTTGACATGTTCTGTTTGCAGATTCAAAGCCCAATTAACTCATTGCAGAATATATCCATAATCATGAATGAATAAACATATATTTGACAAAAATAGTTTAGTGTCACCCATGAATCACAGACACCCAAACTCCAACAATCACATTGTTTTAAATAAAAAAAGAGTTAACATAACATATACGAATATGTATGCACTGTTAAGTAAACATTCAATGATTTACTCATCAATGCCACACACCAGGGACATCAAAGAGCACCATATGAACTATTATTACTATCTGAGAGCGAACAGATTCTTCTATGTTTCCCATTTTTAGGAATTAGGCCAGCACAAATAATACATGTAAAACAGCATATTGTGATTTTGGTGGGTGGGTTACAAATGGAAAAACTGGATGCGTAAGGTAGGTTTTATATAAATTACTAGCCAACTCCAGCAACAACAAAAATAAAAGTATGAAAATGTATGCACTCACTACTGTAAGTCGCTCTGGGTAAGATCGTCTGCTAAATTACTCAAATGTAAAAATGTAAAATGAGAAATGCACTTAAGACTCAAAACAAGTTAGCAGCAATATCAACACCCTTCTTGTCAATGTTGCTTGTCAATAGCAAAAACAGCACACCACAACACTTAAATGTGTTACTGAGTCTAGATGTTATCAAATCAGAAGAACAAGTGAAGGAAGCAGCATAGGGGAAATGGGTGATGGTAGGGTAGAGAGTTGCAAAGTGTCTGAAGTTGAAAGACAGTGTGGAATAAAGGGTAGCTAGAGAGCTTGTTGGCCATGGAATAAAAATAAAATGGGGTGCTGGTGTGCTTCTGCACCCCTTGTAGGTAGTGGTCACAAATATCCGGACCATGTCCAATCATACTCGTGGTATGCATATGCATATGTCCCTCGACATCATTACGTCTCAGTTTCAGCATTCAAATCATGGTCATCTTGTGTCTGTGGATCACAACATTAAAGACGATGAGCGATCACAGCATTTCCAACAAGTTCAACTTCAATTTGAGAGTGGAGCATGTGTTATAGCAATAACCCCACCCAAGTGTAACCATAGTACAGAATGGACAGCTCCAGATCTGAATGGCAAGAGCGTGTATAGGCTTTTGTTCCAGCCCAGCCCATGCCTGACTACAAATCATAGCCTTTCGGTATGTTGCTTATTTAAGTCAGTTGTTAGAGCAGGGCATGGACAAAACCCTTCACACGCTCCTGTTCCTCAGGACTTCTTGCAATGACTGAAACAGACAAAAACAGGAGAATGGTGGTCGAGGTTGAAACAGCTTACCTAGTTGAGAAGACTCAGGCACACCAAATGGTTCTGGAATAGACAAGGTGCAAATAAGGTTAGCAATTTGGAATCATTAACATTACAGTAATTCTACCTCAAAAAAACAAATGTGTGAATATCAATGAACTTAAAACCCACCATAGCAGATAGCACCAAATAAGGTTACATAACCTTGCCTACTACCTATACTAATGATCTGCTGTCCAGAGGGTAACAGCACACATAATGTTTTCCTGCAGTACAGTAAGCACACTGACTCGAGAGAATGCCAGACTAAAATAATACAGCTAGCTAGGGTAGCTACAAGTAAAGTAGTACTTGAAGTAGGCTACCCACAGACGCAAACAAACATGATTAAGAACTCCTATCGCTAGAGCTTCACCATCTAAGCTAACTTGTTAGTTAATTAGCGAGCTAAACTGCTGACTAGTGAGCTATTGTTGGTTTATAGAAGCCAAAAGAAAGCTAAACTTGTTTTTCTGAATTTCTCATGCATTTTAATGGCTAGACAAATAGACGGCTAATGTAGCCATCTAGCCAGGGTAATGTTGCTAACTAGCTAACCATGAGCTAGCTAGATAAAGACATTTTCAATGTAAAACTTGCCCAAGACATTTGGCAATTCTGTGAACTGAAACAATTTTAGCCAATGTATTAACTAATAAATGTAGCTAATATTAGATAGTTAATTCAGAGACGCTTACCTTTGCCTCGATTCGGCAGTCTCGTCATCATGGCCCTGGTGAGTGACTTGAAGCTTGAGACAGGAATTTGTAGTTCTCTTTGATAGCCACATTGAATACAGGCGAATATATTGATAAAAAAAAAGTAACCTTGTCCAGGAGACGTACATGGTTATCAAAACGCCATACCAGGGTAAGTCTCCACGAAACACAGCCCTTATTCGAAGTGTTTCTAAAATCCACAATGGATAAATTGAAATGGTGGAAAAACAATTGGAACCATTTCCGTGTTTGACCGATAGGTTTTATGGGTATTGTGATTCATACCATGGTAGACTACACAACCGCACGATAGTTCAAATTACAGTAAATATACAATTTATTAACATCATCCAGTAGAACTGTAAAAAGAGTGACATAATTTGAGCTTTGCAAACTAGTGACTTCAAGAGCATTGTAAAATAAGCTTTCTCTCAATGAACCAGCCTTAACAAATTTAATTTATGTACATATTGAATTTGATTGCACAACATCAGTTTAATAACGTATTAATTTTGTGGCTGCCTAGAGTGTCCTCGTTCAACTGCTTGTGTTGCTGAATCGCAGATGGAATGGAGGGTGGTGGGACAGCCAAGCCCGGTCATGGCTAAAAGGGATCCCAGCTTTTGTCAAATTAACGTCAAAAGTAAAAAATAAACAAAATTGCATTTTAGCTAACCTTAACCTAATTCTCCTAACCTGCTGCTATAAAGTGATTTATAGCAGGGAACAGACAACGGGCAATGTTTTGCTTTTCTATAAAACCTGTCATGTTGGAATAAGAACATCATTCTACTTTATTTTATTACAACTTTACAGGCAAAATTCTATTCTGTTAAGATGAATTACATCTAAATGTGATTTTGAGCACCGTGGGTGGATGCCCTAATGCGTTACGCACCCAATGCATATGGATGTCTGGACAATTTTTCAAATGTCCAGTAAATTAAAATCTTACTGGTCAAGTTGTCCGGTGCCAAATTTTCCTAACAGAAAACCTGACATACAGTGTACAAAACATAAGGAACACCTGCTCTTTCCATGACAGACTGACCAGGTGAAAGCCATGATCCCCTATTGAGGTCACTTGTTAAATCCACTTCAATCACTGTAGATAAAGGGGACGAGACAGGTTAAAGATGTATTTTTGAGCCTTGAGATAATTGAGACATGAATCTGCGGCGGTTATTGGCACACCATGATAAAGAAAACTGGGGAAAAAAGATTGTAAACAATAATACCAATTCTGTGCTGTTATATGCCAAACAATTTAAATTATATGATTATTTTATACCAATAAATTGCTCAGATGGCAATTTTAACAATCAATACGCTTTTTTCCTCTCAAAAAGATAGGGGTCAAAATTATTTGCACCCGTTTTCAATACCTTTCAATACATCACCTTGCAAGGATAACAGCACTGAGCCTTTTTCTAAAATATTTTATTGGAGAACACATTAGGAGGGATCTTAGCCCATTCCATCATACAGAATCTTTCCAGATCTTATGGCCTGACCTTTTCAATTCAAACCACAGGTTTTCAATAGGGTTCAAGTCCAGAGACTGAGATGGCCATTGCAAAATGTTGATAGTCAATTAACCATTTCTTTGTGGATTTTGATGTGTGCTTGGGGTTATTGTCTTGCTGGAAGATCCACTTGCAACCAGGTTTTTGGCTAAAATGTCCTCATACTGGTTAAAGTTCATAATGCCATTGACCTTAAGGGCTCCAGGAGCAAAATTGCTTCCACCACCATACTATACAGTAGGTATGGGGTTCTTTTATGCTTATGAATCCTTATTATTTCAACGCTAAACCCACCACTGATGTGCGTGGCCAAAGAGTTCCAATCCAAGTGCCAATGCCGTTTAGAAATCTTCAAGCGTTTACATTTTTTGGATGACATGAAAATAGAGCTCTTTGGCCACACACACCAGTGGTGGGTTTAGCATTGAAACAAAGATTTATAAGCAGAAAATAACCCCTAACCTACTGTAAAATAGGGTGCTGGCTCTTTTTTGTATTACTTGCTAGGCCAAATCTTTTTCTGAGCATTTATATTAGTATAAAATAATATAATTTCATTTTTTTTGCAATCAATATAGCTCAGTATTTGTGTAATTTGTTTTATACAGCCTTTTTTGCACTCATTTTAAACACAATGTGTTACATTTTTATTACAAAATGTGTACATTTTACAAATATAGAACTTATAAAACTGAATCTGGCCCTAGGGGTTCTAACAAGTTATTATACTTAAATAATAAAAAAGGAACAGACAATAGAGAAGCATAGCAAGAAGATACTTATAAAACAGTGGACAATGATTGTAAGGCCTTTCCTTACCCATGCCAGTTCTCCTTGGGGCAGCTAAGTTTGGGCTTGGCACCCTCTAGAAAGGCTCGGCTAACCACTCTTGGAGTAATGGTCTCACAGACGTGCAGCGTAGCAGGCAAGCTAAAGAAACCAACAAAAACTCAGACCACAATACACTGAACATCAGAAGAACTTAACTGAGACTTCAAATTTTCAAGAAATATTACATTAATCCTGGAAACTGACCCTAGATCAACCAGTAAGGAAGGACCTAAAACGTGAAAGAGTTAAATGTAAGAGCCATTAACAGTACTACGAACCTTTCAGCATCTACCCGGAGCTTTTTAAAGGCAGTTTGTAGGGTCTCGTCCTCACAGTCTTTTCCTCCTTCCTCCATAGTGGGAGGAGGTTGTAGTGACCAGCCACCCAGCTATAAAACAAGAACACTTCATTAGCGAGGTATTACTGCTGACTCAAGATGTGAGTGACTGACTTGCTAGTGTAAGGTTTGTTATAGACATGCTGGCTAAAGTTGTCATGTTCTCACACTATAGCATCTAACAACTGGCTTAAATACTTTCTTGTGAACTGCTCGGTGATGATGTAAGGCATGCAGATTTAATGAAAACTATCTACCGACTACGAATATTCCTTCCGAAGTGGGATGTCGCTAAACAGGTACAGACTTAAAGGGATAGTGCGAGATGTTGGAAATAAAGCATTTTTTCTACTTACCCAGAGTCAGATGAACTCATGGATACCATTTTTGTCTCTGCGAGCAGTTTGAAGGAAGCTGCTAACTAGGTTTGCACAATGACAAAGTCTATGAGGTCAATTAGCATCCATTCACTCGCTAAACTACCTTCACCTGACTGAATCCCGCACTATCCATTTAAATCAAACACATTTGCAATGCCGTTTGGAGATGGCTGCCATTTTACGATCCCCTTACCAATTATACTATTGTGTGTTTTTTTTGCGTTATTTGTAACTTATTTTGTACATGTTTCTGCCACTGTGTCTTATGACTGAAAAGAATTTCTAGATATCATGACAGCGATTACTCATCCCGCACTGGAGGAATAGTTTTTCTTTACGAGTCAGACGGGAAGGATTTATTTCAGACGCCCGACAAGGCCCTCATCCACCTCATTCGCTGGACAAATAGACAGAGATATTGGGGACGAAGGTCTGGGTGGCTTGTAAAGATCCGACGACAAGTGGGTAATCTGCCTTGGATAATAAAATAGATGAGCTACAAGCACGTACATCTTACCAAAGGGACATTAAAAACTGTAATATCTTATGTTTCACCGAGTCGTAGCTGAATAACGACATGCATAACATACAGCTGGGCTGGTTTTAAGCTTTTTCGGCAGGGTAGAACAGCGGCCTCTGGTAAGACAAGGGGTAAACAACAGCTGGTGCACGAAATCTAAGGAAGTCTCAAGGTTTTGCTCACCCGAGGTAGAGCATTTCATCTATATTCTTCGTAGCTGTCAATTTACCACCACAGACCGATGCTGGCACTAAGAACGCACTCAATGAGCTATATACGGCCATAAGCAAAAAGGAAAACGCTCATCGAGGGGCGGCGCTCCTAGTGGCCGGTGACTTTAATGCAGGGAAACAAATCTGTTTAACATAATTTCTAACCGCATGTTAAATGTACAACTAGAGGAAAAAAACAAGCAAAAATTTAGGCAGGAAGCACCAGTGACTCGGTCAATAAGAAAGTGGTCAGATGAAGCAGATGCTAAGCTACAGGAATGTTTTGCTAGCAGACTGGAATATGTTCTGGGATTCTTCTGATGGCATTGAGGAGTACACCACATCAGTCACTGGCTTCATCAATAAGTGCCTCGATTACATCATCCCCACAGTGACCATACGTACATACCCCAACCAGAAGCCATGGATTACAGGCAACATCCGCACTGAGCTAAAAAAGCTGCCGCTTTCAAGGAGCGAGAATCTAACCCGGAAGCTTATAAGAAATCCCGCTACACCCTCATATGAACCATCAAACAGGCAAAGAGTCAATGCAATTGAATCGTACTACACCGGCTCCGACACTCGTCGGATGTGGCACGGCTTGCAAACTATTAGACTACAAAAAAGGGAAGCACAGCCGCGAGCTGCCCAGTGACACAAGCCTTCCAGACAAACTAAATTACTTCTATGCTCGCTTCGAGGCAAGTAACACAGAAACATGCATGAGAGCACCAGCTGTTTCGGATGTCTGTGTCATCACACTCTCCGCAGCCAATGTGTGTAAGACCTTTAAATAGGTCAACATTCACAAGGCTGCGGGGCCAGATGGATTACCAGGACATGTACTGCGCTGAGCAACTGGCAAGTGTCTCACTGACATTTTCAACCTGTCCCTGACTTTGTAACACCAACATGTTTCAAACAGACCACCATAGTCCCTGTGCCCAAGAATACTAAGTTTACCTGCCTAAATGACTACCGACCCACAGCCCTCATGTCTGTAGCCATAAAGTTCTTTGAAAGGCTGGTCATGGCTCACAACACCATTATCCCAGAAACCCTAGACCCACTCCAATTTGCATACCGCCCCAACAGATAATGCAACCTCTATTGCACTCCACACTGCCCTTTCCCACCTGAACAAAAGGAACACCTATGTGAGAATGGTATTCATTGATTACAGCTCAGCGTTCAACACCATAGTGCCCTCAAAGCTCATCACTAAACTAAGGACCCTAGGACTAAACACCTCCCTCTGCAACTGGATCCTGGACTTCATGACGGGCCAACCCCATGTGGTAAGGGTAGGTAACAACACATCCACCACACTGATCCTCAACACGGGGGCCCTCGGGTGCGTGCTCAGTCCCCTCCTGTACTCCCTGTTCACTCATGACCGCATGGCCAGGCATCAAGTTAGCCAATGACAACAGTGTACGGCCTGATCACCGACAACGATGAGACGGCCTATAGGGAAGAGGTCAGAGACGTAACCGTGTGGTGCAAGGACAACAACCTCTCCCACAACATGATCAAGACAAAGGAGATGATTGTGGACTACAGGAAAAGGAGGACCGAGCATGCCCCCATTCTCATTGACGGGGCTCTAGAGGAGCAGGTTGAGAGCTTCAAGTTCCTTGGCGTCCACATTACCAACAAACAATCATGGTCCAAACACACGAAGACAGTCATGAAGGCAAGACTAAGCCTATTCCCCCTCAGGAGACTGAAAATATTTGGCATGGGTCCTCAGATCCTCAAAAGATTCTACAGCTGCACCATTGAGAGCATTCGGAGGGTTGCATCACTGCCTGGTATGGCACTACGGGGAGAGGGTAATGCGTACGGCCCACTGGGGCCAAGCTTCCTGCCATACCAGGCAGTGTCAGAGGAAGGCCCTAAAAATGATCAAAGACTCCAGCCACCCTAGTCATAGACTGTTCTCTCTGCTACCGCACGGCAAAATTACATTATAAAATAATTACATTATACAATGTCACAATAACGTGGGCATTGCCTGACAAAATATAAAACATGCTCCCGACACAAACACACTAATGAAGAATGTACATGTGGTAGCTAGTCAGTCATGCCGTTTGAGATGTTTAAAGAGTTATTGATGAGTTATTGTATCATGTCCTAAAACGAGAAAGCGACCAAAAACTGGGTTCCCATTCTAATGGATGTATGTAAAAACCAAGTTGAGGCAAACATTCAACGTTGTCTTGGTAATAATAAATGGACATGGTTTTACCGCAACAGAATAGTTACACCCTTAAATTGAACCATTTTGGTAAAAACGGTCCCACCCATTACAGGTTAAAATGTAATTGGTTGATTCCACTGGCACTCCAAAGTTCTGCCCTAATACAGTTGAACAGCAAATGCCTTCTATCTAGCTTTTGATGGCCTAGCCAATGGCTGATTTAGCTAGCTAGATTTATCCCCCCCAGAGACCACCAAAGAAAAATTGCAAAATTCAAAAACCAGCTGTTTGAGAGTTGCGCGTGTGTGATAAATAAATCGACATAAGGAACAGCTTAAGGAATCCATCTGTTTTTCTAAATTATATAGCCTAGATTAAAAATACCATTATTACAACATTTTGTTCACTGGCCCAAGAGGGTCACTGATGGGGATGATCGAAGGGTTTCCAAAACCTCCCCTGTATGTTGAGTCCAGACACACAGACAGGGGCACTCCCATGCCGTTGTTGCCTCTTCATAAAAAGTTGGTTTATTATGGTCAATTGCACATCATATTGACAAAAAAATTGCAAATTGAACCAAAAACTAATGTGACCATGTAATTTATTTTCACTGGCCAATTCAAAATGTGCGTCGCACTGCCAAGTCAAATAGCTTCAAATGTGACTGTTTTTGTCGCAGTATCGAACCCTGTATACGTTCTGCACAAAGGTGCTGCGGAGAAAAACCTGTCCCTGATATTCACACCTCTTCTCAATACAACAGATTGAATTTAACCACACTTTCTACTGTATAATATAAAAGGCTACTGCAGAAAATAGCTGATTTGCTCATATCCAAAAGGTCTACTTGTGATTGGGCAGGACAGACATAGTAAGGAATATAAACGCATAATCTGCATTTTCATTTTGGCAATAAGGGGAAAACACACTAGCCCTACATGAAACCATCTTTAGCTTACTCTTCAGACACTTTTACACACAGCATACATACTCCCCCACCCACACTACTCTTTCTCACACACTGCTCCCAAAGTTAGGCACCAAACAGAATTTAATTAACACCAAAAAAATAGATTGACTTTTGATTCAGATTTAGCTTAAAAATTACGTTGGCATATGCATCCTACCTTTGAAGTATCTCTTTACAACCTCTTAAGTCTACCCCCTCCTTTTTCGAACATTCTGTTAAAAATCGCGCAACTTTTCAGCGTCCCGCTACTCATGCCAGGAATATAGTATATGCATATGATTAGTATGTGTGGATAGAAAACACTCTGAAGTTTCTAAAACTGGTTAAATCACGGCTGTGACTATAACAGATCGTTTGTTTCATCAAAAAACGCAAGAAAAACTGCTCTCTGAAAGCTAAAAATAATTTCCATGCGTCAATTTCATGGGTTGTTAAAAGGGCACAAAATTAATTATGGATCTGCATGCAATTCCTACAGATTCCACACGATGTCGCCATTGTCGTCATTTTCAAGGGACTTTTTTCTTTGTAAATCCAACTAACTGGATTCCATTTCTTCCGGTCTCCACCAGGATGTTTTGAATGTGCACATTGGCAGCCATTGATTTGAAAACGAGGAGCTATTGAATATACATCGCCCTGTAATCATTTTGATAGATTATAAACGTTTACTAATACCTAAAGTTGGATTACAAAAGTATTTCGAAGTGTTTTGTGAAAGTTTATCGTCGACTTTTTTAATTTTAAAAAATGACGCAGCGTTTAAAAACAATGTTTTTTTCTGAATGACACAGCTTCCATAGAAAGCTATTTTGGGTATATATGGACCGATTTAAACGAAAAAAAAGACCCAATAGTGATGTTTATGGGGCATATAGGAGTGCCAAGAAAGAAGCTCGTCAAAGGTAATGAATGTTTTATATTTTATTTCTGCGTTTTGTGTAGCGCCGGCTAAGCTATATCTTTGTTTACGTCGCATTCAGGCATTTTGGGGTGTTGCATGCTATCAGATAATAGCTTCTTATGCTTTCGCCGAAAAGCATTTTAAAAATCTGACTTGTTGGCTAGGTTCACAACGAGTGTAGCTTTAATTCAATACCCTGCATGTGAATTTTGATGAACGTTTGAGTTTTAACGAGTACATTTAGCATTTAGCGTAGCGCATTTGCATTTCCAGGTGTCTACTTGAGGCATCTGCGTCTCAAGTAGGAGCAAGAAGTTAAGTAGGCTATCTATCCCGTTTCCCTGTGCCATTCAAATGTGTGCATAGCCAAGTTAACAAGTTGTTAGCTAGCTAGCCAGCTAACATGACTAAACAAGGTTGTTTGATATCAAACCAAAAACTCAGCCCATGAGTAGTTAATTCTTAGTAATAGCTACTGTGAATTGGACAGTGCAGATATATTAACAACAACTTCAGCTTTCAGACGATATAAGACACTTATATGTACCAACATTTGTTGTTTCTCTAATCTGCGATCGTGACACAAGGCACTGCATGATTTACAACTGTCCCGTTGACGGGACATCTATCCCTAACAAGTTTTAAAAGCTTTTTATCTTCTATATTATAAAACATGTGCGCCAAGGGTTTGGGCTAGAAACTTGCGTTTTTCTGTGACAAAGGCACAAGCACGTGTCACAGTGCTCTGTTTTAGATGGTTTTAGATGGAGATGCACAGAAACAACAGACAACAGAGAAGCAGCTGAGTAGGCTAATGGCTGGAGATGCGGCTGGCTTTTTGAACATAGGTTGCTTACCTCGAGTTGCATTCCAAATATCCCAGTCAGGGACAATGTTGCGTGGAGTGTGTGATGACACAGCTGACAGAGAAGGTAATGTGATCACACAGGGAGAAGATCTGTTCTTTTATAGCTTCATGGGTGATGCACTCTGCGTCTGTTTACTTTTCACGTGGATGACCTATTTTGAAATCAAAACAGCAAATATCATCGAAAAGTGACGAGTTTGCATTCCTGTAGCTAGTAGCAATAGCCTAATCAGATTTAGGAATAGCCTAATTAGCAATAGCCTAATCAGATTTTGTATGAATAATATGAACCATCTCTGGCCATAATATGGTGAATAGGCTTTACAAATAGGCTCTGCTACTGTAAGGCAACCCCTTTCAAAACAGCAGCGTGCAGACCTTAAACACAGACCTGTTTAGAAAAGCACCACAACAGCAATGCACAATGATTTCATTAGCTAGCTATCACAATCACCACAGCTAGCGGATAGCTAGGTTAATTTCTATTTAAAATGAACCCATGAGCACCAACATGTGAAGTTCATAGGTTCATATCAAATTGGGTGTCAAATGAAAGCGAAGAGTATATTTTGGGGAAATGAAGGCATAGACAAATTTTTCAACTATTTTCCATCTTAAAAATTGGTTAGTGCTATCTGGGCTCCTTGGGAAGTCCCTAACCTAACCCTTAACTTCTTATGGCTGGGGGGCAGTTGAGTAGCTTGGATGAATAAGGTGCCCAGAGTAAACTGCCTGCTACTCAGGCCCAGAAGCTAGAATATATAGTTAGTAGATTTGGATAGAAAACACTCTGAAGTTTGAATGATGTCTGTGAGTATAACATAACTCATATGGCAGGCAAAAACCTGAGAAAAAATCCAACCAGGAAGTGGGAAATCTGAGGTTTGTAGGTATTCAAGTCTTTGCCTATCCAATATACAGTGTAAAATTTGGTCCGATTGCAATTCCCAAGGCTTCCACTGGATGTCAAGTCTTTAGAACCTGTGTTCCCTTTTACTTCTAAAGACAAAGAAATTGTCCGGTTGAAACATTATCGAAGATTTATGATAAAAACATCCTAAAGATTGATTATATACATCATTTGACATGTTTCTATGAACTGTAATGTAACTTTTTTGACTTTGTCAGACCTAGTGAACGCGCCTAGTGAATTTGGATTTGTGAACTAAACGCGCGAACAGAAAGGAGGTATTTGGACATCAATTATGGACTTTATCGAACAAAACAAACATTTATTGTGGAACTGGGATTCCTGGTAGTGCATTCCGATGAATATCATCAAAGGTAGGTGAATATTTATAATGCTATTTCTGACTTCTGTTGACTCCACAACATGGCGGGTATCTGTATGGCTTGTTTTGGTCTCTGAGCGCTGTACTCAGATTATTCTATGGTGTGCTGTCGCTGTAAAGCTTTTTTTGAAATCTGATGCAGCAGTTGCATTAAGGAGAAGTATATCTTTAATTCCATGCATAACACTTGTATTTTCATCAACATTTATGATGAGTATTTCTGTAAATTGATGTGGCTCTCTGCAAAATCACCGGATGTTTTGGAAGCAAAACATTACTGAACATAACGCGCCAATGTAAACTGAGATTTTTGGATATAAATATGAACTTTATTGAACAAAACACACATGTATTGTGTAACATGAAAAAGTCCTATGAGTGTCATCTGATGAAGAGCATCAAAGGTTAGTGATTAATTTTATCTTTATTTCAGCTTTTTGTGACTCCTCTCTTTGGCTGGAAAAATGGCTGATTTCTGTGACTAGGCGCTGACCTAACATAATCGCATGGTGTGCTTTCGTTGTAAAGCCTTTTTGAAATCGGACACTGTGGTGGGATTAACAACAAGTTTATTTTTAAAATGGTGTATAATACTTGCATGTTTGAGGAATTTTAATTATGAGATTTCTGTTGTTTGAATTTGGCGCCCTGCACTTTCACTGGCTGTCAAATCGATCCCGTTAACGGGATTTCAGCCGTAAGAAGTTATTAAGCCTAAACTTAACCCGTACCATTTTAAATACAAACTTCAATTGGGTAACGTCAGAGTTGGGATGTCCCAAGTATTCCAGATAACAAGCACCCTTAAAAATTAGGCGTAAGTATTGGCTTTGATTTCTGGTCAAACTGATCGAAAAGGGGTCTTACAAAACCTCTACCAGAAAGTCTTAAAAGGTATTATAAATACATGTAAAGACCCCTGCCAACTAATATCAACAGTTTTGTAGAAATTATTTGCCTTCTGTAAGTTTAAAAAATATTGCCGTGTGTCTTGTAATTCTGTTACCAAAATGTTTGACCCCATGAGGAAGGACAATGAAAGTTAACAGAAGTAACAAGGTAAACCTACCAATTAGTTTGTGTTTGTACTAATATAATTTTTTGTTTATTAAGTGACTAAAACTCGTAATTTTGTTACCAAATCGGTAATAAAATTACCTATACATTTTTTTATTTTATTTTTTCCCCTTTTTAAAATACGCTAATACTGCAATTGATTTGGCTACAATGGAAAATCATAGTAGTCACAAACCACAGTTGGGTCACCTTTTACTGTTCTTCCATACTATTAGACACTGCATCTCAGTGCTAGAGGAGTCACTACAGACCCTGGTTTGATTCCAGGCTATATCACAACCGGACGTAATTGGGAGTCCCATAGGGTGGCGCACAATTGGCCCAGACGTCGTCCGGGTTAAGCAGTCTTTGTAAATAAGAATTTGTTCTTAACTGACTTGCCTAATTAAATAAAAGGTTACATTTTGTTTTAATATATGTTCAGCTCATAACTGTTTTCTTTCTCTTTTAGTCATATGGTGGTCAAAGCGAGTGTGAACAGTCTTAAAAAACCCTCGCTCTCTAGATAACCTCTTTCAGCTAGGGGGCACTATTTTTATGTTTGGAAAAATAACTTTCCCAATGTAAACGGCCTATTTCTCAGGCCCATATGCTAGAATATGTATATAATTGACAGATTAGGATAGAAAACAACGTTTCCAAAACTGTCAAAATATTGTCTGTGAGTATAACAGAACTGATATTGCAGGCGAAACCTGAGGAAAATCAAACCAGGAAGAGGCTTCTATTTTGAAAGCTCCATGTTCCATAGCCTGCCTTTGCTCCATTTAAAGGGATATCAACCAGATTCCCTTTCCTAATCGCTTCCTCAAGGTGTCAACAGTCTTCAGACAGTTTCAGGCTTTATTTTGAAAAATTTGCGAGAAAGATAACATCGCGTCAGGTGTTCGCATGAGTTTTGCTTGCTCAACAGAGTTTGGACAGCCATCGTCTCTCCCTCTCCTACTGAAAAAGACAGTGCTGGTTGATATATTATCGATTATATATTTTAAAAACAACCTGAGGATTGATTATAAAAAACCTTTGACATGTTTCTGTGGACATTACGGATACTATTTTGAATTTTCGTCTGCGTTGTCGTGACGGCTCGAGCCTGTGGATTTCTGAACATAACGCGCTAAACAAACGTATTTTGGATCTAAAATAATCTTTATGGAACAAAATAAACATTTATTGTGTAACTGGGAGTCTCGTGAGTGAAAACATCCGAAGATCAAAGGTAAGCGATTCATTTGATTGCTTTTCTGATTTGTGACCAAGCTACTTTGATGCTAGGTGTTCATAATGTTTTGTCTAGTGATCGATAAACTTACACAAACGCTTGGATTACTTTCGCTGTAAAGCATATTTTCAAAATCTGACACGACAGGTGGATTAACAAAATGCTAAGATGTGTTTTGCTATATTGCACTTGTTATTTCATGAATATAAATATTTTTAGTAATATTATTTGAATGTGGCGCTCTGCAATTCAGCGGTTGTTGATGACAATTATCCCGCTAACGGGATAGGTAGCGTCAAGAAGTTAATGAAACCTCTACCGGCTCTTACTGACACCTACCCATGACCCCCTCTCTTTCCACTTACTGTAACCAGCATCCACACCCACTGAACATGGACGTTGAAGTGGTTGAAGTTTGGTCAGTCCGTCCTGGCCTTGATTTCAACATCCACAAACATCTATTTTTGGGCCGGTCCAAAACAGCCTTGATTTGGCCCAAACATAGACGTTAGGGATGCACGATATATCGGAATCGGCCAATATTAGTTAAAAATGCCAACAATCAGCCCAATATCTGGTTTAAAGCCGATGTGCAAAACCGATGTCAAAGCTGACGTGCATACCTATATAATGTAGGTAGATGACGCCACGGAAAATATAGCGCTACACAGAACAAAAGCAGAAAAATACTAAGCGCACACTTCCAACAACTAAACAAGTTCAAGTCGAGCCGTCATTTGAAAGAGTAAGAAACTTTCAGAGAGACAACTCAAAGGTGAAATCCATTAACGGCAAGATAATGGGATTCATTGCCCTTGACAATCAACCGTTCTCTGTCGTGGATGATGTTGTTGGCTTTCGCCGACTGGTTGAGCACCTCGAGCCCCGGTACACACCACCAAATAGGTGCTATTTTTCAGATGTTGCCCTACCGGAGTTACATGGTATTGTTGAAACGCACATCCCTGAGCTACTTGTTATGGGCATCACTGCTATTAGCTTCACGACTGACATTTGGACCAGCGATGTCAGCCTGCTTGCATGCTGACTGACAGCACAGTGGGTCAATGAGGATTTGGTACTGAGCAAAGCGTTATTGTGTGCTGGTTCTGATACCGCTGCTGCCATTTCAATGGCACGTGAGAACGTTTGAAACTTGGAAACATGAACACACTCTTAGCTCCATTCGAGCTGAAACGAACAACTGACTCAAGAAATAAGCTAATCCAACTATGTCTGCAGGAGACTCAATACCCTCTGTAATAGCATTGAAACACCTGCTCAACAAAACTGCCGACACATACCATGGGGTTAAAACTTGCAAAAGTACTCTACGATTCGGTGACATACAGTCTCTTTATTGTGTCGTCACCATGCCCGATGATAGGTACAAGGACCGCTATTTTGATGCATACAAGAAACAGGGTTTACACTAAATGTTACAGGCACAGCTGGACAAGATGGAAACGGACAGAGCGCATAAGTCAATTCGCCTTTGCACTCCTACCCTCTTAGAGCTCTCTTGAATTTTTTCAACATTTTGTTAAAAATCGTGCAACATTTCAACGTCCTGCTACTCATGCCAGGAATATAGTATATGCATACTGTGTGGATAGAAAACACTCTGAAGTTTCTAAAACTGGTTAAATCATGTCACAAAAAAAAAAAAAAAGTATTAATCCGCCAGTCTCTGAATTGTCTATGGCAAGAGAAAATAAATAGCAACCAGTTGACAGTTCCTACAGCTTCCACACGATGTCGCCAGTACTGTCAATTTCATTGGATTTAATCCTTGGTGGAATAGAAATAGAAATAGGCCCTTCCTGTCATCCAGTAAACAGGAAGAGGCTTATGGGAGAGAGACAATGGACGATGATTTCAAGAGTAGCTGTTATTGAATACAGATCGCCCCGTGATCAATTATTAACGTTTACAAATACCTAAAGTTGGGTTACAAAAGTAGTTTGAAGTGTTTTGTCAAAGTTTATTGGCAACTTTTTTCATTTTAAAAAATGACGTTGCGTTTTGGAAAGCTGTTTTTTCCTGGATCAGACGGGCTATATAAATGGACATTTTGGGTATACATGGACGGATTTAATCGGAAAAAGACCCAATTGTGATGTTTATGGGACATATAGGAGTGCCAACAAAGAAGCTCGTCAAAGGTAATGAATGTTTTATATTTTATTTCTGCGTTTTGTGTAGCGCCGGCTACGCTAATTATTTTGTTTACGTCCCCTTCAGGTATTTCGGGGTGTTGCATGCTATCAGATAATAGCTTCTCATGCTTTCGCCGAAAAGCATTTTAAAAATCTGACATGTTGGCTAGATTCACAATGTGTGTAGCTTTAATTCAGTACCTTGCATGTGTGTTTTAATGAAAGTTTGAGTTTTATCGAGTACTATTAGCATTTGGCGTTGCGCACTTCCATTTCCTGTTGGCTATGTGATACGCTGGCGTCTCAGTGGCTGTAAGAGGTTTTAAGCTAGCACACAGTGTCCTTCTCTCCCGCCTGCCCTCACCATCATTAACATAACTGTGGGAAAACAGTACCCGATTGGCAGGGACGAAGGACACCGTCTACCGTTGTACGGCTAGCTAGCTATCGCTGTCGCCCCGCCCCTTCTTCTGGGGGGTTTATTGGCAGCTGGCATCCAACATTATTGTGCATTAGCGCCCCCGCCTGTCCTAGCTAAAACATTTACCAATAGAAGTATAAAGAGGGGTTCCTGCAGACATAAGAATGCCCACATGCAGGAACACCCCAAATTGCAGGCCGCAATTACACCAGTTTCCAATAACTAAATTCACACCTTGCTTGCACTCCTAAACTGTATTTTTTTTAGCAGAGGGTAAAATCTACAAAACTTAGTCCACTCTTAGTTTTGGAACAGCAAACTGTATTGAGATCAAATGTTCCATTGATAAGAAGAATGTCGGCCAAAAGCCATATCACTCCATCTCCCACTGCCGGCCACTGGGCTTCTTCTCATCACCATATCTGAAAATGTCAACCGGATGCTTTACAGGTATACATCCGTGAAATATCTGGCTCATTGTTCTGTGGCTGTACAGTCCAAACTTGTGAAACAGAAATGTCTATGATTGGTTAAGATTTGGTCAGGTCCAACCAAATTTGGTCTTGTTTTGGTGCAGAGCTGATTAGAATAATAGTCCGTGTGGTGAATAATACCCATATATGCAAATAATGATATTGCATATTTCTTCCATGGTGAACCTATTCAGGATAAGTCATCATGAAGATAATGACATTCATATCCGTAATTATGCATTTCTGTGTAGTACAGATCAGGGGCCGGATTCACAAAACATTACTTACAAAAAAAGTAAAGTTTATGGGAAAAAATAAAAAGTTCATAAGATAGTTTGTAAATGTAATTCCTCAAAGTTCTTAGGAACCTCGTAAATATCTTATCTGGCATTGACATTAGTGACGTGCTTGAAACCAATAACCAATATTGTAATATATTGTTAATTACTAGCTAGCTAATGCACGTTTAATTTGTTTTCTTGCTGTAATGAAATATCAGGTAGCCAACTGTGGTGCAAGAAAGCGTTCATGTTTACAAAAGTATCCATTCAAATCAAGACAATGGTTTAGCTGCCCTAAAATTAAATGCATTTCCAAGAAGAAATCCTAAAACATTATTCTCAAGAATCCCATTTCTTAATTTCCCCCGTTTCTTCCTAGGAGAATAGGTAATAACACTTCCAATAACTTTGTTGAGGAATAACAACTTTGCTTAAATTTATTTAAATCTATAGTTAAGGAAAAATGGCAGTTAAGAAATTAATTTAACAAATTATGTAATTCCGTTACCGTAATCTGATACCAGGTGTAAATACACTTCACTCACTAGCCTAGTTCAACAACAACAGTATATTTTTTCAAACTCAAGGTGTCATATCATAGCGGACACCCCATTCTTTCTGTAGACATCTTTAAATCTTAATTCGGTGCAGATATTTAAGAGTTTTTGGTAAACGTCGCATAAAAAAAAACTAAGTGAGATTTTAGCATAAAGATTCTAAATGTTAGCTAGCCACCAAATTTTGCATCCACAGTTCTTCCAGTAAATTCGTTTTTCTTAAATGGTGTAAATTGTTCAAGGTACTGCTAGTGCATAGACTTGTGCGGTTTATTAAGCTTTTAAATCAATAGTATTTGTTTTGTACATTTTAAAGTGAAAATCGTGGAATTGCTCCTAGCTAGCCTACCGTGTGTGGATGAAGTTGCGCATCATTTCCATAATAATCAACGTGGATACTAGCTAGCAAGGCAATATCGAAGTTTGACATCGTGTGAGAATTGGGGTACTCACAACTCAGGATCTCCTGTCCACAGTCCAGATTGAGGATGGCCTGGACATATAGGGTCTATCAGGCGCTGCGACAAACGGGCCTCAAATGCAGCAAGCTATTAAGCAATAGTGAGGTGGCTAGCTAAAGTAGCTAACTCTGTTAGCAATGTCTCATCGATTGATGAGACATGACAGACGCGAGCTAATTGCATTTTTCGATTAGGTTTAGCGTTCCACAAGCATCACACTACAATCAATTCAGTTTCATTCTAATCTATTATTATTTTCAAAAGCAGTATTTACTTGGCTAGTTCCAGACTTTTCTTTCTCCAACATCTTGTTTACACACGAACCACTTCGCAGTGACTCTGCAACAACGCACTCTGCCCTGACGTAGAACACAGACGCTTCTTCTTCGGTGGGGTTTATCGGCGGTTGGCATCCAACGTTAAGGTGCATTACCGCCACCTACTGTACTGGAGTGTAGGCCAGAGATAGGGATAAACCAAATCCTACCTGCCAGCCCCATTGCTCTTAAAAAATATTAAATATTTGTGACTATATCTAATGACGTTCTACTCAATATACTCTTTAAACTAATTTCCTGTATCCCCTTCTCCCTCAAACTAGATCTCATCCTCTCTCTTTCCCTCCAATAATGCCCACATGCTCCACGGTCTCTGTTTCCTAGCAATACTCACATTTTCCTGTTGGATGCTTTCCTATCACATGTAAGGTCTTATTCAACTGGCTGTGTCCCACCCTTAATCTTGGAAATACAGCCTCCTCTCTTCTGTCCTTTCCTGCCGTTCTACCCTCCCCAACTTTCCTCTGTACTTGAAATACATTTTATTTTTACTTTTATTTTATTTCACCTTTATTTAACCAGGTAGGCAAGTTGAGAACAAGTTCTCATTTACAATTGCGACCTGGCCAAGATAAAGCAAAGCAGTTTGACACATACAACGACACAGAGTTACACATGGAGTAAAACAAACATACAGTCAATAATACAGTAGAAACAAGTCTATATACGATGTGAGCAAATGAGGTGAGATAAGGGAGGTAAAGGCAAAAAGGCCATGGTGGCAAAGTAGATACAATATAGCAAGTAAAACACTGGAATGGTAGATTTGCAATGGGAGAATGTGCGAAGTAGAAATACAAATAATGGGGGTGCAAAGGAGCAAAATAAATAAATTAATTAAATACAGTAGGGAAAGAGGTAGTTGTTTGGGCTAAATTATAGGTGGGCTATGTACAGGTGCAGTAATCTGTGAGCTGCTCTGACAGTTGGTGCTTAAAGCTAGTGAGGGAGATAAGTGTTTCCAGTTTCAGAGATTTTTGTAGTTCGTTCCAGTCATTGGCAGCAGAGAACTGGAAGGAGAGGCAGCCAAAGAAAGAATTGGTTTTGGGGGTGACTAGAGAGATATACCTGCTGGAGCGTGTGCTACAGGTGGGAGATGCAATGGTGACCAGCGAGCTGAGATAAGGGGGGACTTTACCTAGCAGGGTCTTGTAGATGACATGGAGCCAGTGGGTTTGGCGACGAGTATGAAGCGAGGGCCAGCCAACGAGAGCGTAAAGGTCGCAATGGTGGGTAGTATATGGGGCTTTGGTGACAAAACAGATTGCACTGTGATAGACTGCATCCAATTTGTTGAGTAGGGTATTGGAGGCTATTTTGTAAATGACATCGCCAAAGTCGAGGATTGGAAGGATGGTCAGTTTTACAAGGGTATGTTTGGCAGCATGAGTGAAGGATGCTTTGTTGCGAAATAGGAAGCCAATTCTAGATTTAACTTTGGATTGGAGATGTTTGATATGGGTCTGGAAGGAGAGTTTACAGTCTAACCAGACACCTAAGTATTTGTAGTTGTCCACGTATTCTAAGTCGGAGCCGTCCAGAGTAGTAATGTTGGACAGGCGGGTAGGTACAGGTAGCGATCGGTTGAAGAGCATGCATTTAGTTTTACTTGTATTTAAGAGCAATTGGAGGCCACGGAAGGAGAGTTGTATGGCATTGAAGCTTGCCTGGAGGGTTGTTAACACAGTGTCCAAAGAAGGGCCAGAAGTATACAGAATGGTGTCGTCTGCGTAGAGGTGGATCAGAGACTCACCAGCAGCAAGAGCGACCTCATTGATGTATACAGAGAAGAGAGTCGGTCCGAGAATTGAACCCTGTGGCACCCCCATAGAGACTGCCAGAGGTCCGGACAGCAGACCCTCCGATTTGACACACTGAACTCTATCAGAGAAGTAGTTGGTGAACCAGGCGAGGCAATCATTTGAGAAACCAAGGCTGTCGAGTCTGCCGATGAGGATGTGGTGATTGACAGAGTCGAAAGCCTTGGCCAGATCAATGTATACGGCTGCACAGTAATGTTTCTTATCGATGGCGGTTAAGATATAATTTAGGACCTTGAGCGTGGCTGAGGTGCACCCATGACCAGCTCTGAAAACAGATTGCATAGCAGAGAAGGTATGGTGAGATTCGAAATGGTCGGTAATCTGTTTGTTGACTTGGCTTTCGAAGACCTTAGAAAGGCATGGTAGGATAGATATAGGTCTGTAGCAGTTTGGGTCAAGAGTGTCACCCCCTTTGAAGAGGGGGATGACCGCAGCTGCTTTCCAATCTTTGGGAATCTCAGACGACACGAAAGAGAGGTTGAACAGGCTAGTAATAGGGGTGGCAACAATTTTGGCAGATAATTTTAGAAAGAAAGGGTCCAGATTGTCTAGCCCGGCTGATTTGTAGGGGTCCAGATTTTGCAGCTCATTCAGAACATCAGCTGAGCAGATTTGGGAGAAAGAGAAATGGGGAAGGCTTGGGCGAGTTGTTGTGGGGGGTGCAGTGCTGTTGACCGGGGTAGGAGTAGCCAGGTGGAAAGCATGGCCAGCCGTAGAAAAATGCTTATTGAAATTCTCAGTTATGGTGGATTTATCAGTGGTGACAGTGTTTCCTATCTTCAGTGCAGTGGGCAGCGGGAGGAGGGGTTCTTATTCTCCATGGACTTTACAGTGTCCCAGAACGTTTTTGAGTTAGTGTTGCAGGAAGCAAATTTCTGCTTGAAAAAGCTAGCCTTGGCTTTTCTAACTGCCTGTGTATAATGGTTTCTAGCTTCCCTGAACAGCTGCATATCACGGGGGCTGTTCGATGCTAATGCAGAACGCCATAGAATGTTTTTTTGTTGGTTAAGGGCAGTCAGGTCTGGGGAGAACCAAGGGCTACATCTATTCCTGGTTCTAAATTTCTTGAATGGGGCATGTTTATTTAAGATGGTTAGGAAGGCATTTAAAAAAAATATCCAGGCATCCTCTACTGACAGGATGAGATCAATATCCTTCCAGGATACCCCGGCCAGGTCGATTAGAAAGGCCTGCTCGCTGAAGTGTTTCAGGGAGCGTTTTACAGTGATGAGTGGAGGTCGTTTGACCGCTGACCCATTACGGATGCAGGCAATGAGGCAGTGATCGCTGAGATCTTGGTTGAAAACAGCAGAGGTGTATTTAGAGGGCAAGTTGGTTAGGATGATATCTATGAGGGTGCCCGTGTTTAAGGCTTTGGGGAGGTACCTGGTAGGTTCATTGATAATTTGTGTGAGGTTGAGGGCATCAAGTTTAGATTGTAGGATGGCTGGGGTGTTAAGCATGTTCCAATTTAGGTCGCCTAGCAGCACAAGCTCTGAAGATAGATGGGGGGCAATCAGTTCACATATGGTGTCCAGAGCACAGCTGGGGGCAGAGGGTGGTCTATAGCAGGCGGCAACGGTGAGAGACTTGTTTTTAGAGAGGTGGATTTTTAAAAGTAGAAGTTCAAATTGTTTGGGTACAGACCTGGATAGTAGGACAGAACTCTGCAGGCTATCTTTGCAGTAGATTGCAACACCGCCCCCTTTGGCAGTTCTATCTTGTCTGAAAATGTTGTAGTTTGGAATTAAAATGTCTGAATTTTTGGTGGTCTTCCTAAGCCAGGATTCAGACACAGCTAGAACATCCGGGTTGGCAGAGTGTGCTAAAGCAGTGAATAGAACAAACTTAGGGAGGAGGCTTCTAATGTTAACATGCATGAAACCAAGGCTATTACGGTTACAGAAGTCGTCAAAAGAGAGCGCCTGGGGAATAGGAGTGGAGCTAGGCACTGCAGGGCCTGGATTCACCTCTACATCGCCAGATGAACAGAGTAGGAGTAGAATAAGGGTGCGGCTAAAAGCAATAAGAATTGGTCGTTTAGAACGTCTGGAACAGAGAGTAAAAGGAGGTTTCTGGGGGCGATAAAATAGCATCAAGGTATAATGTACAGACAAAGGTAAGGTAGGATGTGAATACAGTGGAGGTAAACCTAGGTATTGAGTGATGAAGAGAGAGATATTGTCTCTAGAAACATCATTGAAACCAGGAGATGTCATTGCATGTGTGGATGGTGGAACTAATAGGTTGGATAAGGTATAATGAGCAGGACTAGAGGCTCTACAGTGAAATAAGCCAATAAACACTAACCAGAACAGCAATGGACAAGGCATATTGACATGAAGGAGAGGCATGCTCAGTCGAGTGATCAAAAGGGTCCAGTGAGTGGAGAGGTTGGTTGGGGGTCACGGCGATTTAGACAGCTAAATCGGTAGCAAGCTAGCATAGGAGCAAGCTAGCATAAGATGGAGGTCTGTTATTAGCCAACTCTTGCGTTCCGTCAGTAGATTAGTGGGTTTCCGTGTGGTAGAGGGGATGAATCCAAATCACACAACAACAACAAAAATAAAAACAATAGATATAGTTATAGGGGCCCAAGAAGAAAAATAAATAAATAAATAAAAATAAAATAAAAATTGTCCGATTGTCTATTCAGATAGCAGCCGATAAGATAGCCAACGGCTAGCAGGCCGCAGATGAGCGCCCAGGCAACGTTGCGCCGGAGAAGCCAGCCGGACAGTTCCCTCGGGTAGACAACGTCGGCAGTCTAGCCGTGAAGGCCCGGTGGGGCTCCGCGTAGGCAGCAAAACGGGTCCGGATAGGTGACTGCAGCCCAGGAGTGATTGATGGAACTCTTCAGCTGGCTAGCTCCGGAACAATTGATGTTAGCTCCGGAATCGACGAAAGCCGATAGTCACACGGATAGCAGCTAGCTAGCTGCGAGATCCAGGCATGGACGTCCAGAGCCAGCTGTAACGGCGTTCTTCGTTTGTTGAAAGAGAGGACCGAAATGCAGCGTGGTGGTTACTCATGTTCTTTAATTAAATAAATGACGATACATGAAATAACTAAATGAATACGAAAACAACAAACGGAACGTGAAACCTAATACAGCCTATCTGGTGAACACTACACAAAGACAGGAACAATCACCCACAAACAAACAGTGAAACCCAGGCTACCTAAGTATGATTCTCAATCAGAGACAACTAATGACACCTGCCTCTGATTGAGAACCATACTAGGCCGAAAACATAGAACTGCCCCAAAACATAGAAAAACAAACATACTGCCCACCCAACTCACGCCCTGACCATACTAAATAAATGCAAAACAAAGGAAATAGAGGTCAGAACGTGACACCAGCGGCCGAAATCCAGGGACATGGAGAGAAAAATTGGTCCGATATGTTCCGCTCCGAGCCGCGCTGCGCTGCACCGCGCCGTACAAAACTGGCGATAGATTCTCGAGCCAAAGGACAGCCGATGACCACAAACCGTGGTCAGCTGAGTACCAACGATTAGCCAGTAAATAAGCTAACTAGCTTCTGAACTAGCCCCTGAATCAGCTTCAGAGTAGCTCCTGGACCAGCTTCTGGCTAGCTCCCGGCTAGCTTCTGGCTAATTTCTGGCTAGCCTCTCGGAGGATCACAGATCTGAGGTAAATAATACTTTTTTATATAAATATAAATTGGTGAAACGGATTGCAGGAGAGTGTTCTGAAGATGAGTTTTTGGAAAATTAAAAATGTATGTGAAAAAAAAGTTGTAAATATATATATATACGGGACACGACAGGACGAGGACAAAAATACGTCTGAACTGCTATGCCATCTTGGGAGATCAATGCCTGCCCCTAGTATCTCTATTCCACTGCTCCTGCCATTTCTCCACCATCACGGTCCATATCATACTTTTTGCCTCTTCCTTGCTCATTGATACTACCACATCAACATCCCCACTACTTAGTTGCTTGTTTAGCCAGCACATCAACTGCCTCGTTCCCCTCCACTCCCACATGAGCTCAGATCCATGTAAATATTTTCTGTATACCCATTTGTTTACTCCTGCCATGGGTTTGTAGCACCTCATAAAGCAGGTCTTGTCTGCTTTGTGATATAAAGGACTGGAGACTCCTCAGCAATGCACATGGATCAGAGCAAATAACTACTCTTTATGACGTAACTTCCTCCACCCACTGCAAGGCCAACAGTATGGCCATCATCTCTGCCATATATACAGCCAGATGATTTGTAATACGTTTCCTGACTCTCACCTCACATTCCTGCACTACAAATGCTGACCCAGTGCGCCCTCTCCTTGGATCTTTTTAACCATCTGTGAATATGGCAACAAAATTTTGATACACAGTATCCAGACGTCTCTTAAACAAATCAGATGGATCAACACCCTCCCTATCTTTCTGTAGTCTCTCCAATACATCTATATCTACTACTGGAGGTGGGATTAGCCATGATGGATTCACAGGGATAGCTACCATTGGACTAAACTCCCTTCCATACAGTCCCATCTCCTTCGCCTGGGTATTACCCACCCACCCAAAGCTCGTGTTCTGTCTTCACTCATGTTCCCAGCATGCCTGTAAAATCCCTTTCGCAGGATGTGATACCCCATGTCCCTGTAGGCTGACCCAATAAATCATTGCCAGCTGCTGTCTCCTAATCTGTCTCCTAATCTGCAATGGCATTTCCCCCATCTCCACCTGTAGTGCAGCCACTGGGGAGATCCGAAGCGTCCCACTACATATTCTGAGTCTTGTCCCCTGTATGACGTCTAGTCTTTCCAATGATGTACGGGCTGCCGAACCATACGCTATACTTCCATAGTCTATTACAGATCGGATCAATGCAACATATATGGTCTTCAATGAGGCACACCCAGTCCTTCCCTGTCAGACAGCGCATCACATTTAGTACCTTCTTTACACTGTCCCACCACTCTCTCAATGTGTTCTGCCCAGGTCATTCTAGCATCAAAGTATCCCCAAGGTACATGAAGGCCCCTACCATCTCCATATAACCTCAAGCATAGCTCATCTCCCACCTTCCTCCTGGTAAAGAACACTGTCTGAGTTTTCTCTACAGAGAACCTGAATCCTCACATTAATACCCACCGCTCTACCTCATCAATTGCTTCCTGTACCTTCCTGACTATTGTCACGGCCCCTGCTCTGCAGTGCAGGGGCGGTTCCTCCTGCAGGCAGAGGAGGGTCGTTAGTGCTTGGAGTCACCTGGGCTCAGGGTATTTAAACTGCTTCACTAATCATTCTTGTCTCTCTCTCTCTGCTCCTCCAGGTATTATCCTGTTTGTTTGTTCCTTTGTAGTTTTACTTAGTTTTCACTCAGTCATATTCACACACACAGATTCATGCATCCCTGCACTTTACATACACCTTACATTATGATACTTTCACACCTCATTCCTTTTTCTTTGTTTAAAGTTAATAGTTTTGGTTTACAATAAATAACCTTTTTGATTGGCCTATACCTGTTGTTCGTGTCCCCTCATTTTTGCCACAGGCTATGAGCTGGCCTGTGACACTATATGGCACATTTCTTCCTCTCTTCCATAAGGCCCCATCATTTGCAAATAACAACCTCCCAATATCTGTCTGTACTTGAGAGTAAATCATTGATCATGACTGAGAACAACAGAGGACTAATCACGCTTCCCTGTGGTGTACCATTATCCACCGTGTAGCTGTCTGAGGGAGACTTCCCCACCCAAACAGGAAATCCTTATGCAGTTGTACGCTCTTCCTCCTACCCCCATAATATCAAGCTTGATTAACAACCCCTCCTTCCATATCATACCATATGCCTTCTCCTCATCAAAAAATACAGTTAACAACAGTCTCCTTGTTCACCTGAGCCTTCCTGACCTCTGCTTCAAAGCAGAGCACTGGGTCCATTGTTCCCCCTACCCTTCCTGAATCCACTCTGATGTGGCAATACTAACCCCCTGCTCTCCAGGAAGTAAGTTAGCCTCCATTATCATACGCTCCATAATCTTACATACATGTGATGTTAAGGCTATTGACCTTGTTGGTCTCGTTGTGTCCTTCCCTGGCCTCCGGATTGGTACCACTACTGCCTCCTTCCAGCTGCCTGGTAGTGTCCCCTCCTTCCACACTGTTGTACAACACCAATACCTTGTGGCGAAATCTGCACGGAGCCTTCACCGTGCACTGCCACTTTAAGAGCGCATGAGAAGTAAGGAAGGAGAAAATAAAGAGAGCTCGTTCAGCTCTTTGGGGAGGGGCTCTTTGGTGGCGCGACAGTTTGATTGTGTGTGCTGTGCTGCAGAAGTTTTGTTTGTTTTCAGCGTGTGTAGTTTATAGAGTGTTTAACTCAATCCTCGGTGTAATTGCTCTAGGTCGTGGTTGTTTTCGTTTGGGACCGCGCCCGTTATGGATCGCATGGATTAGTAGCAACATTGTTGCGAAGCTTTAACATACAAACCATCGGACAGTCAGACAGTACCCCTGCACGCCTGAAGACCACAGCTAAGATCTCTCTTGTTCTCTTTCTCTTTTTCTCTTCCCTCTATCGTTCCAGTGCTTTACCCTGCAACAGACTCTCTATTTTTCCAATGCACTTCCCATTGAAGTTCATTAGAGCTGGACTATTATTGCCCTGCCAGAAGTATTTGGACATTTCAGTTAAAAGGGAGGTTGCTTGCAAATTGTGTATTGTTATGTGAACTGTATTGAGATGTACTAATGACATGTGGCCGAGAAGACTGGACATTTTTAAGGCCTTTGTTGTGTCGATGAACACCCCCCACATTCATACCCTTTGCACTCATCCACTAGAAAATAATACAGATTATTGCAAATCCTATGTTGATGACTGGGTTCGTTCTTGTATGAAGTTGCTGTTGAATTGCTATGCCATTATTAGTATTAGTATTATTGTATGAGGTATTCTTGTTTGGGTTACCCCTGTGCTGTGATGTGGGTTTTATATGGTGTGTATTCTTTTTTTCTCTCCACTGGCTATCTGGTAAACAGGCTACACTCTAGGCAGTCTCTTCTGCTGATGTGTGTGGGTCTGGTAGTGGTTCTCTTTAGTCTACTCTTTTCCTTTCGGCATGGTTAATACCTGCCTGGCGCCCGAACAAAATCTTGCTTTACCCCTCTCTAATAAATACCGCTACAACCTTATCCAGTGCCTCATCAGTAAGATGGGCCAACATAACATAGCACACCTCATCTTTCCCAGGTGAAGTTAACCAAGTACATCCTCCCTCCTATCCAGCAGTCCCGGATGCTCCCAACTCCCATCTTTTAACACTTTAGCATTGATAACTTTCCCAATCAACTATTTTATCGCAGCCGTCAACCTTATCGTACTCATCACCCCTACACCCCTTCCTCCCTAAACTTCAGAATCACTATGCTCCTCCTCACCTCCATGCTCCCCTCGCGTCTTATCTTGCCCTGCCTCTGCACTTTCTACCTCTGAACTGCCGCTAGCATTAGAAACTATGTTGCTTTCCTCAAACTTTCCTGCCTCCTCTCCACCTCCATAGACCTCTTGCTCCCCTTCAAACCCCTACTCCCTTTCTCTCCCACTTTCTTTTATTCTTTCTTACTCCCTCCTTTATTTGCACCACTATGATCCATAATTGCTTCACTTTCTTCTCCATCACTATCTCCTACCATCTCTAACCCAGTCAAAGCACAGCTGAGCCGAACCATCACCACACGAGTAAAGTTTGATTGTTTGTTTTTCCGCTAATTCTAACTGTTCACACAATGTCTCTTCGAAAACGCCGTCCCCACCGAGTCTTCGTTCTTTGCTCTACCGCCAATGAATCCAGTCGAACACACACACACCAACGTCATGGTGCTTTCAATGCCACATTCAAACAACTGGGAACTCAGAATTCTCTGACTTCCGACTTCAACAGTCACCCAACTCTGAATTCCATGTCGGAAACACTGGCATCTTTCTAGAGCTCAGACTTTCCAACCTTTTCCCCCGAGTTCGCAGTTGTCTTGAAAGCACCACATTCGTTCAACAGATTTGAGGCACGTTTGCTCCAGTTTTGTGGGTGTGGCAAGGTGTGACTTGAAGCAATGAGTGAAGTATTTAAAAGAGCAGTAATTTGCAGTGGCGGAAAAAGTACCCGATCGTCATACTTGAGTGAATGTATAGATACGACAATAGAAACAAAGTGAAAGTCACTCAGTAAAATAATACTTCAGTAAAAGTCTAAAAGTATTTGGGTTAAAATATACTTAAGTATCAAAAATAAATGTAATTGCTAAAGTATATTTAAGTATCGAAAGTAAAAGTATGAATAATTTCAAATTCCTTATACATAGGCGGAAATCCCTGGGGGGACACAACCCCCCCCCCCCCCCATCCTGGGGAAAAATAAGATTTTTTCCATCCAATATATCACTGTAAATATAACTATGTAATTTCAATAATACTTATAATGCGCAATGAAAACACTTGTGCTGATTATAGACAAACATTGCAACCCCAGTAGTGGCACATGATGCAGGTACAGTGCATGTGTGGGAATCTGACATTCTGTCGTTGGTGGCTGACCTCCAGTAAGTAGTTCAAACAAAGGATATGTTAGACATTTCTTTACTTCTACCACTCAATACAATAAAACACATTTATAACCGTCACCAGTCTTCATTTTCACAGCATTGAATTACAGGTCACTCTTTATGTTAGCTAGCGGTTAGCTGACGTTTGTTAGCTAGCTACAGTAACATCAACCAGTGTTTGCAGCTGTTTGAATTTGAGTCGATGAGAGAAGCTAGCAATGCAATGTAGTGTTCCTTAGCTGGCAATGTGACAGTGTTCGTGTCTACCATCTGGAAGACACTCAATGCTCGTAGCTAATGTGAGGTTAATCCAGTCAATCGCACCATAGCGATTTCGTTTTATGTTGGCAGGGTTCATTTTCAGAGCTAGCGAGCAAACCGATGGAGCAAACATTAGCTAGCTAGCACCTATTCCATTTATGTGGCGTCGTCAAAGATGGAATCTTTGCTGTTGTCAGTTTATTCCAAGAACAGCATGCAGCTGTAATTCTTCCCTGTGATAAGGTTAGCGATAAACTGAACTCCAAACTGAACAGAACTACACTCTCTTCTACCATTGTCTTAAATATCTTTAATGGTCTAGTTGCAAAAGCTAAATTGCTGCTAGGGGACTTTGAAGCACCTATGTGCCGATCTTGGAGTAAACTGACGATAGCAAAGATTATAGCAAACACCACTGAAACGAAATTGGTGCTCGCTAGCTCTGCAAATTCAGCTATTGTGGGAAGCCAGCCAATATAAAACAAAAACAAACAATATTCAAATTACAAAAGGTTGCAACATATGTTGTGTAAATGGTGAACTCATACAGCTACCCTTGTAGATGATAGAAGCCCATCTCCTACTGTAAATAGCCTGCACACTGTGTGTGTGTGTAGCCAGCCAGCCAGAAAAATGGCAGAAAAAGGAAAAAATAAATTTTTCAGTGCACTAAAATGCAAGGTAAGAACCCTAGTAGCCTAATATCTCAAAGACTAGTTGATAAAATGTTCATAAGAAAGAAGTGAAATGCTAATGGAATTGTTTCATGATGATGTCATTAGGCAGAGCAGGCAACAGATGGCACACAGACGGCAGAGCTGGGGACAGATAGGCAGGGACACACTGGCAAAGACAGGGAGTCTCAGGTAAGTTTGAGTCTTTGTTTGACAACATTATGAAAGGTCCCCTCTTTCTTTTAGACCTATAAAATAGGGACATAATTGGACAATGCCATGGAGACTCCCACTCTCAACTTAAACTGGTGACTGAACCAAGATTCATTTAAGGCAATGGTATTACTGCTGTGATTAATTGTGTAGTTTTGGGTACCGGTAGATAGGAGTGTGGCAAACACCTTCTTTATTTTCTAGGAGACAAACTGTGAGTCAGTGAGGGTGGTGAAAGCAAAAGAGCCAGGGAGAGAGACTTCAGATGACAGTGTCACAGCCACGGCAGGACCAGGTGTCAACCTTGTTGCCAGCAGCACCAGTATAGGGGACAGTGGCACAGCATTGTCCAGTTACTTCAGTGATGGCACAAAACCATATCAGCCACACCAACAACGTTTCACTATAAATGGTTTCGCGATGTCCCCTGGCTATATTATAATCCATCAAAAAAAGGAGTGTTTTCACTGTAGCCAAGGGTTTTAAAGGATGCCATATTTTGGCCAGAGAGTGGATTCTGCCTTCAATAGTGCAAGATTTAGGAACTGGAGAAAAGCCATTGTAAAATTCACAGCACATCAAAACAGCCAAACCCACCGCCACTTTGTAACTGTAACAGCACACCAGCTAAATCCAATCAGTTCCCAGTTATCCAGTGCGTGGGGTAAACAGCAGGAGGACGCAAGGCATTGCTTGATGAAAATTGTTAGTTCAGTGAAGCAAGACAGGGACAAGCCTTTAGAGGCCACATGGATGACAGTGGGAATTTATACCAGCTTTTTAAACTTAGGGCAGAAGAGGATGATCTCATTTTACTGAAGTGGTTAACAGAGCATACCACAATGTACACAGGCCCCAAGGCACAGAATGAAATTCTGACCATCATGGCCAATACAGTCATTTGAGGCATTGCAGCTTATATTTGGTCTCTTTCGATTGTACAGTTTTCAGTAATTGTTGATGGTACTCAAGATGTCTCTGCTGCTGAACAGAAGAGTGTCTGCCTGCGTTATGTTGTCCTTGTCCCTCACAAGGAGTTTATTGTGCTATACAGGGTGCCAGAGTCAACAGGCAAGGGCATTGCGAAAGTGGCAACTGATTTGTTGTTGAGGCTCAATTTGCCCATGTCATTTTGCAGGGCTCTGGCTCCTGCTCCTCCTTGCACAAAGGCGGAGGTAGCGGTCCTGCTGCTGGGTTGTTGCCCTCCTACGGCCTCCTCCACGTCTCCTGATGTACATGCCTGTCTCCTGGTAGCGCCTCCATGCTCTGGACACTACGCTGACAGACACAGCAAACCTTCTTGCCACAGCTCGCATTGATGTGTCATCCTGGATGAGCTGCACTACCTGAGCCACTTGTGTGGGTTGTAGTCTCATGCTACCACTAGAGTGAAAGCACCGCCAGCATTCAAAAGTGACCAAAACATCAGCTAGGAAGCATAGGAACTGAGAAGTGGTCTGTGGTCTCCACCTGCAGAACCACTCCTTTATTGGGGGTGTCTTGCTAATTGTGTGATAAGGTGCGTCTCGGTGAGAGGTGTAGGAGTCAGGCGCAGGAGAGCAGGGATTTCTGAGAAGCGTGTTTAATATCGATATATGTATACATATATATACAGTGCCTTGCGAAAGTATTCGGCCCCCTTGAACTTTGCGACCTTTTGCCACATTTCAGGCTTCAAACATAAAGATATGAAACTGTATTTTTTTGTGAAGAATCAACAACAAGTGGGACACAATCATGAAGTGGAACGACATTTATTGGATATTTCAAACTTTTTTAACAAATCAAAAACTGAAAAATTGGGCGTGCAAAATGTTCAGCCCCCTTAAGTTAATACTTTGTAGCGCCACCTTTTGCTGCGATTACAGCTGTAAGTCGCTTGGGGTATGTCTCCATCAGTTTTGCACATCGAGAGACTGACATTTTTTCCCATTCCTCCTTGCAAAACAGCTCGAGCTCAGTGAGGTTGGATGGAGAGCATTTGTGAACAGCAGTTTTCAGTTCTTTCCACAGATTCTCGATTGGATTCAGGTCTGGACTTTGACTTGGCCATTCTAACACCTGGATATGTTTATTTTTGAACCATTCCATTGTAGATTTTGCTTTATGTTTTGGATCATTGTCTTGTTGGAAGACAAATCTCCGTCCCAGTCTCAGGTCTTTTGCAGACTCCATCAGGTTTTCTTCCAGAATGGTCCTGTATTTGGCTCCATCCATCTTCCCATCAATTTTAACCATCTTCACTGTCCCTGCTGAAGAAAAGCAGGCCCAAACCATGATGCTGCCACCACCATGTTTGACAGTGGGGATGGTGTGTTCAGCTGTGTTGCTTTTACGCCAAACATAACGTTTTGCATTGTTGCCAAAAAAGTTCAATTTTGGTTTCATCTGACCAGAGCACCTTCTTCCACATGTTTGGTGTGTCTCCCAGGTGGCTTGTGGCAACTTTAAACAACACTTTTTATGGATATCTTTAAGAAATGGCTTTCTTCTTGCCACTCTTCCATAAAGGCCAGATTTGTGCAATATACGACTGATTGTTGTCCTATGGACAGAGTCTCCCACCTCAGCTGTAGATCTCTGCAGTTCATCCAGAGTGATCATGGGCCTCTTGGCTGCATCTCTGATCAGTCTTCTCCTTGTATGAGCTGAAAGTTTAGAGAGACGGCCAGGTCTTGGTAGATTTGCAGTGGTCTGATACTCCTTCCATTTCAATATTATCGCTTGCACAGTGCTCATTGGGATGTTTAAAGCTTGGGAAATCTTTTTGTATCCAAATCCGGCTTTAAACTTCTTCACAACAGTATCTCGGACCTGCCTGGTGTGTTCCTTGTTCTTCATGATGCTCTCTGCGCTTTTAACGGACCTCTGAGACTATCACAGTGCAGGTGCATTTATACGGAGACTTGATTACACACAGGTGGATTGTATTTATAATCATTAGTCATTTAGGTCAACATTGGATCATTCAGAGATCCTCACTGAACTTCTGGAGAGAGTTTGCTGCACTGAAAGTAAAGGGGCTGAATAATTTTGCACGCCCAATTTTTCAGTTTTTGATTTGTTAAAAAAGTTTGAAATATCCAATAAATGTCGTTCCACTTCATGATTGTGTCCCACTTGTTGTTGATTCTTCACAAAAAAATACAGTTTTATATCTTTATGTTTGAAGCCTGAAATGTGGCAAAAGGTCGCAAAGTTCAAGGGGGCCGAATACTTTCGCAAGGCACTGTATATACACAAATAGTCCACCAATACAAAATTGGCACAGATGAAAATCCAAAACTACGCTCTCGAAGCAACAGAAACTCGTGTCAATACACGGAACAACCGCAGTTCCGACACTACATACACGTGCGTAATAGCGAAAACGGTAAACAGCATAGATAACCGAACGCAAATACCCACAAGCTTAATCCTGCACAAATTAAGGCAGGCAACAGGTGCCCTATATACACACAGAAATAAAAGCAATTGAAACCAGGTGTGAAAAGGAACACAGACAAAACAACCAGAAAAGGAAAAAGGGATCAGTAGCGGCTAGTAAACCGGCGACGCCGAGCGCCGCCCAAACAAGGAGAGGAGTTACCTTCGGTAGAAGTCGTGACAAATTGCCTATAATTTCCACCTGTTGTCTATTCCATTTGCACAACAGCATGTGAAATGTATTGTCGATCAGTATTGCTTCCTAAGTGGACAGTTTGATTTCACAGAAGTGTGATTGACTTGGTGTTACATTGTGTTGTTTAAGTGTTCCCTTTATTTTTTTGAGCAGTGTATTAAGTGGCATTGGCTAGTGATACATTTTTACATCAATTTCCATCCATTTCCATTATTAAAGTGGCTGGAGTTGAGTCAGTATGTTGGCAGCAGCCACTCAATGTTAGTGGTGGCTGTTTAACAGTCTGACGGCCTTGAGATAGAAGCTGTTTTTTAGTCTCTCGGTCCCTGCTTTGATGCACCTGTACTGACCTCGCCTTCTGAATGATAGCGGGGTGAACAGGCAGTCGCTCGGGTGGTTGTTGTCCTTGATGATCTTAATGGCCTTCCTGTGACATTGGGTGGTGTAGGTGTCCTGGAGGGCAGGTAGTTTGACCCCTGTGATGCGTTGTGCAGACCTCACTACCCTCTGGAGAGCCTTACGGTTGTGGGCGGAGCAGTTGCCGTACCAGGCCCGACAGGATGCTCTCGATTGTGCATCTGTAGAAGTTTGTGAGTGCTTTTGGTGACAACCCGGATTTCTTCAGCCTCCTGAGGTTGAAGAGGCGCTGCTGCGCCTTCTTCACAACGCTGTCTGTGTGGGTGGACCAATTCAGTTTGTCCGTGATGTGTACGCCGAGGAACTACTGTCCCGTCGATGTGGATAGGGGGGTGCACCCTCTGCTATTTCCTGGTCCACAATCATCTCCTTTGTTTTGTTGACATTGAGTGTGAGGTTATTTTCCTGACACCACACTCCGAGGGCCCTCACCTCCTCCCTGTAGGCCGTCTTGTCGTTGTTGGTAATCAAGCCTACCACTGTAGTGTCGTCCGCAAACTTGATGATTGAGTTGGAGGCGTGCATGGCCGTGGGTGAACAGGGAGTACAGGAGAGGGCTCAGAACGCACCCTTGTGGGGCCCCAGTGTTGAGGATCAGCAGGGTGGAGATGTTGTTACCTACCCTCACCAGCTGGGGGCAGCTCGTCAGGAAGTCCAGTACCCAGTTGCACAGAGCGGGGTCGATACCCAGGGTCTCGAGCTTGATGACGAGTTTGGAGGGTATTATGGTGTTAAATGCTGAGCTGTAGTCGATGAACAGCATTCTCACATAGGTATTCCTCTTGTCCAGATGGGTTAGGGCAGTGTGCAGTGTGGTTGTGATTGCGTAGTCTGTGGACCTATCGGGGCGGTAAGCATATTGGAGTGGGTCTAGGGTGTCGGGTAGGGTGGAGGTGATACGGTCCTTGACTAGTCTCTCTCTCAAAGCACTTCATGATGACAGAAGTGAGTGCTACGGGGCGGACGTCTTTTAGCTCAGTTAACTTAGCTTTCTTGGGAACAGGAACAATGGTGGCCCTCTTGAAGCATGTGGGAACAGCAGACTGGGATAAGGATTAGTCACTCTATGTGCATTTGTGTCTTTAGACACCATTAGACATGCACCTGTCTGGGGAGTGGACATGACTGTTCATTTCTGTCACGCCCTGATCTGTTTCACCTGTTCTTGTGATTGTCTTCACCCCCTCTAGGTGTCTCTTATTTTCCCTAGTGTATTTATCCCTGTGTTTCCTGTCTCTCTGTGTCAGTTTGTCTTGTATGTTTTCAAGTCAACCAGCGTGTTTTTCCCATGCTCCTGTTCTCTAATTCCCTTTTTCTAGTCTTCCTGGTTTTGACCCTTACCTGTTTTCTCTGGACTCCGTACCCACCTGCCTGACCTGTCTGCCCTGACTTTGAGCCTGGCTGCCACTCTTTACCTCTTAGACTCAGAATCTAGTTTTGACCTTTTGCCTGCCCACGACCATTCTCTTGCCTACTCCTTTTTAGATTATAAATACACTACAAAGACTCTAACCATCTGCGTCTCGCCTTGTGCCCTTATAATTTCTGTACCAGTGCTATGGCCTAATATTTACTGTTGCTATGGTTGGTACGCCTTTTGGGAATTTTCCAGAACATGTCTGATCCTTTCAGAGGAGCCAGCAAGAATAGTGCACTAGATTGCATCTGGGTATGTGTGCATATGGGTATGTGTGCATATGTGCGTCTGGGTCATTAGACACCATTAGACATGCACCTGTCTGGGGTGGACATGACTGTTTATTTTTTAATCATTGCTATGGCTCTAAAGTTGCCATGCCCTAATGTGAAACCAAACTAAAATTAGTGCAAGGCAAAAAGGATAATGGTGGCCAAATTCCAGAGTGGATGAATCATAAAGAGGAGTTACTATGTGTGTGTGTGACGTAAGGATGTAACCTGTATAAAGAGTGTGAGCCAAGACTAGAAAGTTAGTTGTTTTCATGAACCAGCTGGGCTTATATTACTATTGTAATACAAGTATATTTGAACTTACAGGCTCTGGTATTTGAGAAATATTATTGACTGAATATTTCGACAACATAAATGTCGAGCTAGCCAGGAGTGGCGAAAAGGGACCAGAGACGGTGAAAATCTGCAGCTGCGGACAGGCTTCTTGGATGAACTGCACAAAAATACAAGTGGCCACTTGAAAGATGGTAAGCTGAGTACTTACCTATAGTAATAGAGTTTGTGGTTCACTCTGGAAATCTGTCGTAGCGATAGTTCACCACGTGGGTCTCCAAATTTGACGAACCAAAGAAATATTGAGACCTTAGAAATGCATGCAAAATATTGGGGGGGATAAAACGCTTTTGAGTGTTGCAACAGTGAAAATATAGTATAGTAATTGGTGTGTGTGTGTGTGACCAATTGCAGAGGGAGATGTATGTGCTTCATCTGTCTGGCTCAGTGAAGTGGGGTTGTTCACTAATTTGTTCAGGCGGTTCATCTGACCAGTTTGTTCAGTCTTTGGCTGGGCTTATTTGTTTAGACCTGTTTGAGTTTGCGCACAACGCAGCCCATTCAGCTTATTCAGTCAGTCCGAGTCAGGTGGGTCATTCAATTAATCTAGTTCGCTCAGTTGCTCAGCTGGGGTGGGTGTTCAGTCTCGTTCAGGTTATTTGTTTGCTTCTGTTCAATCTAGTTTGAAGTGGTAACTGTCTATCTGCATGGTCGAATAACATTACTTGTGAATTGTTTGATAGGAAATCCACGATGCCGACTTGATTTAGCAAGGGACTGCTTGGGCGGATAGGAAATCCCACGATACCGCCTTGACTCGATTTAGCAAGGGACTGCTTGGGTGGGTAGCCCACAATACCGCCTCAACTAGATTTAGCGTGGGACTGCTTGGGTGGGTAAAAAATCCTGTATAATATTGCCTTTTCTGTGTCGAGGAAGTGCATCAGAAAATTCTAAATTTCCAGGTCACTTAGGAAAGTCTAAGAGAAATCCTATAGGGTTGCTTTTTGTGTCACGCAAGTGTATCGATATTGTTAAATAAATAAGTGAAAATTCTGTATAATACGTTGTTTTTTAAATTATAGAATGGACTAAAGTTTTCAGGTCACTTAGGAAAGCGGAAGGGGTGTGTGAAAGTGAGTGTAAAAGTTCTCTGCTGTTGGTGGGGAAAGGGTCGAGCACCACTCCCGAAACCGTTGCTTAAGTGTAGCCTGGTTGGGAGGACGCACCCAGTCCCGCACTAAAGGAGGGGTGGGTGAATGGTACATGAATACACATTGAAGGAATATAATACTAGAAGTTTGAACAGTTACGATAAATTAAAAAATACATGAACATTATAGTAAATTCGTAATAAATGTCAAGACGATATTAGCGATTGCCTGGTAAGGCCATTGAAAATTGCATACTGTGCTGCAAGGTAGAATATTATACAGTACAGGGAAATATAGAAATGATAACATTTGAAGTAAGAATATACTCAAAAAGAGAACAATTATAAAAACCTAGAGACACGGGCCATAACCAATAGACCGAGTGCAATAGTCAGAAAGGAAAATAGCGTGGATATCAATATGAGGTAATAGGATAGTAGGGAGAAATAAAGTGAATAGCACAATAAAATGAAACTAGGGAGCAAAGAATAAATATGAATATCACAGGACAATAGGGAGAGGCTTGGAGAATAGTTATTTTTAATGAAACCATGGAGTGGCTGAAAGAAGTGCACGCAAATTCTACTAATTCGGCTCAAATATGGAAAGAATTGAGCAAAATGGATAATGTTGGGCAACATTTCCCTGCTAACAGAGAATTCAAATCAGAAGAAAAATGCAGGGAGGCAATTATGAATTGGCACAATCACATAAAACCAGAATCAATATATACTAGCATATTGAAGTTAGCATTCTATCAGTGTAATTGCACTAACTGGACTATTTTGAGAATGGATAGTGTAAAACAGGGTACTTGGTAAAGTCGTTCAGGCTATTTTGTTTGGATTTCAAAACACTAGGTTGGATGCACCAGAGTGCAGAATAACTTATGATTTTACAAATGCTCAAAGCTGGATTGAATATTGCCGGTGTCAGTAAACGTCAGGGAAATAACGTAATTTGAATTATTGCTAGCAGCACAGTCAGTTACCACCATGTTTTCTTGTTTATGTCTGAAAGTTGCGTTAGTTAAATTAGCTAGCCGACTTTAACCAGTTAGTTTGGGAGCTTGACAGCCTTTATAATATATGAGGTCATTACGTTGTAATGAGAAGAGTTATTAACGACAATAAAAGGTTCTGTTTACAAATGTACCTTCTAACCGGGATGATGTGTGCTAAGTTAGGAAGCAGGAATTTGAGTCATAGTCTCAAAGTAAGCACTAAGGACTGTCATTCTGAATTTGGGTTGGATAATTTATAAAATTATGTAGTTATGATTCGGATACTAAGAGATAGTTGCTTACAAACGATGAGGGGTGAGGGCACTGCTCAATTTTATTAGGCTGAGGGAGGCTCCAGAAACCTTATTTCTAAGTGTCCACCGACTGTCACGTTCTGACCTTTTATTTCCTTTGTTTTGTATTTATTTAGTATGGTCAGGGCGTGAGTTGGGTGGGCAGTCTGTTAGTTTTTCTAGGTTTTGGGTATTTCTATGTTTCGGCCTAGTATGGTTCTCAATCAGAGGCAGGTGTCAGTAGTTGTCTCTGATTGAGAATCATACTTAGGTAGCCTGGGTTTCACTGTGTGTTTGTGGGTGATTGGTCCTGTCTCTGTGTTTTGCACCAGATAGGGCTGTTTTTGGTTTTCCACGTTTGTTTTGTAGTGTTCGTGTTTATCGTTTTTCATTAAACATGAATCAATATAACCACGCTGCGTTTTGGTCCGCCTCTACTTCACCACAGGAAAGCCTTTACACCAACAGGAACGACACTATCATCACTGGATGATAGCTTGGGTTAACCATAAGGTTTTTTGTTATTTTGTTTTAAAATGTATTCAGAATTATAATGTTAGTCACATCCATGGGTGGTGTACTGTTAAACTTTTTTCTCTCTTTTCTTGTTAATAAGTAAATGTTTTTAGGTTTTGTGGAACAGAGTGATTATTGTTTGAGGGACTGATGTACTAAATTGATTTGAAAATGTTTTAGTATGTTTAACTGTGGAAGTACATTAGGAGTAGTGACTAGTGTGTTATAGGTTAGATGGGATGTGACTGCATTGGGGATCTGGTTGGGGACTTAATTTATAAGGTCGTGGTGGTAGGGGTGTTATTTCTAGAGAATATGTATTGTTACAGGAGATGGCTCATAGGAGAGGGAGGACAGTTGGCTGTGTAAAGTATAGGAGGTGTTCTCTCATCTTATCTACGAACATAGACAGGGCTCTAACTCCCCCTGCTCCACAATGAGAGAGGGTGCTGGCCAGGCAGCAGGCTGTTAGACAGCTTAGTGGAGTCTGCCACTAGCACAGTCTGTGTCGTCAGCTCAGCTATCCCCATTGAGAACCTGTCTGTGCCTCGATCTAGGTTGTGCAAAACTTAACATGGCAGGTGTTCGACCGTAGCAATCTCACTGGAATAAAGACCTCCTCTATTCCTGCCATTATTGAAAGAGATTGTGATATCTCACATCTCAAAATAGGGCTACTTAATGTTAGATCCCTCACTTCCAAGGCAGTTACAGTCAATGAGCTAATCACTGATCATAATATTGATGTGATTGGCCTGATTGAAACATGGCTTAAGCCTGATTAATTTACTGTGTTAAATGAGACCTCACCTCCTGGTTACACCAGTGACCATATCTCCCACGCATCCCGCAAAGGTGGAGGGGTTGCTAACATTTACGATAGCCATTTTCAATTTACAAAAAAAAAAACTTTTTGTCTTTTGAGCTTCTAGTCATGAAATCTATGCAGCTTACTCAATCACTTTTTATAGCTTCTGTTTGCAGGCCTCCTGGGCCATATACAGCTTTCCTCACTGATTTCCTTGAATTCCTATCAGACCTTGTAGTCATGGCAGATAATTTTCAAATTTTTGGTGACTTTAATATTCACATGGAAAAGTCCACAGACCCACTCCATGTCACACCCTGACCATAGTTTGCTTTGTATGTTTCTATGTTTTGGTTGGTCAGGGTGTTGGCTTTAAAAGCCATCATTGACTCAGTTTTTGTCCAACATGTCTCCGGACCTACTCACTGCCACAGTCATGCTCTGGACCTAGTTTTGTCCCCTGGAATAAATGTTGTTGATCTTAATGTTTTTCTCATAATCCTGGACATAATCAGACCACCATTTTATTACGTTTGCAATCGCAACAAATAATCTGCTCAGACCCCAACCAAGGATCATCAAAAGCCTGCTATAAATTCTCGGACAATCCAAAGATTCCTAGATGCCCTTCCAGACTCCCTCCACCTACCCAAGGACGTCAGAGTACAAAAATCAGTTAACCACCTAACTGAGGAACTCAATTTAAACTTGCGCAATACCCTAGATGCAGTCGCACCTGTAAAAAAATATATAAAAAAACATTTGTCATAAGAAACTAGCTCCCTGGTATACAGAAAATACCTGAGTTCTGATACTAGCTTCCAGAAAATTGGAACGGAAATGGCGCTCCACCAAACTGGAAGTCTTCCGACTGGCTTGGAAAGACAGTACCGTGCAGTATCGAAGAGCCCTCACTGCTGCATGATCATCCAATTTATCCAACTTAAAAAAAATAATAACAATCCAAAATATATTTTTGATACTGTCGCAAAGCTAACTAATAAGAGAGGATGGCTTTCACTTCAGCAGTGATAAATTCATGAACTTCTTTGAGGAAAAGATCATTAGAAAGAAAATGTCGGACTCCTCTTTAAATCTGTGTATTCCTCCAAAGCTCAGTTGTCCTGAGTCTGCACAACTCTGCCAGGACCTAGTATAAGGGGAGAGACTCAAGTTTTTTAAACTTTTTATGGCTGCAGGGGCAGTATTGAGTAGCTTGATTGAAAGGTGCCCATATCAAACAGCCTGCTCCTCAGTCATAGTTGCTAATATTTGCATATTATTATTAGTATTGGATAGAAAACACTGAAGTTTCTAAAACTGTTTGAATTATGTCTGAGTATAACAGAACTCATATAGCAGGCAAAAACCTGAGAAATTCCACTTCCTGTTTTTTTTTCTGGAGGTGGCAGATTTTCAACCCATGTCTCATTGAACTTACAGTGAGATATGGATGAGTTTTCACTTCCTACGCCTTCCACTAGATGTCAACAGAACTTTGTCTGATGACTCTAATGTGAAGGGGGGTCGATTGACACAGGAAATAGTCACCACAGCCATTAGTGGACCATGCTTTCACCAGGCGCGTTCACAGGGGAGGGACTTGCGTTCCACTTCTCATCTGAAGTAATTCTAATTCTCCGGTTGTAAATAACATGCTAAAGATTGATTCAGTACATCGTTTGACATATTTCTACTGACTGTTACGGAACATTTGGACATTTCGTCACGTTATAGTGGATGCACTTTGTGACTTTGTGACATTTTCGAACAAATCAAGCATTTATTGTGGACCTGGTATTTCTAGGACTGCATTCTGATGAAGTTCATCAAAGGTAAGGAAACATGTATCATGTATTTTCTGGTTTCTGTTGACTCCAACATGGCGGCTAATTTGGCTTCTGTTCTGAGCGCCGTCTCAGATTATTGCCGTATTTCCGTAAACTTTTTTTGAAATCTGACACAGCGGTTGCATTAAGGAGAGGTATATCTATAATTCCATGTATATAACTTGTATTATCATCTACATTATCATCTACATACATCATCTACATCTACATATGATGAGTATTTCTGTTGAAACGATGTGGCTATGAAAATCACTTGATGTTTTTGGAACTAGTGAATCTAAATAGCCAATGTAAACTCAGATTTTTTTTATATAAATATGAACTTTATCAAACAAAACATGCATGTATTGTGTAACATGAAGTCCTATGAGTGTCATCTGATGAAGATAATTCAAGGTTAGTGATTCATTTTATCTTTATTTCAGTTTTTGTGAATGCTATATTTCGCTGGAAAATGGCTGTGCTTTTTGTGGTTTGGTGGAGACCTAACATAATCGTTTGTAGTGCTTTCGCTGAAAAGCCTATTTGAAATTGGACACTTTGGTGGGATTAAAAACCAGAATAGCTTTAAAATGATATAAGACACATGTATGTTTTAGGAATTGTAATTATGAGATTTCTGTGGTTTGAATTTGGCGCTCTCTATTTTCACTGGTAGTTGTCATATCGATCCCGATATCGGGATTGCAGCCATAACATGTTAATACTATATCTCTTGACACATTGAAAATAATCATGGCCTCTAAACCTTCAAGCTGCATACTGGACCCTATTCCAACTAAACTACTGAAAGAGCTGCTTCCTGTGCTTGGCCCTCCTATGTTGAACATAATAAACGGCTCTCTATCCACCGGATGTGTACCAAACTCACTAAAAGTGGCAGTAATAAAGCCTCTCTTGAAAAAGCCAAACCTTGACCCTGACAATATAAAAAAAAAATTGGCCTATATCGAATCTCCCATTCCTCATGTTTTAGAAAAAACTGTTGCGCAGCAACTCACTGCCTTCCTGAAGACAAACAATGTATATGAAATGCTTCAGTCTGGTTTTAGACCCAATCATAGCACTGCACTTGTGAAGTTGGTAAATTACCTTTTAATGGTCGTCAGACCGAGGCTCTGCATCTGTCCTCGTGCTCCTAGACCTTAGTGCTGCTTTTGATACCATCGATCACCACATTCTTTTGGAGAGATTGGAAACCCAAATTGGTCTACACGGACAAGTTCCGGCCTGGTATAGATCTTATCTGTCGGAACGATATCAGTTTGTCTCTGTGGATGGTTTGTCCTCTAACAAATCAACTGTAAATTTCGGTGTTCTTCAAGGCTCCGTTTTAGGACCACTATTGATTTCACTATATTTAACCTCTTGGTGATGTCATTCGGAAACATAATGTTAACTTTCACTGCTATGTGGACGACACAGCTGTACATTTTGATGAACCATGGTGAAGCCCCAAAATTACCCTCCCTGGAAGCCTGTGTTTCAGACATAAGGAAGTGGATGACGACACATGTTCTACTTTTAAACTTGGACAAAACAGAGATGCTAGTTCTAGGTCCCAAGAAACAAAGAACTTCTGCTGAATCTGACAATAATATTGATGGTTGGACAGTCTCAACTAAAACTGTGAAGGACCTCTGCGTTACTCTGGACCCTGATCTCTCTTTTGACGAACATATCAAGAATATTTGAAGGACAGCTTTTTTTCCATCTATGTAACATTGCAAATCAGAAACTTTCTGTCCAAAAATGATGCAGAAAAATGTATCCATGCTTTTGTCACTTCTAGGTTAGACTACTGAAATGCTCTACTTTCCGTCAACCCGGATAAAGCACTGAATAAACTTCAGTTAGTGCTAAACACGGCTGCTAGAATCCTGACTAGATCCAAAGAATGTGATCACATTACTCCAGTGCTAGCCTCTCTACACTGGTTTCTGTTAAGGCATGGGCTGATTTCAAGGTTTACTGCTAACCTACAAAGCATTACATGGGCTTGCTCCTACCTATCTTTCCAATTTGGTCCTGCCGTACATACCTACACGTATGCTACGGCACAAGACGGAGGCCTCCTTACTGTTCCTAGAATTTCTAAGCAAACAGCTGGATGCAGGGCTTTCTCTTATAGAGCACCATTTTTATGGAATGGTCTGCATATCCATGTGAGAGACGCAGACTCGGTCTCGACCTTTAAAACTTTTAATTGAAGACTCATCTCTTCAGTAGGCCCTTTGATTGAGTATAGTCTGGCCCAGGAGTGTGAAGGTGAACGGAAAGGCACTGGAGCAACGAACCGCTCTTGCTGTCTCTGCCTGGCTGGTTCCCTTCTCTCCACTGGGATTCTCTGCCTCAAACCCTAATACAGGGGCTGAGTCACTGGCTTACTGGTGCTCTTCCATGCCATCCCTAAGAGATGTCACTTGAGTGGGTTGAGTCACTGACGTGATCTTCCTGTCCGGGTTGGCAGCCCTCCTTGGGTTGTGCCGTGGGGGAGATCTTCGTGGATTATACTCGGCCTTGTGGGGCGGCAGGGTAGCCTAGTGGTTAGAGCGTTGGACTAGTAACCGGAAGGTTGCAAGTTCAAACCCCCGAGCTGACAAGGTACAAATCTGTCGTTCTGCCCTTGAACAGGCAGTTAACCCACTGTTCCTAGGCCGTCATTGAAAATAAGAATTTGTTCTTAACTGACTTGCCTAGTTAAATAAAGGTAAAATAAAATAAATTGTCTCAGAATGGTAAATTGGTGGTTGAAGATATCCCTCTAGTGGTGTGGGGGTTGTGCTTTGGCAGAGTGGGTGGGGTTATATCATGCCTGTTCGGCCCTGTCCGGGGGTATTGTTGGACAGGGCCACAGTGTCTCCCATCCCCTCCTGTCTCAGCCTCCAGTAGTTATGCTGCAATAGTTTGTGTTCGGGGGCTTTCTCGCTCTCTCTCGGAGGATCTGAGCCCTAGGACCATGCCTCAGGACTGCCTGGCCTGATGAGTCCTTGCTGTCCCCAGTCCACCTGGTCGTGCTGCTGCACCAGTTTCAACTGTTCTGCCTGCAGCTATGGAACTCTGAACTGTTCACAGGACGTGCTACCTGTCCCAGACCTGCTGTTTTCAACTCTCTAGAGATAGCAGGAGCGGTAGAGATACTCTGAATGATCGGCTATGAAAAGCCAACTGACATTTACTCCTGAGGTGCTGACCTGTTGCACCCTCTACAAACACTGTGATTATTATTATTTGAACCTGCTGGTCATCTATGAACATTTGAACATCTTGGCCATGTTCTGTTATAATCTCCACCCGGAACAGCTAGAAGAGGACTGGCCACCCCTCATAGCCTGGTTCCTCTCTAGGTTTCTTCCTAATTGGCCTTTCCAGGGAGTTTTTCCTAGCCACTGTGCTAGCCACACCTGCATTACTTGCTGTTTGGGGTTTTAGGCTGGGTTTCTGTACAGAACTTAGTGACATCAGCTGATGTAAAAAGGGCTTTATAAATACATTTGATTGATAGGGAGAATTATAAGAAAATTGAACATTATACATACCTAGATTATGGTGAGAGTAAAAGATCGTGGTGGCATTTTAGATCCTATGGCAAAAGTTTAAGAAACGTATGACTTAGAGTTTTGTTAGGTTGGATATTCTTCCAACTCATTGGTATCTTTCTTAATTTTTAACAGCTGGAAGACACTTGACAGATTACATGCAGTAGTTATTCTTACGGCAGCAGCTGTGGGACAGTAATTGAAGGAGGCTATAGTTATGGGCTATGTCAATAGTAGCAGGGGTTACTTTAGTAGCCTTTAGTATGCCACATGGCTTGGTAACTGGAAGACCAATGGGAGTACAGGGGGACTGTTAATTAAATGTTACAAATTTGTGATCTTGCCATAAGAGGAGAGTCTGTTGACAGGAAATTACCCATGTGTTGCAGTGTGTATGTCCTCAGGTGAAAGCAGCACACAAGGAGCCAGAGATAACCAAGGACATGGATTGGAGATTGAGTGTACATCAAGATACACCAGGCGGGGGACAGCGTTGGTCTGGTCCACACAAAGTACTCCTTACAGCACCTGCAGCAGTGAAGATCGTCATGTCTCTCATCGGTGGATGCATAGTTCTCACGAGACGTAAGGTCCAGCTGCATAATGGGTGAGCTTGAAGATACCATGACACAGTAAGCAGAGCTAAAGAGAGAGAAAGATTCCACTGTAAGACATGCAGCTGGGTTGGGTCTGGGAGCTACTTTAACATCATAGTTGGGTTAGCTATTTTACTGGTTAATGCATCATATGAAAGAGGATAGATGTTGGGGTAATTGGTTACCTCAAGAGGATGGAGCATTGATTAGGGGAAGACTGGTTGAAAGCATGAGGTGTTTTAGGGCTTTCATTTTTGTGGAATCCAGCAGAAAAGTATCCTAGAGGCATAAAGTCAGGTGAAGAGGGAGTGGGAATTGTCATGGTTTCAGACTTTGGTTTTCATGCATATATAATTATGCATAACTTACCACATTGTTAATACTGTTATGTTTTGTGTTTTTCGTTGCTTTCCAAGTCTTATGCTATCACTTGCTTAGGAACCAGAAGGAGAAAGTGGAGGTGTGATGAGAGATGGAAATAAGATTGTGTATGGTGTAATCATTGAACAGAGGCCGTAATTCTCTGAGTTTGAAAACTTCAAGGAAAGAAGGCAAAAACCAGGACCAGAGGTTCCCTGTCCGGTGAATCCAGGGGACCAGGTCTAAATCCGAGTGTTCCCGGAGGAAGTGGAACGAGCCAAGGCGAGAGGGTCCCTACGAAGTGGTCCTAGCAACACCAACAGCCGTCCAGGTGAAAGGAAGCACTACGTGGTACCATCTAAACCACTGTACCAGAGTTCCGGAGGAGATTGGTGAGCGACCATCAAGCCATGAGGAAGCAGAGGATACTGATACACCAGGCAGGAGCCCAGAGGGAATGGAAGGAGAGGATGCTGATACACCAGGCAGGAGCCTGGAGGAAACCGAAGGAGAAGAGGACCAAGGTGCAACTCCCAATAGCCAACATACACTCTCTTCAGAATATCCAGTACAGAGATAAGGAGGAGTGCCATGCCTATTGCTCCTGATGACATACCTACTCTGGCAGATACCCCTGATGGAGGTGCTGTCCTAGGGTACGGAGAAACAATAACAGGAGAATGGGAAGGAATCTTCCCTACCATCGACTTCTTACCAGACAGGGGAAACCAGGACAGATGAAGAACGGTAGAATGGCCTTGACAGCAAACATAGAAGAAATTATAAAAACACCTCCCACTAGTACACCAACGGAGACAATGGCAAAACCACAAGAAAGGGGTTGATGCAGAAAATCTGGACATCTGTTACCAACTGGGATAGCCACAATGAAGAAATTACCCCAGGGTCAAACATTGACCCAAAATTTAGAAAAGCAACTAAAAATGGCTGGTATAAGTGGGCTCAGTGGGGCAGCAGAAAAAAACATAGTATACTGTGTAGCAAATCCCCCATGACAGGTATAGTAGTAGTAGTAGTAGTAGTACCAAAACCTGCGACGTTTGTGCAAATGGTGCACACTAGATTTTGAAACTTGGACATTTTCATCAGGCTGACCCAGTTTTCTGTGCCATGTGCAAAAAGCGGGACTGCCCCTTATGAATGTGTTTAGAGTATACACATATGTAACAGTTGCTGAATGATAAATTATGTTAGACCTGAATTTCTGTTTGCTTAGGCATATAAGTTACATAGTGTTTTCTGGTTACAAGAGTCCACAGAACATGCCCTTAATCCTCTAACAGGTGTCGTTTGAAGGGTGTCGTTGGAAGTAGACCAAAGTGCAGCGTGGTGAGCGTACATTTTATTTTATTTTAAAATGTCGCCAACAAAACAACAAACGAAAGCACCAACCATGAAGCTTACAGGGCTAAGTGCCACAAACAAAGTTAACTACCCACACTGAAAGGAGAGAAAAAGGGCTACCTAAGTATGATTCCAAATCAGAGACAACTATAGACAGCTGTCCCTGATTGAGAACCATACCCGGCCAACACATGGAAACACAAATCATATAAATAAAGCACATAGAATGCCCACCCAAATCACACCCTGACCAAACCAAAAAGAGACATAAAAAAGACTCTAAAGTCAGGGCGTGACAAAATGTTTTTTTTTCACTTATGACCAAACAGTTGTTAGAGAGGTGTCTGTGAGGGAGGGTCATACGTTTGAGGTTTAGTTTATTATTTTGTATGTTTTTATTGTTTTCTTATATTTTACATAACTGTGAACCTCGGGCAAGGACGAGAAATGCATGCACATGCTTTTAAACTGCATGTTAAACGATAATTAGCTTGAGGAGGGATCTTTTACTTCTTTCTAGCTATGTGAAGGGATATGTTTGGCCCTGCCTCCCCGGTATGGATGAGAAAGTGACGCTAATGTTGATAAGAATTAAGGGTGGCAGGTTGTCTCCTTGGAAACATAGAAGGTGCTTCCCTTCTCACTTGTACTGGGACAAATTTTCAGGTGTGGGACTTAAGCCCCAGAGGAGGTATATATTGGGATTTTTCCAGAACATGTGTGTTCATTTCAGAGGAGTCAGCAAGAATAGTCCACTCTATATGTGCATCTGTGTCATTAGACACCATTAGAGAGTGGACATGACTGTTTATTTTTTTAACCATTGCTATGGCTCTAAAGTTTCCATGCCCTAATGTGAAACCAAACTGAAATTAGTACAAGGTAAAAAGGATAACGGGGGCCAAATGCCAGAGGGGATGAATCATAATGAGGAGTAACTGTGTGTGTGACCTAAGGATGTAACCTGTATAAAGAGTGTGTGGCAAGACTGGAAAGTTAGTTGTTTTCATGAACCAGCTTGGCTTATGTTACTTTGTAAGTATATTTGAACTCACATGCTTCGTTATTTAAGAAATATTATTGACTGAATATTTCCACGACAGTGCACATGCAATTGTGAGGCGGCAGCAGCCATTAGCCCTCTATGTGCATTGTGGAGCACACTGTGTAAATCTGATTACGCAGGCTAATAATTACAATACTGGGTGGGGTGAATATATGTTATATGACATACATGATTTGTGTTAACTAGTAAATAGTAGCCTACAGCAAAGTGTGTTTAAATAATTTCTAACTTAACAATTTCTGCTAGTTAGTTTTTGCTACCATGTAGGTTTTAGCTTGATTGAGCCTGCTAACTGAGGAGTGTTATTTCATCTGTTTCCATACATGTTTCATTTTAAAACATTTATCTTACAAAGGAGTTGTTTAATCTGACTGCTTAACTATTTATCTGTACATGGAATTGTATATATTTTTTTTACTATGTTTTTCCTAATCTTTCCAGGAAAATGCCAGGGGCACTATCTGATGTCTGGAGACATTTCACTGCAGCTAATGTAGAATAAACATCTGTGTACATTTGCAAATACTGTGGAAAATCATATGTGAAGAATGCAACAAAGATGCAGAATCATCTGGCCAAGTGCATAACGTTCCCTCAGCACTCACAACAAGCTGACAAAAGTCCCTCTACCTCTATTTGAGGTGAAAATGATGAATCCGACACCTTATCGATAACAACAGCTCATTGTCCTCCTGGAATCAGAAGTTTTTTTTTAACTCAATGGAGGAACGTAGTCAGAGAAATGCTGATTAATGTCTTGCTCGAGCTGTGTATGCAACTGGTTCACCTCTGATGCTCACAGGCAATGTGTTTTGGAAGAGATTTCTGAATGTTCTTCACCCAGCACACACCCCTTCAACCAGACATGCTTTCTACTCATTTGCTGGATGCAGAGTTCAACAGCGTTTAAGTGAAGGTCAAGCAAATCATAGAGAAAGCAGACTGTATTGCAATCATCTCTGATGGGTGGTCGAATGTTCGTGGGGAAGGAATAATTAACTTCTCGTGGGCCGGTGGCAGTATTCGGTATTTCAGATGACTGACGTGCCCAAAGTAAACTGCCTGTTACTCAGGCCCAGAAGCCTGCATATGCACATAATGTGTAGTATTGGATAGAAAACACTCTGTTTCCAAAACTTTTTAAATAATGTCTATGAGTATAACAGAACTGATATAGCAGGCGAAAACCTGAGTAGAATCCATCCTGGGAAAAAAAAATTGGAGCTCACCACTCATTATAATGGCTGTCTATGGGTATATCAAAGGAATACCTCCCAGATTGCAGTTCCTAGGGCTTCCAGTAGTCTTTAGAAAGAGTTTCAGGCTTGTTTTTTGAAAAATGAGCTACAATTTATTGTTTTTCTAAGTGGCTCCCATTTTGGCTGTAGTGTTGTGGTTATTTATCTCCGGTAATGAACATACTATTCTCCGTCTTAAATTTGATTGTTTATTTACATGTTAGGGTACCTGAGGATTGATTAGAAATGTTGTTTGACTTGTTTGGACGAAGTTTATTGGTAACCTTTGGTATTCATTTGTATGCATTTTGAACAAGGGAAACCGGTGGATTACTGAATCAAGCGCTCCAACTAAACTGACTTTTTTGGGATATAAAGAAGGATTTTATTGAACAAAAGGACCATTTGTTATGTAGCAGGGGCCCTTGAGATTGCAAAAAGAGGCAGATCTTTAAAGGTAAGTGATTTATTGTATAGCTATTTCTGACTTTCGTGACTCCTCTGCTTGGTTGGAAAATGTTTGTAATACTTTTGTATGCGGGGTGCTGTCCTCAGATATGGTATGCTTTTGCCGTAAAACCTATTTGAAGTCTGACAAAGTGGCTGGATTAACAAGAAGTTAAGCTTTTAAACGATGTAAGACACTTGTATTTTTATGAATGTTTAATATTACGATTTTGATTTTTGAATTTGGCGTCCTCCAATTTCACCAGATGTTGTCGAATTTGATCCCGATAACGGGATTTCTGCTCTGAGGTTAACTACATCTCCACCTCTCAACCAGTATTCTACAAGAGCACAGACACAAGGGATAATAGGCACACCGGTCTCTACATTGCAGATGAACTGAAGGCAGTCATCAATGACCTTGGACCACAGAAGGTATTTGCACTGGTGACAGACAATACTGCGAACATGAAGGCTGCTTGGTCTAAAGTGGAGGAGTCCTACCCTCACATCACACCCATTGGCTGTGCTGCTGATGCATTGAATATGCTCCTCAAAAGACATCATGGCACTGAAAACAATGGATACACTCTACAAGAGGGCAAAATAAATGGTTAGGTATGTGAAGGGTCATCAAGTTATAGCAATCTACCTCACCAAGCAACGTGAGAAGAATAAGAGCACCACATTGAAGCTGCCCAGCAACACCCGTTGGGGGTGGTGTTGTCATCATGTTTGACTGTCTCCTGGAGGGGAAGGAGTCTCTCCAAGAAATGGCCATATCACAGTCTGCTGATATGGAAAGCCCCATCAAGAGGATTCTCCTGGATGATGCATTTTGGGAGAGAGACGTAAGCAGCCTGAAGATCCTGAAACCTACAGTATAGCAGTAGCCATTGCATGGCTTGAGGGAGAGACTGCCATCCTGTCTGATGTTCAGACTATGCTTGCAGATGTAAGAGAAGAAATCCTTACTGCCCTGCCCACTTCACTGTTGCTCCAAGCAGAGGAAACTGCAGTTCTGAAATACATCATAAAGCAAGAAGACTTCTGCCTGAAACCCATACACGTCGCAGCATACATGTTGGACCCCAAGTATGCTGGCAAGAGCATCCTGTCTGGTGCAGAGATCAACAAGACCTATGGTGTCATCACTACCATGTCTCGCCACCTTGGCCTGAATGGGGGCAAGGTTCTTGGCAGTCTGGCGAAGTACACTTTCAAGCAAGGGCTTTGGAATGGAGATGCAATATGGCAGTCGTGTCAACATATCTCATCAGCCACCTGGTGGAAGGGACTTTGTGGATCTGAGGCTCTTTCCCCTGTAGCCTCCATCATCCCCCGAATCCCATCAAAATCAGCCACCTCAGAGCACAACTGGTCCTTGTTTGGGAACACACACACACACCAAAGCACGAAACTGGCTGACCAATACAAGGGTTGAAAAATTAATTAGTGGCCATCCGGGCAAATTTTAGTATTTTTGAGCCTGACAACGAGCCATCCTCAACATTGGAAAGTGACAGTGAAGATGAGGCCTCAGTCTGATGTTCAAATCAAATGTATTTATATAGCCCTTCGTACATCAGCTGATATCTCAAAGTGCTGTACAGAAACCCAGCCTAAAACCCCAAACAGCAAGCAATGCAGGTGTAGAAGCACGGTGGCTAGGAAAAACTCCCTAGAAAGGCCAAAACTTAGGAAGAAACCTAGAGAGGAACCAGGCTATGTGGGGTGGCCAGTCCTCTTCTGGCTGTGCCGGGTGGAGATTATAACAGAACAGAGGTGGACAAGAGGTGGACATTGAGGAGGTCCTGGGAGAAGACATGGAAGCTTGAGAGGAATACAACCAAAGCTTTAGTTTCTAGACTATCATTTTACAGATGTATGTTGAACATGTTTTTGGGAGATACGATGGGTCATTCAATATTCCCGTTATTTTGTTTTCAGTGAAATCATTTAATTAAAGTTCAATTCGTAACTAAATTGTTTTTTAACTCTATTGTAAGGATTTAATCATTTGCAATTATGTCTACTTAATTAGGTAAAGGTCTATGTTACATTATCCATATGATATGGTAAATATATCCAGTGCAAAAAACATCTACAATTTAAATGGTATTAATGTTAATTTGCATATATTTCCGTTAATTCCCACGGAAAGTTTCCACCTCCTGAATATTCCCCAAAATGTGCAACCCTAATGGCCAGTCAGGAAAGTTTTTAAATGTATTTTTGAATAAATTGCCACGTCCGAAGATACACATCTGACCACCCTGAAACCCGTATGTGTCCAACAAGGCGGAATGTGCGGAATACTGCTATGAGAGTTGTGCTAGGGAAGTATGAGCGGGTACTAAACAGCCTAGAGGAGATGGCAAAAACTGCATCCAAGACAGCGTCAACTGCCAGTTGCTTATTTGAGCACTTCAGCAAAGGCAAGAATGTGTTGGGCCTCACACTTGCCTTTGCTGTTCTTGGAGCGCTTGAATGTCTAAACATTTCACTGCAGAAGAAAACTCAGACTGTCTCTGGTATGCAGGCTGCAGTCGAGTGTGTGCCGTCATCTCTTAGGGGCAGGAGAAATGACGAAAGCTACCTTGCACTGTATGAGAAAGCAACAACATTGATTGACTCCATTGAGACACACCCAGGACTATTTGCTGGATGGTGAGGTTGTTTGGTGACCGTTTTGACCAGGACATTTAGATCTAATTAGATTAATTAATTTAGATCTAAATGTCCTGCAAAAGTCGGAAAGACCGCTTCCAACGGGGAAGCTGAACATAGATTCTCTTTCAGTGCAGTTGCCTCTCTTTCGCAATCAAATACCCCTGTAGCAGCAGTGGAGAGGCAGCAGAGGTCCTCAAGGAGGCTTCCAGTGGAGGTGCTTGGGTTGTTTGACCAAGTTGAGGAGCTGATCAGAATTTTGCTTGTGGTGCCAGTGTCTTCATGTGAGGCTGAGAGGCGTTTCAGTGCACTCCGCAGGTTGAAGACTTAGCTATAGACTAGCATGGACCAAGAGAGACCGAACGGCATAGTTGTCTGTAATGTACATAAAGACAGGCTGGACAGTCTGGAGGGAAAATATCTGCCAGAAATTTGTTGGATCCATTGAAACCCGCAAACATATTTGTGTGTAGTGTGTATAGCAGTGGTTCTCAACCTTTTTTGGGGTACTGGAACCCCTGCATATTTTGAGTCAAGGCAAGAGAGGTTTTGAGCTGTCCTCAGGGACCCCCACCCCCTCTTTAATATATGTAAAGTTATTGGAAACCTTGTACTGAATACGTTCATTAAACTTTTTTTTTATTTCACAGACCCCTTGCAATTACACCAGGGACTCCTAGGGTCCACAAACCCCAGTTTGAGAACCCCTGGTGTATAGTATGATATTTGTTTATTTTGTTTAGTAGTTTTCAGTTTTTAGTACATGACAGGACACTTACTAATTATTGATTTTGTTATTTTATTTTAAATTGCATACTTTGTGTGACATACTTGTCCATAGCTGTTGTTTGAAGAGTTGAGACACTGACTGAACAATAAATAAGTATTTTTGAAGGATATTTTGGTTGATTTATTTGGGTTATTCATTGAAGTAGTTCTTTCACTTTTAGAACTGTACTTATTTTGAGCTTTTTGTTCTTGTACAGCTATTGAAGTAGACTCGGGCTAGTGGCACATATTTAATGACTATATAAAAGTATCAGAAAAAGTCAAATAAAAAGGTAAATTCAATACTGAGACTATTTTAGAAGAGATCGCACTATGCTCATTGTATTTAGAAAAACACAGTGTATAGTACCATTGCCACCTACAGACCATTCTTGGTATTACTGGTTGTAAATACAAATACCTGCATACAGTGGTTCCTCCTTTAAAAGTTGCAAGCTTTTATCATGGGACTTACACGGAACCCAAACCGGCTGTGTGTGTGCGCCATCGTGCATAAATGTATTTTGTCTCCCCACACCAAATGCGATCATGACAAGCAGGTTAAAATATCAAAACAAACTCTGAACCAATTATATTAATTTGTGGACAGGTCGAAAAGCATAAATGTATGGCAATTTAGCTAGCTAGCTTGCACTAGCTTGCACAAAGCGAACATTTGTAAAACACAAACTCTAAAAGTAATTGGAAGGTAGATGCAAATTTTGTGTGACAAAATAATGTAAATAAGATGTAAACAAGATGCTGTGTTTTTAATTACAGTAGTGATGGACAACTGGAGGCATTTTGAAAACAGGTTTTCAAACACTTGCTTTTCACAACTTAAGTAGGTGTAGCCCATCATGCAAATGTTTCCTATTAGCAGGACAAAATACTTGTTATAACCCGGCAACTGTTGTGAAAATCACTCAACTTGCAATGTATTCGATGCTTAAGTACTCTAAAGTATTACATTTCTAACTCAAAACAGCAGTACAGTATTTATTCAGCAACATCTTTATGCTTTTGTTAATAAATAATGATTGAAAAGACATTCAAATGCGGATGTTTATATAAACTACATTTTAGTCACACCCAGCTCCAGGACCACAGGTAAAACCTTGCTGAGATGATCAATGTATTTATTGCATTGTTATATCGTCAATTTCTCTAGCCAAAACATCTTCTTGGCCTTGACCAGTTCACCTTTGCTTGTCGGCTTGGCAGAGTCACGGATTAATGTTTTCAGTTGATGCCAAACAAGTTTGATCGGGGTTAAATCAGGAGACTTACATGTAGAGATGAAATAAAATATTTTTAAATATACTATAGGCCTACCGAATGTGTTGTAGGTCTTTTTTATTTATTTATTTTTATTTAACCCTTATTTTACTACACAAAGGTCTACTTACTCTGCTGGCATCTTGACCCAGTTTATGCCCTCATTTGCAATGCAAACCCGGGCAGCAGTATGTTTTGGGTCATTGTCTCCATTTGGAGTAGAAAAAGACATTTAGCCTAACAGCCCAAATTAGATACAATAATAGAAATGTACATGTAAATAGGCCTAAAAGTAACAAAATATTGCTATAATCCTACCTTTACAGAAACAATGTGTACCCAGAAACACCTTTCTGACATAGGGTCCAGGATCCATGATTTCTTCCTCAGATAAATCGAGTCGAGTGAAATATTGTGGAACACATAACAGTCCGTGAGGGTGTAGGCTACAATATTTTATGTACCTTTTGCTTTGTAAATAGCCAAACTTAGCATCAAAAATCCATGCCTGGGCCTGCAGGACGCAAAGTTCTTTGTTTGTCAGACGAATCATTGGGTTGAAACTGCAGAACAGTACAAAACAAACAAACACACATGGTTAATGTTCTGATCATTTAAAAAAATATATATATATATATATACTGTATATGTAAAACATTTCTTACCGAGCAAGTCCACAAAAGTTTCTTCAACTGTCTTCTTACTGTATTGAGAGCAATGTTGATGTCGTGCCGTGATGCCAGCAGATGACAGATTGCCTTTGTCGATCGCTCGTCATCGTCATTCATCAGTGAGTCGATGGCTTGAATAGTCTCACTGGAAATTAAATACAATGTGAACATGTGCAGCATACAGTAAAGACCAGCAGTCGCTTTATTTAAGCATAATTTTTTAGTATTATTAGGCCTACCTTAAAGTATCGTAACATACTGTACCTGTTCATTTTCCTGGGCTTTCGAGTTCGGTGTAAAACAGGCATCTGATGATAGTGTTTGCGAATAGCACTGTCCATGTCCAAAATTCCCAAGTCTATCAGTATTTTTGAATTGTCTCCAGTAAATTTTCCATTTCTGCTGAAAGCCCTAATCTGCTCACTTAAAATAATATAGATCCTGGTCATGGTGCTACAGTATAATCAAAGTGAGGGCAATCTGCTATATACTTTTAGCCTATTGTAACCTGAAAGTCAAGCCTTTCCTCACCCCGCCCAAAACTCCACCCATAACACAGTTACCATTCAAAAACAAGCTGTTAATCAAAAACAAATCACATTGCGACCAAAGACAATAGACGAAATGGACATTGTTTTCATCAAGCCAACTTCTTTCTATGATGCTACCTGTTCCAGGGTTAGGACTGTAACCACCAGAGGACTTGAAAATGAGCCGGAGCTGAGAGGATCACCAAAACTAAAGGAATTTTGGTTTCAGAGCATTTTATATAAAAAAAGAAGGTTTATAGCTTATCAATGTATAGGCATTCTGTATAATAAAATCAATAATTGTGTACTAAAAATGTGAATGTGTTTTGCAGAGCCTCAAAACATGCCGGCAACCATCTGTGAAGATCAGTGGACAAAGGGCTGGACAACGGGCCGCTCCGAAAAAACACATGGTAGCCAAGAAAGTGGTTAGTTAATTAAGCTAGATTCTTAAAATGTGTTTTGTATGTTGGAGTCACTTTTAATTCTTAATTGATCTACCGTTTCTATCATAGGCCACTGTAATCGATGGTAGCTCAGGGCGGTACCATTCTGCTCATCTGATGAAGGTGCTCATGGGTGAGATTCAAACTTTGAAGACCGGGATTTAGTCATTGAAAGCAGACCATCAGAAAAAATAAACATTCTCTGAGGGCAGAGATACGGGCGACAGAACTTGACCAACTGCTCACCAGGTACAGCAAGGTCCGCCCTGCCCGTTATGCTGTTTTGCTATTCTAAGGATGTGTAACCGAAGAGAGATACCACGAGTGGGCACAGAATACAAACTGGGATGGATCCGGAGGCAAATGTGGCACACCAGTGATCCTCCAGGTGTTCATCATTAATACTGTGTCTCAGAAGTTTCCGTCCATGACTGATGCAACCCGAAAAAGCATTAAAGACAGAGTTAATGAGTACTTGAGGTCACCGAGAAAGTCTGGACATGGCCTGCTCTCCCTTATGTAAGGAATTAGGCACTTTCCCATGTTTACTACAGTATGTATGGTATGCTATGTTTACTTGTCAGACTGCACAGTAGCCTAAAAAAACAAATGCAGGTGGCTTATCTTTAAAATGCTTTATTATCCATATGTAAAAACATATTGTAGAGTACTGTATTTCTTCATCAGCACCTTTAAGCATTCCTTAATAAAATAAGGATCAAAATACTCTTTCAAAATGCTGATGTTTATTTAGTTATGGATCCATAACGAATTACTTGTTCAAATATGCCATGATATTCTTGAGATATGTGTTGACTGAATATAAGCAAGCGATGTCTGCTTTTTTGTATTTTTCTAGCTCACTCTAGGTTAAATGAAAACAAAATCTCCAAAATATCATTACTTTTTAAGTGACTTTTATTATTAATAATACATTTAGAATGAAATAAAATCCCCTTAGGATCTGTGAGAATATCTAACGGTGTCACGTTCTGACCATCGTTCGTGTGTGTTTTCCTTGTTTTAGTGTTGGTCAGGACGTGAGCTGGGTGGGCATTCTATGTTGTGTGTCTGGTTTGTCTATTTCTATGTTTGGCCTGATATGGTTCTCAATCAGAGGCAACGTTTTAGTCATTGTCTCTGATTGGGAACCATATTTAGGTAGCCTGTTTGGTGTTGGGTTTTGGTGGGTGATTGTCCTTGTTCCTGTCTGTGTTACTTTGCACCAGTATTAGGCTGTTTCTGGTTTTTGTTATGTTTATTGTTTTGTATTTGATTCGTGTTTACTTTGTTTCATTAAACATGGATCGCAATAGCCACGCCGCATTTTGGTCTGACTCTCCTTCACCTAAAGAAAACCGTTAAAAACGGAAAATTCCCCTTAGATATTAATTTAGAGTCCTCCAATCCTCTAAATTTAATTATTGGCAGAGAGTCACGTCATTGAAGAAAATATTTTCCGATATACTGTAGGCCTACCATAGGTGAAATGAGTCTCACTAGTATTGAGTAATGTCTAATGAAGGCAAACCATTTAGAATCCTCCAATCCTATAGCCTACTCCTGACCATCAAGCTGTACTGGCTTTATTTACAAATTAGTGAGAATGTCTCACACCATGTTTAACCTTTATGGGATAGGGGGCAGCATTTTCACTTTTGGATGAATAGCGTGCCCAGACCGAACTGCCTCCTACTCTGTTTCAGATGCTAATATGTAACATATTATTATTAGTATTGGATAGAAAACACTCTGAAGTTTCCAAAACTGTTTGAATTATGTCTGTGAGTATAGCAGAACTCATATGGCAGGCAAAAACCTGAGAAGAAATTCAAACAGGAAGTGAGAAATCGATTTTCAAAACAGTGCCTATTGAAATCCCAGTGAGATATGAATGAGGATGCCCTTCCTAGGGCTTCCATTAGATGTCACCGTCTTTAGAAACTGGTTTGAGGATTCTACTATAAAAGAGGGGCTCATAATAGCTCTTTGAGTGAGTGGTCTGGCAGAGAGCCTCGGTCTCATGACGATCATAATGGTTTGCTCTCGTTCCAATGCTTTTCTTCAGACAATGAAATTCTCCTGTTGGAACCTTATTGATGATTTATGTTAAAAACATCCTAAAGATTGATTGCATACATCATTTGACTTGTTTCTACAGACTGTAAGGGAATACCCCCCTGAATTGGACAAAAATGTAATTTATTGTCGAACTGGGATTCCTGGGAGTGCCTTCTGATGAAGATCATCAAATGTAAGTGAATATTTATAGTGTTTTTTTTCTAGCTTCTGTTGATGCCAAAATGGCGGATATTGCTCTGGCTGTTTTGGGTTCTGAGCTCCGTTCTCAGATTATGACTTTTCCGTAAAGTTTTTTTTAAATCTGACACAGCGGTTGAATAGAGGATAAGTCTATCTTTAATTCTGTGAATAACACTTGCATCTTTTATCAATATTTGTAAGTATTTCGGCAACATCACCGGATGTTTTGGAATCAAAACATTACTGCACGTAACGCGCCAGTGTAAACTGAGGTTTTTTATATATAAATATGCACATTATCGAACAAAACATACATGTATTGTGTAACATGATGTCCTACGAGTGTAATCTGATGAAGATCATCAAAGGTTAGTGTTAAGGGAATTTTTTTATCAATAATGACTTATGTATACATTTCAATCAGGACTGACTAATCAGAATACTATTATGTTACTGTATATGTATGATTTTTCTTTTTAATCCTAGTACTGAATATAATGTGTGTAAATATAATCAAGAATTAGAACAATGACTGTCTGTTCCTTGGTAGAAATGAATGAACTATATCGCCAGACTGGCTAGAATGCTTATCTACACTGGCTGGCCTTGGCTCGGTCAAAAATTATCTAAATTAGGATAGACGATGTGGGAAGGCTTGAGAACTATACAGCCTTTGTACCAGTATCAAGAAGAGACGGGACAGTTCGAAACTTAATGACGTCATTTTCAGTTTATAACCTGTGGTAAACTGTATCATGTTCAGTACTCTCGAGAATAAATGCTGTTGGTTGATTTGAGACTGGTCTCTGTCCATTTTATGCAAATAAGAGTCTTACAAATTCTTAGGAATTGACAGAATGTTTCATTTTAATTGGGTATTAAAACACAGAGGAAAATAATTCCTGCAACAGTTAGTGATTCATTTTATCTATATTTCTGCTTTTTGTGACTCCTATCTTTGGCTGGAAAATGGCTGTGTGTGTTTTTGTGACTTGACTCTGACCTAATATATGATTATGTTGTGCTTTAGCAGTAAAGCATTTTTGAAATCGGACACGGTGGGTAGATAAACATCTTGTTAATCTTTCATTTGCTGTATTGGACTTGTTAATGTGTGTAAGGGAACACCCCCCTGAAATGTACAAAAATTAATGGGAAGTCATTGGCACTGGACAAAGCATATACACAGTGTCCAATACCACTCAATTCGGCGTCGTTTCATTCAAAGTTGATTGCAAATGCCATATGGCAAATGCCAGGTGTAAACACTTTAAAAATCCAACAGGTGGCGAGTGCGCGCCACCGTGGTTTTTCATATTGCAAGTCAACATCCAAAAGTAAACATTTTAAAAACTGAAAAAAAAAAAATCTAAAACGTATCGCCCCCTTAACCTGTTGCGTCTACCAAACCCAGATCCGGGATTCTATTTACAGACCTAAGCTCATTACCATAACGCAACGTTAACTATTCATGAAAATCGCAAATGAAATGAAATAAATATGCCATCTCTCAAGCTTAGCCTTTTGTAAACAACACTGTCATCTCAGATTTTCAAAATATGCTTCTCAACCATAGGGAAACAATAATTTGTGTAAAAGTGGCTAGCTAGCGTAGCATTTAGCGTTAGCATTAGCGTTAGCATCCAGCACGCAAGATTTCAACAAAAACATAAAAGCCTTCAAATAAAATAATTTACCTTTGAAGAACTTCGGATGTTTTCAATGAGGAGACTCTCAGTTAGATAGCAGATGCTCAGTTTTTCCAAAAAAGATTCTTTGTGAATTCGAAATAGCTCCGTTTTCTACATCACATTTGGCTACCAAAAAAAAAACGAAAATTCAGTCCTCAAAACGCAAACTTTTTTCCAAATTAACTCCATAATATCGACTGAAAACATGGCAAACGTTGTTTAGAATCAATCCTCAAGGTGTTTTTCACATATCTCTTCAATGATATATCGTTCGTGGAAGCATGGTTTCTCCCCTCAATCAAATGGAAAAGTACAAGCAGCTGGCGTTTGCGCACCGAATTCCACGCAGGACACCAGGCGGACACTTGGAAAATGTAGTCTCTTATGGTCAATCTTCCAATGATATGCCTACAAATACGTCACAATGCTGCTAACACCTTGGGGGAACGACAGAAAGTGTAGGCTCATTCCTTGCGCAATCACAGCCATATAAGGAGACAATGGAAAACAGAGCTTCAGAGATTCTGCTCATTTCCTGGTTGACGTATCATCTTGGTTTCGCCTGTAGAATGAGTTCTGGGGCACTTACAGACAATATCTTTGCAGATTCTGAAACTTCAGAGTGTTTTCTTTCAAAAACTGTCAAGAATATGCATAGACGAGCATCTTTTCGTGACAAAATATCGCGCTTAAAACGGGAACGTTTTTTATCCAAAAATGAAATAGCGCCCCTAGAGATCAGAGGTTAAAAAAGTGCTTTCTGGAACGTTTTTCGAAAGTCTTTCGATTTTTTTGGTCAATTACACGTGTAAGAACTGTATGAATATACTTTTGTCAAATTTTATTATCATAATTTTTATTTTATTTTTTACTTGTGCATAAGGCATATGTTTTGTCCATTTGCAATATGATTTCATAGGAAGTCAAAAGTCGAAAATGTATACTTTTTTTCCAAAAGTTACCACCCCCTTAAAAAAGCGCTTTCTGGACCATTTTGCACATGCATTTGCAATATGTTTCAATGGGCATTTACCATCACGAATTTGTTATGCTCAAAATCCTGCAGAAATGCAACATTGACTGGCCTGATGAGCACAGGATGGCCGGGCAGTGACAGTTGTTCCTTTCCATCGCTCGTTGTGTTGATTTCATCATGTCCATTTGGTGATGTTTTTTTCCAACTCGTTTAGAAGCCAACTATCACATACTTCAGAGCTGGCCCAAAATTCACAACGCCTTCTGTACAAACCATAATAAAAACGTAAAACACGTAGTTACGTTCTAGATGCGGGTCCAATTCTGACATTATGTGTAGGCCTATGAGAGGCGACCCCGAATCCCAAGTTTCGGCTCGATAGGTCATTTGGTGCCCAAGCAAGACCCTAATTGGTGCTGAAAATCCACTTTTTTCCATGCCTTGCAACGGGGTCCTTGAATGAGCTATATTGGACAGAAACGTTGGGGTCCGTCTATATTGGCCGAGGTGGTCGCAATGCACCTAGTCTTGCAACTCTGGGACATTTCTAAATGTCGGCATTTTCGTGATGCAAAAATTAATTGAAGTTATTGCAAATGTACGAGGCTGTTTCTCGGTCCGAAAACCTTCTAGAGCCACGTAACTCACCACGCACTACCGACCTGAGGTCTAGAACAGGTTTCTAAAGTTTCAGAACTCTAGGTCTGACGGTTCTTTTTTAGCTCGAACAAAGCTAAATATTGCAGGCACTGTCTGTCTCTACGCACCCCAATATGTCCCTCCTTCCAAGCTGTGTGTGTGTGATTTAGTTTTTCTTTAAAATTTAATGGGAGTCATGACTGATTTACAGTTCATGAGGGTTGCCTAATCGCACATATGAAGTTTTGGAAAGATCTGACTTTTTTAACCCTTCGAAACCGCCCCTGAGACACCAATTATGGCACTTCCGGTTAGCACATAAGTAAACACATATCCTCAGTGTGGTATGCTTTAACAGAATCCTGAGTTTTAAGTCTTTACGTTAAGAACTGACCGATTTACCCAGGGTTGAATGCACTATGTCTATCAAACTGCAGGTTAGGTATTGAAAAACACTTTTAGGGTGATTTTAACCACTTCCGGTTGCTTCAAGAAGCTTAGAATAGACACATTGACACAGGTAGACCTCATAGTGGCCTGGTGGACTGTCATTGAAGACAGGTTCATAAGGCATTCATAACCCACATAACCCAGGAAAGTACCTGAGGTCGAATTGTGCTTCTCACCCTAACGGTTCTCTCACTGTCACCCAAAAGCAAATGACATTTAGGGCCATGTTTCAATTTTGTCCTTTTTTTCATGGTCGCTGCGCTTAGACCGAGCGAGCTACGGTCAAGCGGGATATCTCATTGAACTCGGCACGGCCTAGAGATTATGGTAATGCCATTGCCTGCTCTCTGTGTCTTTAAGCACCGCACTTTGTCACTCCATCCTTGCTGTGTGTGTGTGAGAGAGCTTTTCTTTGACATCTGTTGGGAGAAAAGACTGATTTACAGTTCGAGGGTTACCTAGTCACACATATGAAGTTTTGGAAAGATGTGACTTTTTTAACCCTTCGAAACAGACAGTGTGACCCAATTAAAGGCACTTCCGGTTGGCACAGGAAGCTATAAGTCAACTCATATCCTGATAATGCATTCAACCCTGTGTAAATCGGTCAGTTCTTAACGTAAACACAGAATCCAGCCTTTACAGAATCCCAGCCTTTACAGAATCCCGAGTTTTAAGTGTTTACGTTAAGAACTGACTGATTTACACAGGGTTAAATGCACTATTTATCACAAACTGCTGTTTGGGTGTGGAAAAACATGTTTAGGGTGATTTTAACCACTTCCGGTTGCTTCAGGAAGCTTCGAATCGACACCGGTAGACCTCACAAGTGTCCTGATGGACTGTCATTGAAGATAGGTTCATAAGGCATTCATAACCCACATAGGCTTCAGGTTGACTTTAGAGGAGCAGGCAATGTATTCCTATGGGGAGAGATGTCATTGTAATCTGTGAGATCAAAAAACCCTGATTAACTGTTAAGGGTTAATGCCACACAGTCAAGGTTAGGCTTGCACAGATCGGGAAGACCTCAGGAACGTACCTGAGGTCGAATTGTGCTTCTCACCCTAACGGTTCTCTCACTGTCACCCAAAAGCAAATTACATTTACGGCCAGGCTTCATTTTGGGCCTACTTTTTTCACGGTCGCTGCACTCAGAGTGAGCTACGGTCAAGCGGGGCATCTTGTTGAACTTGGCACGGCCTAGAGAATATGGAAATGCCATTGCAGGCTCTGTGTGTCTTTAAGCACCGCACTTTGTCACTCCATCCTTGCTGTGTGTGGGTGTGTGTGAGAGCTTTTCTTTGACATCTGTTGGGAGAAAAGACTGACTTACAGTTCATGGGGGTTGCCTAATCACACATATGAAGTTTTGAAAAGATCTGACCTTTTTAACCCTTCGAAACAGCACCTATGACACCATTTTAAGGCACTTCCGGTTGGCACAGGAAGCTGAAAGTGAACACATATCCTCCTTGAGGTAGGCAATTATAGAATTTTGAGTTTTAAGTCTTTATGTTAAGAACTGACTTATTTACGGAGGGTTTAGTGAGTGTGTGTTATTTCAGAAAATCACAGAAACCTCGCAGAGCTCCGAAGCACACTTAAAAAAGATTTGTATGAACATTTGAACTATTTTGAACTATTTTTGAACTATTGAACTATTTTTGAACATCACCAATTTGACATTGTACGATTTCTCTTAAATGACGATAGATAAATGGCTGGTTCTTTTTTTTATTGACACCGGAGGTTTCTTTACTTTGACGTGAAGCTGAAAAATGATTGCTCTATTTTCATTTTGGACCTTTAATCCCAGAAAAATGGCCATAACTCATAAACCGTTGAGGCCTAGATGCCATCTTGTTCGGGGCCAACTGCCCATTATGCCAAACCTATGTTCACCAAGTTTCGGCTTCGAAATATTTTCCGTTTAGGAGATAAGGCCACGTCGTGATTTGTGATGTTTTGCACATTTGCAATATGATTCCATTCGCCCTCTTGTGGGATTTACTGGGACAGCGGAAAAATGACCAAAATTTGATTATTTTATAAAACGGAAACCGAATGTCCGAGAGAGTTCAAGATTAAGGTTAAGATTAAGTTGCCTTTTTCTTGCTCACTCTAGGTTAAATGAAAATGAAATTTCCAATATATTGTTACTTTTTAAACAAAGTGATTACTATAATGAATTAATTTAGAATTTTGTATCATTTAGAATTATATAAAATGTAGATATTCTCACAGATCCTAACGTTAAATGCCCCTTAGATATTAATTTAGAGTCCTCCAATCCTCTAAATGTAAATATTGGTAGAGAGTCACGTCATTGAAAAAACACACCTACTGTACTCATTCCAGGATTTTTCAATATTTGTACAATTTTCCACATTGTAGAATAATAATGAAGACATCACATCTATAAAATAACAAATTTGGAAACAGTTAAGAACAAATTCTTATTTACAAGGACACTTTACTCCTTCCTCCCCAACGGGGATTTGAACCCAAGTCTCCCACTTGTCCCGCATTATGTAGTACAGACATGGCCTGCTGTCCCTCATGTAAGGAATTAGGCACTTTCCGATGTTTACTACAGTATGTATTGTAGACTGCACAGTAGCCTAATAAACAAAAACACATTTCATTAATAAAATAATGATAGAAAATACTCTTTCAAAATGCAGATGTTGATTTAGTTATGGATCCATAACAAATTACTATGGGAATAGGTCACTGATTTACAGAAATATTGGAACAAAGTTGTCTAATGAAGGCAAACCATTTAGAATCCTCCAAACCTGAAGCCTACTCCCGACCGTCACATTATACAGCGCCATATTTTCCATTCCATCCTAACAGAAACCCTGAGGGTTTCGTCTTTCATGGAATAGAGACACCATCATATTATTCAAATTAATTAAGCAAGTACCAGTCAAAAGTTTGGACACACCTACTCATTCCAGGATTTTGCTTTATTTTGACTATTTTCTAAATTGTAGAATAATAGTGAAGACATCACAACTATGAAATAACACCGGTCTCCCGCATGCCCTGCATTCTGTAGTACAGACATGGCCTGCTCTCCCTTATGTAAAGAATTAGGCATTTTCCCATGTTTACTACAGTATGTATTGTAAACTGCACAGTAGCCTAATAAACAAATAAAAACATTTTGTTAATAAAATAATGAACAAAATACTCTTTCAAAATGCTCATATTGATTTAGATATGGATCCATAAGGAATTACTATGGGAATTAATATCACTGGTTAACAGAAATATTGGAACAAGGTTGTCTAATGAAGGCAAACAATTTAGAATCCTCCGATCCTGTAGCCTACTCCAGACCATCACGTTGTCCAGCACCATATTTTCCATTCCATCCCAACGGAAATCCAGAGGGTTTCGTTTTTCGTTATTCTCGGAATAGAAACACCATAATATTAATCAAAACAATTAAGCAACATTTCTTAATCAATCCCATATACTATGTTATTTCAAAAAAGGTTTCAAATTCTCTGCTAATGCCAATACGGAATACTATCAAATGCTTCTCAAAGATGCCCTCTGGTGGTCAAACTAGCAATAACTGTCAGTAACAGAAGAAATGACTGAGAATTAAATGACGTCCCACAGAATGGTGCTGCAGCTCGCAAGGTGTGATGCAACTTTTAAAGGAGGAACTACTGTACATACTGGATTGATAAGGAACACTGCCATAACTATTATTATTATTAGTATGATAATGATTTAAACGTTTGAACAAGTTGGGACAACCCTATCAGTTATCCAGTAGTAGTAATTATGATTCCTCAATGTACATTTAACATATTACAACGTAGGCTATGTGTTACAGCACTACTTTTGGTGTCCCCCTCAAGAATTGCTCTTGAGAAAATGTCATGTAATTGTTGATATCAGATTTTTGCCCCTGTCCTTTAAGGAAAACAGACAGCACCATTTTCTTGTTTATAAAATGTATGGATAGCCAGGGCCACACTCCAGCACTCTGACATTACTTATAAAAGATGCATTTTGTGTTTAGTGAGTCCGCCAGACTATAGGCAGTATGGATGACCACGTGTTCTCTTGATAAGTGCCTGAATTTCACAACTTTCCTGTCGTGCTAAGCATTCAAAATGTAAAAAGTACTTTGGGTTGTCAGGGGAAATGTATGGAGTAAAAAGTACAATATTTTCTTTAGGAATGTAGTGAAGTAAAAGTTGTCAAAAATATTAATAGTAAAATGAAGTACAGATATCCTCAAAACATACTTAAATCGTACTTTAAATTATTTTTGCTTAAGTACTTTACACCACTGGTGATTTGTCACTAGAAGTACAGTAGCGTGTCCCCCACTCATTCTCGATGTCACTTGATCCTCTGTGACCGGCATAGCTGTGCTATAAATAGAGAAACCCAAGGGTTCTGGGCTGGCCCAGATTAGGTATCATGGTATAATTACCACATTTTCAACTCATTGGAATGATACGGCTTCATATGGAAACTCATAATGAACATTAAGTGCACAATTCATCCATAAATGTGTGTCTACAGTGGTGTGTGTGCATGCATGTGCGTGATTTTATGTGTGTGTTGGCATGTTATGTAACATCCTCTAGGCCAGCCAGGGACACTTGGTGCATTGTCTCCAAGCCTCTGAGGGGTTCCACATATCTGCAGAGTGGAAACCCAGGCTTCATAGTATGCCTTTACTCAATTTATAGAGACACCAACACACTACTCAGTTCACCATTCATTAAGACAATGTAGGCCTTTTCTTCTCTGCCTACCCTGAAATCTCTCATGGCATGGTGTATATGGTTATTGGTTATGTGCATTTGAGAAAACCAAGCATTGGAAGTGAAGTAACTACAATCACATTCGAACACTAACGAGTTTGTTGTGGTTACTGAAATTATTTTAAGGCTTTAGACTAATACAGCATGTATTTTCCATTTAAAGTAATCTATCGAAGCCCTTACTATTTTGTTAAATTACAAGATATATCCATTTAAGTTTGTTCAAATCAGAGACGCCAACCTCGTCTCCAAAGTGTTTACTAGATAGCTGACTACCCGTCAACTTTTCATTGCTTAGCCCGGTGCGCCCTCCTGTGGACTTTTAAACATGGTTCTTCGTCAGTCTTTTAAAGTGTTGCAACCAAATAATGTCTCATAATTTGTTCTACAGATTAATCTTATGCTTTGCAAAAGTAGATTACTTTATTTATTGACTTTATATTTTTTGTTTAGTACTAAAATATGAATGACTATGAATAATTTACAATGCTTTCAGAAATCAGGGCACTCCCAAGGCACCTCAGACTCGCGCTCCTGCTGAGGGCTTAAAGGCGGATCACTTTCCCCGCAGTGAGCACAGCAGGTGGTGTCTTTTTATTTGAACTCCCCCCCCCCCCCCCTAAGAAAACGGATTGACATGGTTGCAAATGTAAAAGTTTTACAGCCACAATAGTAGCTGATACAACTGTGAGAAAAAATAATATTAAGTACCTGAGGGTGGTACCATGAGTGATGTGACAGAGGTGGCCAATGCAGCTTTTCTCTTCCTTTTATGTGCTGCAGTTGAGAGAAAAGGTATTGTTAAACAGAGCATGTTTCATCTTTTTTTTTTACACCAATACCTCTGGAGGAAGCTGCAAGGGTTTTGGAGGAGGTGGATATTTAAATTTAAAAAATAATGTGTTAATTAAACATAGCAGTTTTGGAAAACATATACAGTTACTTTTTCCATAATTTAAAGGGTAGGAAGCATAAGCGTAACCTCATGTAACATATGGATTTGCATTAGGATACGCATCAAAGTTACACTTCACTTCTCTATTTTTTGAGTTACAGTGGGGCATTACGTAAAACTGAAGAATTCAGTTCTGAATTCTGAAGAATGCCGAAGTTATGCCGGAAAAACCTTTGTGGGTGTGACATAATATGGAGGACCCGGAAAGCCAGATTAATCGCTATAATGTACTCCAGCAGAAATAACTTCAAATGTATAACTTTAACCTTTTGCGACTAGGGGGCAGTATTTTCATTTTTGGATAAAAAAACGTTCCCGTTTTAAATGGATATTGTCTGTGAGTGCAACAGAACTGATGTTACAGGCGAAACCCAGATAAAAATCCAATCAGGAGGTGCCGCATTTCTTGAAAGCGCTTCATGCCAATGACTCCTTATATGGCTGTGAATGGGCTACGAATGAGCTTACGCTTTCTACGTATTCCCCAAGGTGTCTACAGCATTGTGACGTCTTTTTACGCATTTATGTTGAAGAATAGCCGTAAGGGACCACATTGAGCAAGTGGTCACATGATGGCTCCCGCAGAAAATCTTGCGTAAAGTACTGAGGTAGCCATTATTCCAATCGCTTCTAATGAGAAACCAATTGTCCCGACGGATATATTATCGAATAGATATGTGAAAAACACCTTGAGGATTGATTCTAAACGTTTGTCACGTTTCTGTCGATATTATGGAGCTAATTTGGACAAATGTTCGGCGTTGTAGTGACCGCATTTTCTGGTCGATTTCTCAGCCAAACGTGAAGAAAAAACGGGAGCTATTTCGCCTACAAAAATAATATTTTTTGAAAAAAGGAACAGTTGCTATCTAACTGGGAGTCTCCTGAGTGAAAACATCCGAAGTTCTTCAAGGGTAAATTATTTAATTTGATTGCTTTTCTTATTTTCGTGAAAATGTTGCTGCTAGCAGAGCCTAGCATAGCATTATGCCATGATAAACTTACACAAATGCTTGTCTAGCGTTGGCTGTAAAGCATATTTTGAAAATCTGAGATGACAGTGTGATTAACAAAAGGCTAAGCTGTGTCTCAATATATTTAATTTGTGGTTTTCATGAATAGGAAGATTTTGTAGGAAGATTTATGTCCTCTGCATTATGCTAATTAGTTTGAGGCAATGATTACACTCCCGGATCCGGGTTTGAGAGTTACAAGAAGTTTTAACAATAACATTTTCAGCAAACTTACAAGCAAACACTTTATGAATGTATTATTATAAATCAGCTTGAAAGGTTGCTAGCCAACTAGCCTGCTAAGGGGTGGTCCGAAATTGGGGAGGGTTGTGATTCTTGTGTTTTTGCTTTGGGGAGGATTTTTTTAATTTTTATTGGGCACAGCCTTTAAACAATGGCTTGACTTACTTTTGATATTACCCTAATATTATTCTAATTACCCTAATAAAGTAGGAACGTTTGAAGGTTTGGTATGGTGTGGCTATTATTAAGCTTTAGCTCTGCAGGCCTATGATATGAAGGCTGTATGGCCCGGGGCTCCAACTGACTCCGACAGTTGAACTTGAGGTGAGGAAGTCTGTCTTAGGCCTACCAGAGTTACTCCTTTAATATAACCACTGGTGTGTATTCATGGATGCCAGGGAAAGCCAGGCTTCCCCCCAAAAATGATCAATAAAACATTTATAAATACATAAATACATAAAATAATTTCTTGTCTCTTTGTGTTACATCATTTTTCTAAAATTCGCAAGATGCTGAATGTATCTCACAGGAGAAAGCATCCGAGCGAGTGAAACCGCTCTACATGTAGGCCATCTATCTAATGCTGTCGGCTTCAAACGAGTATAAAATTGTTGCGGCCTGTAGCATTGAAGGCAAGGGAAGCCAGCGAGCATCTGGCCTCCCTTGACGAAAAAAGAAAAACAATTAGACAATCAGCGTTGAGTTAAACTGAGCAAGCTAAACTGTGAATGGTCCTTGTGCACAAAAAAAAGTATCAAGGGAAGCCAGCTGGGATTTGGCGTCACTCCTATCAAATCATTAGAATTGTTGCATCTCGTTGGGTTGTTGTCCTCCGCATAGGCAGAAATCCCAGGTGGGACGGGGGACACACAACCCCCCCATCCTTGGTAAAATATGATCAATTGCGTAAGTAGTTCAAACAAAGGATATGTTTGACATTTCTTTACTTCTCCCACTCAATACAATAAAACACATTTATAACAGTCACCAGTGTTCATTTTCACAGCATTGAATTACAGGTCACTCTTTATTGTTAGCTAGTGGTTAGCTGACGTTTGCTAGCTAGCTACAGTAACATCAACCAGTGTTTGCAGCTGCTTGAATTCGAGTCAATGAGAGAAGCTAGCAATGCAATGTAGTGTTGCTTAGCTGGCAAGGTGACAGTGTTCGTGTCTACTGTCTGAAAGACACTCAATGCACGTAGCTAATGTGAGGTTAATC